>NC_081526.1:13332232-13656232 GCF_030273125.1 Centropristis striata
TTGAGACTGTTTCATAACCAGTTAAAAACTCCTTTAAGTTACAAATATTCATCTCTTGTCTGCAAACTTTACTTTAAGACACACAGACACATTACAACATGCTGAACTCAACAGAGATGAGTGACTGATCTTTCCTCCTCTAATGAGATTTTGTTAATTATTTTATCATCTGAAAAACTGCTGGCAGACTCAACCTTCACACTTTAAATTTATATTTCTTAATCAAGTCAGTGATGTGTTCGCTGTGCGTGCCACTCCAACTGATAAACAGTCTGTCCCTCAGCTCCCCTGTGGATTAAATCCTCCTGGCCTCGCAGTTTTATTGGCGCTGTGTTTCAGCTTTAGCAGCACATCGCTGCCTCGACCTCACCTCAACCCACTCATCCACTGACAACTGGCACCTCTTTAGACATCCACAGTAAGAGAGCTGAATGTACCAAGAGATATTGATGATTTAGAGGTTAAAAAATCACTTCTGGCTGAACTGAGCTGCTGCTGAAACAATCAATTAGGTATCACAGGATCTTTATTGAAGCCCTGTTAGTGTTTAAAGTTCATACAGCTGAAAGAAGCTGAGAGCTGAAATAGATTGAGAGAAAATAAATCTGCAGTTCCAGCTAGGGCTGGGCAATATATATTGATATAAAAGATATATCGATATATCTTTAAATGTGATATGGAATAGACCATATTGCATATATCGATATAGTTCAATTTTTTTCCTTTCTTTATATATAAATGCTGTCATATTTAGTTATTTTGTAATGTTCGTTATTCTTTTCTCATATAAATATATTTATTTCAGAAAAAGATTGGCCTATTTTATTTCATAGGCTATTTTTATTTAAGATTTTTTTAAATTTAAATGTGCACTTTATGAAGCTTTGATCCAAAAAAATTATACAGTATAATCGACATCTTTTGAACAAAATGACCCATATCGCAGAGCATTAAAAAAACAACAACACGTGATTATACATAAACATAAACATTATACACAAAAAAAGGCTGCAGTTTCATTGAATTTAGGTGAAGTTTTCTTAGGTCAAAACATTTCCTAGTAAAGCTTTATAAAAGACAGTTTAAACAGTAAATAAAAGCTGGAAGTGAAGGAGTTACCAGGTAAACGTGACTACTGGAAGTAGTACTGAGAGAATATGAATACAGGTGTGCCTTGAGATTTTGGCTTGCATTTTGGTGTGCCTTGGGTACAAAAAGTTTGAAAGTTTGGTATACAGCACACACTCCTTTCAACTAATTGCCCAATTGCACAGCCTTAAGAGCGTGCATATCACGAATGCTGGGTCTTGTTGGTTTTCTGAGAATCTACTGCACCTACTGGTACCTTGTTTGCCATGAAGCAATAAAAAATATATTAAAAACCTGGATTAATCTGGTTAGTCACATTGGACTGCTATTATATTGAACACTACTGTATACCGTATATCGATATTCAGCCTAAATATATTGGGATATGCCTTTTGGTCCATATAACCCAGCCCTAGTTCCAGCTTCTCCATCTGCAGCTTTTATTTTTATAGAAATCTTTATCTTTTGGTTTTGGACGGTTCTGACAAAACAACCTATTTGAAGATGTCACCCTGTGATCTAACTTTTTAAAGTTAAAAAAAGAAGCCTTTTTGCAGCCACAAATAGCTTAATTTTAATGTAAAGTAAAACCAGCACGGAGCAAGAATGCAAAACAAGAACACATTATTGATATGGTTAAGAACACTGCCCAGTGAAGCCCAGACTTTCTATAGCACCAACATGAGGTTTTTAATTTATTTTCTGTTTTAATGAAATGTCTTTCAAACACCGATCCCCCTCAGGATCAATATAATTAACTTTGAGAATGCCCAAACCTTTCATCTTTCATCAAGTCAAAATTTAAATGTGTCCAACACTTTGGTTTATGACGAAATACTTGCAAACTAAAGACATTCCCGTCAGCTCAAGCTGTACTTTGTTTGGTGCTAAATAGCTAATGTAGCATGCTGACAGGCTACACTAAGGTGCTGAAGAAATGTTATCTGTTAAATATCAGCACTGAGCTCAAAGCAGCACTGGGACTCTTGTACTTCTTTGTTACAGTTTGTCTGGTTTTGTATGTCGTAAGATGTTGTTTTGATGTTATTTTAAGATTTCTTAATGCTTTGTGTTTGTTATGACATCAGGAAGAAGAGCCTTTGTTTTCATTAGGCTTACAGTGAGCCTAATAAATTAAATGAAAGCTGAAAAAGAATCATCTGCAAATAGATCACTGAGTCTGCAGCTTCTGATCGTCTCCTGCTGTTGTTGTTCCCGCAGGTGTCTGGAGGCGTTCTGTATCTATGGCAGCGTGGGCCGTGTGGAGGAGCCGTATGTCAGCATCACCAGGAAGAAGCAGATGCCTCGCGGGGGTCATTCTGAGGAGGTGGAGCGGCAGGTGGGGCAGGCGGAGGGGAAACTGTTCACGCACCGAGCAGCCTTCGCCCGCACCTCTGTCATTCAGGCCTTCCTGGGATCGGCCCCCCAGCTCACCCTGCAGCTCTACATCTGCGTCCTGCAGCAGGGGGTCTCCATCGGAAGAGGTGAGAGTGAAGTGTGTGATTCTTTGATTTAATGGTCACGTGGAGCTTCAATCCCCCGTCGCCTGTCCGCAGCTCCACCATGACGTGGGCTGATCAGCTAAGTGCCATATTGATATAAGAGGATGGTGTTTTCATGAGTCAAAGTGGTGTTATGCAACCGCCTCTCCGATATCGAGGGTGGAAAGCAGCGATTCTCTGAGTCAGCTGTTGCAGATCTGGCTGTCCGACTCTTTGTGGGAGCCAGTGTTTCGATTCCTGAGGGAGATTTAGCAAAGGTTCACCCAAAGTCAAGCTAGGACATCTGGTCGTCAAATTACGACTAAATAAAAAAGTGTTATAAATACATAAATCTTATTTCCTCTGCCCCCGGCCGTCTGACACTTCTATTTCACGCTTACTGATTTAACAGCCTGAATGTGGTGAATGGGAGCGTCAGGGCCCTTAAAGGAGACGCTTACAAATGCCCATATGTACATTAAAACTGTTGTTCATACTGCACGTTACAATGTGTTTACAATGTGATGGGGGACCAAATCCATAGTCTCCTTCTGGACAAAAACTTCAAAATGTATCTGAAACGAATAAGAAGCAGTCTGATTTATAAGCACCTTTCACACATGCAGCGTGTCCCTGAAATGTTTAGGAAGAATTCCAACATGGTGTCATGTAAAAATGGGAGCAGGAGTCTATATTCAGGTAGTCTGTTCTGCCAAATTCCCATCTTAAGACCTTGTAACATTTCAGGAAAAAAGGCAGTATGGCTGTGACGTGAATGAAAGCAGGAACATTGCAGGGAAAATTATATTAAGTCGTTCTAACGAAGGATGCTTTCACATGGATCTCGTAAACCAATCAGGAGTCTCAGCTGATGTTATTTTTGGTATTTGTAAATCAGGAGAAAGCATTAGTTGTCGTGCAAACTCCTGGGCCGCCATGTTCCTGAAAATAATAAGATAATTCCTCTCCCTTGTACATCCATTTTTATTTCTGTTAAGGTTTATGGCATATGGCATCTGTAAGTGTGGCATAAGCACAAGTTGCAAATGCTCCTGAAATAAGTGCATGTGTTTATAGTAAAAGTCCCTCCCAGTGGCTTTGCTTAAAGCCTCTTTCATACATGGTTTCCAGAGTATCATCTACATTTAATTCCTTTTAGCAGCAATTCCTTTGTTTTGTTAATATCCCTCCACTGCCTGCTCTGCACAGGGAAAACAGGAAAAACAACCAAACAGACTGATTGATTTAATTAAGACTGAAGCTTCACATTAACTTAGGAATGTCTCCTTTGGAATCTAATATACTATATTAGACAAAGTAGTAGTCTTTCCCTGCAGTCATGTCGTGATAAAAAATCATACATCATTCAACAGGATACCGTGGTGTATAAAAACATTGTCCATTTGACACTAACAAGCACTTACTAAATTTCCCCAGAAAATATGATGTATGCATGTATATTTTTTATTATTCCACTTGAAGCTGTTAGTGTCAACTTTGCACTTAACTTCTTCATTAAATGAAAAAGTACTCAGCAGGTTTATTCTGTCAAGTATTTAATCCAAACAGGAGTATACAGGCTTTACCATGTGTTTATTTTAAAAAATCTATTAATCAAGCAGAAAACATACTATGTCATGCTATTGAGTTATTGAGATATTTAATTAATTACCTGTATAGGGATAGAAGATTTTGGCCAGTTTGCCCAGCCCTATCCAGACTGCAGTAATTACATATTTAAATGGCCAATATGAACAGAAGGAAAGAATATAGGAAGCTGTTTAAGTCTTTCTCTTTGACTTTAATCCGTGTGTCCTGATTTAATTAAGTGTTTGCCTCAGTGCCAAATGGAAACGGATTCACATTAACCAACTGTCTCACTGGGTAACCCTTTGATGTTTTGTGAAAGGAGCCATGGCCAGGATGTGAGAGAAGAACTTCCTAAACCTTCATATCACCTTTATTCTAATGTGCACTGAGTCACACTTGACTTGAGTCTCCTAGACGTCCTCCCCGGGAGACTGACGAGGAATACACACCCTTAGGTGCCATAGTTTCAGTAGCCCAGCCCACATTGTTTGTTTAGCCTGTTTTTTCCTGTAACCGTTTTCTTATAATCTTTGTCAGGAAACCTGCTCAGCTCAGAGAACTTCACTCATCTGCACGTTGTGATGAAAGCTCATCTTTTTTTATACATTTTTCTCCCACAAAGCTAAACCTGTTTAAATGTTTGTGTGAGCTGTTGTTTTTGGAGCTTTGGAGAGACAATTCATCAGTGGATACACTGAGCATATTTTATTTATGGTAACTTTATTTATGTATCAAGTAGAGACAAGATGAGAAAAGCACCTGAACTTGCTGCTGTGGGGCTTCATACAGTATTTCATTAAGTCTGTAGACAAAAACAATAGACTCATGAGCAGATTATGAGATAAAATACGTCTTAAATTGTTTCAGATTCTCTTTGTTGTCTCTTTTTTTTTCTCTTTGCAGCTGTTTTGTATCTCTTTGTATTTGTTTTGATCTATTTGTAATTTTTTTTTTTTTTAAATCCAGAAATACTTGGAGCAGTGTTGCTAGCCATTACTGACTTTAAAGTTTGTTTCATTTGGAGAAGAAGAAAATCAAGTCCTAAAAAGTAATCAGTAATACTATCTTCTCTTTTTGGTCTTTGTGTCTTTAGTTGTTTTGGTCTTGTAGCTAATTTTGTCTGTTTGTAGTCTTTTTTTAGGAAAGAGAAAAATGTGTGCATTTCTGAATATAGACTGGATGGTGTCCTCATTTCTGCTTCTCTCTTTCACTGTCAGGCACTCTGATGGTGATCTCCCTCCTGTCCATCGTGTACGGAGCGCTGCGCTGCAACATCCTGGCCATTAAGATCAAATATGACGACTATGAGGTGGACGTCCGGCCCATGGCTTATCTGTGCATTTTCCTTTGGAGGAGCTTCGAGATCGCCACTCGTGTGGTGGTTCTGGTTTTGTTCAGCTCTGTGCTGCAGCTCTGGGTCCTGCCTGTGGTTCTGCTGAACTTCCTGGTCTTCTTCCTCTACCCGTGGATCCTGTTCTGGCAGAGCCACTCTCCATTCCCCGAGAACATAGAAAAGACTCTAACCAGGGTGGGAACCACCATCGTGCTTTGCCTGCTCACCTTCCTGTACGCTGGCATCAACATGTTCTGCTGGTCCGCAGTGCAGGTGAAACTCAATGACCCGGACCTCATCAATAAGTCCCAGAACTGGTATCGCATGGCCGTGTACTACATGTTGCGTTTTGTGGAGAACGCCTCGCTCCTCCTGCTGTGGTACATCTATAAAACTGACTTCTACAAGTTCATCTGTGCCCCGCTGCTGGTGCTGCAGCTGCTGGTTGCCTACGCCATCGCCATCTTCTTCATGCTGGTCTTCTACCAGTTCTGTCATCCGTGTCGGAGGCTCTTCTCCTCCAGCATGACCAACGGCCTCTGGAACTGCTCCTCCCTGCTCTGTCTCGTGTGCACCTCCTCTGCTTCGCCTCAGAACAGGCCCATGGGGAAGTCGCCCCGGCCCTCGCCCACACGCACAGAGCCGCCTCCCGACGGGACCCACGACACAGCCAGCGACTCCACAGACGACTTGCCTAACGAAACGACGTACGACATGCTCAACGATACCATCTATGACACTCCTACTGAAACGGGCAATAATATATGTGGTGGAATCAACGGTGACTTTAACCACAGTGTTTCCTGCAATGCTTAAAGCATCACAACTGTTTGACGTGCCATCCAGAGGAGCAATCATACCCTCTGTAACCTTTTAAGTGCCACATGAGTTTACACTTTGAATCCTTTCATACATCCATCTGTTTTATACCACTGTCTGTTCCTCCTATGTGTCTTTAACAGAGATGAATTCTGGCTGCAATCATGCATAGTGTTACCATAGCAGAGGTGGCGCTCACCTGTCATCCCGCAGCCTTTTAATACAAATATAAACATGGACAGCACCATAACTTCTTTAGTTTTGGAGACTGCGTCCACTTATATGCTGCATTACTGATCACAAGGCGCCATGCACTTGAATTGATTGTATTTAGTATCTCTGTTTGGCATGGAGGTGTGCATGTGTGGAGCCTCAGATTAACAGGGGAGGGGGGGGGGCGAGTCTGTTTTGTACAGGAGGGTTTTTTTCTGAACCCCCCTCTAGTTTTATGGCTGCAAGCAATCAGCTTTTTTACTCCTCGATAAGAGCTTTATCATTAATGCGCGCTGCTTCTGTGATGTATTTGTGCTTGACGATGAGATGTGAATCTCCACACATTGTTTAAAGAGCCCGTTCGATCACCAAACACGTCAACTGTAAAGCACGGACGTTTGTCTCCAAGTTTTTGCACGTTTACAAAAAGGATTTAAGTGGCTTTGATTCAACTGTTGAGCAACAGCAGCTGCAGTGATGTGAAACGCTTTGTTTGGATGTATTTGCTTTTTTCTAATTCATGCTTGTTATGTCTGTCAGCTCTGTGTGTCTTAGTTAGAATATTTACACCGAGTGCACACTAAAATTATATCTAATTGAAAAACGTTGTAACAAGTACTTTTTTTTTCAACCTTTAATGTATAACTGTGTGTGAGAGAGAATTTCAGTGTTGTTTGTTTTTTGCACCTACTCCTTTTTGCAATGTATCTGCAGAGGGACGACAACCTCGGGTATCAAATGAATGCTCCTGTTTGTACAAATAAGATAAGCCAAAAAAATATGAAAAATCTATTGTACACAGCTAACATTCTCATAAAGAGCAAGATAAAAGGCATTTAAACAACAAAATCAAACTTAAAAATCAAAATAAATTTATATTTATATGTGAAAATTGTCTGTACTGTTTTTTTTTTGGTTTTTTTTTTAGCTCAGATGCAGTTAATACACACACAATCCTGTGCTGACCTCTAGAGGATGAACACCAAAACTGCAAAAAAAAAAAAGTACTTTCCCTACATTCAAACTGCAGGAAAAATTGACCCAAATCTGTTTATTTTTTTGCTTGTGTGACTCAAATCTTAACAAATCATATTCATGGTTTGTAGAGATCATCACCAGCTCAGACGTAAAAACTGTTAATTATTAATAAAATGACTGCACTGTAGACTTTTCAATAAATTAATTTATTAAACTGCCTTCATGAACTCAGGTTTACAGAAGAAATTGAGGATTTCTACAGAGAGAGTCTATAAAAAGTGCATTAGTCATTGGGACCATTTAACCCCATCATCCTGTAAATACACACTCTGCATATCTGCCGGTTACAGATCCAGACCATTAAAACATTAATGCAGACTAGTCGAGATATTTTATACAAGTATTCAGGTAGCTACTAAAACACAACAGTCAAGACTTTTCTTAAATACCAAACTACCGAAAAAAAATGTATTCGGGAATGTTTCTGAAGGGAGAAATGAAGACAAATTGTCTACAGCCATGCCAGCAGCTCTGATAACCCTTTTACACCAAATTAGTTCTGCTTCTGGAACCGGTTCTGTTCAGGATACATGAAACCTTGGTGCCATCTCGTGAACCAGCCTGCACATCTACCAGTTTTGATAGAAACCACTGTAATCATCGATGCATCCTCCACGGAGAGCCTTACTCGATGCACTATGGAATAAAACAGCAGTGGTAAGATCGCAGATCCTATTGATTACCTGCAGGATTTTGTTCTGTTATAATATGTTGTTTTTTGTACAAAAAGCAAGCATGAACAAACTATTAATAATAAGAATATTATAACATGAGGAGATTCCATCCTCCATTTCTAAGATGAAGATGCTCACTAAGGTCTGCAAGGAAATTTTTGGGCATGTTCAGCCCCAATAATACGTAGCAAACACAACCCTGTTGTGTTAGGTAAGCGCACTGCCTTTTTATAGGCGAGGTTTAATCAAAACTTGTGATTAATAATCCCAAGATTATTTCATTAAGCCAGCAAAAAATGTTTGACATGAGATGTCTTAGAACAGCTTGTACAGTATTGAGGTTTATAAACAGTTGAAATCCGTAGTAAAATGTTACACAACACTTTGAAACTGAACATGCCCCTGCTGTCTTTAGGTTCCAGCTGGGAACCAACTTTTCAGGTTCTGAACAAATTTATTTTTGGATAGAAATTCTCTGAATGCTTCAAAATCAGGTGCGTAAACCCGAACAGAACCTGTTTCATGTTGGTGGAAAAGGGGAAGGTGAGGCTGTACCTCAGCTTTAGCTTTGAGCTAAATGCTAACATGTTGATTTTTAACCATCACCATCTTAATTTAGCATATTAACATGCCAAGATTTAATAATAAGCATTAACACAAAGCTGAGGCAGGTATTTGATCATAAACTTCCTGATGGAGGCTTGAACTTGTGCAGCAAATGTTACAGCCACCCGCCTACTAATTGTTGAGATACTTCAGTCTGGACTGACAGATGGATTACTACCAGCATGGCTCAAAACAAATCAAATTTTACATTATGCACAGATTACAACACTTGGGACAAAATATGGAGAGAAAATATTTCGTTTTCAATTTTCAACATTTGTTGACGAAACAACATGTGATGTTTGAGGGGTAATTTCTTAACAAAACTCTGCTCCCTGCTCCCTGCAGAGTAACGTTTCCTCACATGAACTGAACCTGAGTCCACTCGCAAATTCTGATGTTAATGTTGTTCAAGCCTGTTGGGGACAAAGAGGCTACTTGTACATACAGATGAGGTTCTTCAGAGGATCTTCGGGGCTTTTTGGTCGTTTCAAGCTTCAGACTCACAACGCCACGGCGACAGCGAACACACTGACCACGCAGTACATGGTGCGATTCTCCCACCGGACTGTGCAGCTTCCTGAAAGACACAAAAAAGATGGAGAAATTATACAGAAGTCTACATCAGAAATACAAAGTTTTAATTCTCTACAATCTGTTCAATTAAATAATTAAAACCCAACAATTACAGCTTGAACCATTAATAAACAAATACATATTTCGACTGTATACTACAAATAACTGATCATTAAGTAATATATTAAGCAAAATAATCCAGTTTCTCAAACCTAAAGATTTACTGCTTTTCTCTCTGCAAGTCATTATGAATTTGAGGTTGAATATCTTTAGGTTTTGGACTGTTGTTTATATAAAACAAGCATGTTGAGGACATGACTTTGGGCTGTGGACATTCTAAAAATAATAAATTGATCTTTAAGAAAGAATTGATTGATTAATATAAAATGAAAATAGTTGTTGGTTTAAGCTCCACCATAAATACCAGGAGGACAAAGGACATAAATGTTGGACACATTTAAGAAGATCTGTTGTTATAAACTTATTATTAATGTTATAAATACTTAAATACTTGTATCTCTAACCAGAATGTGTAACCTTGCTTAGAGTAGTTCCTGACATAAATAACTATCTTACAAATTTAAGATGATTTTAAAGTTTAGTCTAATGTATTTTGGTATCTGGAACAAATTTAAAAATGACACCAGTCGTCTCTCACCATCAGTGGTGGTGTCCCAGTAGCAGGAGTTGGCTGTGTGGAGGCCAGCGCCGCTTTTCTGCATGATCGCACAGTTTACTGCAAAACATCACAGAGAAGTTTTACCCTGTCACAAGTCACATATTCAAACTCTACATGTCAACGTTTCTCCCTGAGTTCTCAGGTATTATATTGTTGTATATTAGCTGGTTCACCTATGTATTTGAATGGCCGTCCTTGTTTCACGAGGTGAGTCAGAGAGTGCTCCACTATACTGGCAGTCCACTGGTTCACTTTAGTCTGGTTGTAATCTGTTCCACCGATCACTCCTTCTATACACTGAGACAAAACCACAGAGAGAGACAGAGAGTCATGTCCAACGTCATCACATTGAAGAGAGGATTTACAATAGTATTAAAAACAGGAAATTAAAAAGGTACCTCTTTAACAGAGAGATTCACCTCATCGGCATTAAAGATGACCTGAAGGAGAATTTAAAAGAAGAAAAAAAATTGTTAGTTAGTGGCATACGTGTTGTTGTTTTATTTCCTGTTTTTGCATGAAGAGACCACCTTATAGACGCAAACATATGGTGCATTGGAAGAAATTATGTCAAAGTGAATATTGTGCATTAAAGTTAAATTAATTGATATTTGTGACAGTCAATTTTATTAGATGATGGCTCCAAGCAGCTGTCTCCAGCAAGGCATTTATTCTATAGCTGGCCATCTATCCAATGTACCGTTATACACAAGTAGACTATATATCTGAACAATGCTTTGGTTTAAATATTTATATGCACATTAATAATTTGGTGTGTTCGTCTGGTTTATTTAGTACATGTGTTATGGAGTTCGAATGCACTTATTCTGAGTCACTTCCGACAAATGCACCTGCCAAAATAATGTAGCATTGTGTGTTTGTATAGAGAAAAAGGGCCAATGTTTGAATGAGTGCAAATGTTAAGAGGTCGACTAATTGATTAGATGACTGACAAATAAATAAATATACAACTTTGTAAATAATCAATTTATCTCTCAATTTTTAAATGCAAAATGGCAGAAAGTGTTGTTTTCATGTTCCCAAATATGGAGATGTCCTGCTTGTTCTGTTTTTTTTTATATGACATTAAACTGGATATTTGGAGGGTTAAATATTTAGAGACATCACTTTGCTTTTCAGAAACTGGGATGGACATCTGTTCACTATTTTTTCTGACATTTAATAGACCAAACAATTGATCGGAGAAAATAATCTGCAGATTAATTAATAATGGAAAAAACTGTTAGTTCCAGCGCAAATGTAAAATACCTTAATGTATTTAGTATAAGTACATACAGATCTAGACTTTTTAAATATCACGTTCCAAAAAAATGTAACCTACAAAGTGCATCATAATAAAACATTCAGCATAAAATAGTCAGAAATGTAATGTCACTAAATTTCATTTATAATATGAATAATGAATATGTGTACTTCATAGTTGAATTTAAAGTTTTTCAACATAATGCGACACAAAACAACTTATTTAATAACATATTTATATGAATCAACAGGTCACAAACACACAAACTACACATAAAGTACAAAATAACAAAGGAAAAGACAAAAGACATACATGGGAATGAAATATAAATAAAATAGCTCATAAATGAAGCATTCATTTTCATTAAAATGGAAAGTCGGACTATTTTCATTCTGTTACGATTGTTTCTTCATATAAATGTGTGGTTTACCTGTGAAATGAGCATTGTCAATTGCTGTTTCGGACCTTAATACTAGTATAATAATATAATAAGTATGAATAGATATAAATATAAAGGCAGTGACCACACCCTGATGAAACACCGTTAGCTTCAGCTTACTGACTCGGCTAGCTGAAGAAGCTAACAGAAGCTAACCGAGGCGTCTTTTTTCTGTTTTGTTGAGCTTTTTACAGTTAATTCAAATATAATTATAAATAACTTCACCTCATCTCCAGAGTTATATTCCTCCATGTTTCTGACAGTGATGTAGCGGTATTTGTTGTCTTTGTTTTGACCGGCTCAGGCTCAGTTATTGTTCCTGTTTACTTCCTGCTGTCCAGAGTCAAAGAGCGCAGAAAAGGCGCTCTGAAACTGCTCGCTATTTTTTATTGTGTCGCCTCACTGTGGTGGAAAACAGACACAGCAATGGAATGAACTCAGACCTATATTGTAACCACGTTATTCAAATCGTCACCCTGTTAAAATAATCGCCTAACTCATTTTTTCAAGTTTTGCAGGAAACACAAAAAACTTCACCAAAAATGTAACATATGACGTTTATTGATCATTTCACTCAAAAGGGATGCAACAAAGGATGGTTATTGGCATATTAACACTGTGTGTAAATTATGTAACCTAAGAGAACTAAATGACTTAGGCATTTTTTTACTTGCCTTTGTGACTTAGGCAAGATATGGTAACACTTTATTCTGAAGGTGTCTACATAAGAGTCACACAAGCCTGCCAGAAACATGACATGACAAGTATCATGAGCATTAATGTTACTTCAAAGTGTCATTAATGTTCATGACACACTCATGTGACTCTTATCTAGACAACCTAGGATGTAAACTAAACTGATAAACTAAACTGATAACAATCTCCCTCTAATTCCTCTTTGCTGGGTTCTTATCTGATGCCTATGAATGTGGCAAATTGTCAAAGAAGTGATTATCTAAAGGGGTGAAATTACATGATCTGATCAACTGAAGATGTAGGCGATTGAGGAGATGATTTAGGCAAAAAAATATATATATTTTGATAAAACATGACTTAGGCGAACAGTGTGACGAAAAGACAAGATAAGACTTTATTTATCCCGCAATGGGGAAATTTAGTCGTCACAGCAGCTCAAGATACAGACAGGGGAGTTTTACAACAATATATAAACATGCAGAATAAAGAAAAAAAATTAGACAAATACATCCATAAATACTTACATTGCTACTATTTGGCATTTATTACATTGCACATAGGGTTTTTTGTTTTTTGTTTTTTCTATTTTGTATTTCACAGATATTGCACATTTGAGAAAAATGTATTGTCAATGAATAAATATATTTTAAAAAATGTATATATATGCAAAGGATACACACAGTACAGTATAAGAGGTGTATATATATATATATATATATATATACAGAAGATATTTATATGAGGTATGCTGTAGAGTAAATATGTAATACGTAAATATGTAAATAAGTAATACAAGTGTGCTATTTAGCATGATGCTAGGTATAATAATAAACATATAATAATATATCAATATAAGTGTAAGTATAATACTAATAGAGTATTAAAAAAAATAATGTATAATAATATAATATACTTTCCATACTTTCTATTTGAATATTATTGGAAAATCGAACCTTGTAGCATACTTTAAAACTCTGAATGATAGGTAGGCTAAATAGACTTACAGATGAGATGAGTCAGGCATGGAAATCCAGAGTGAATTGTGTTACTGACCAGGTGTAGGCCTATCACACAATGGGGCGGAGCTCTCCTAAAAGACGTCCGATCGAAAACAGTGCAATGCCGCAATACGTCCTACATAAATAATGATATTTTGAAAAATGAATTCAAAAATCTTCAAAATCGAGGATGCACACCTTCGTGCCATGCGCAAGTCACATACGAAGTCTTAGGTCAGTCTGACTAACGGTCAGCGAGATATACCCTAAACACACACGCACGCGCACACGCACACACACACACACACACACACACACACACACCCACACACAGATGTTTCTCGATTTTATAGATAGATATTTTCTGTGTGTTTGCATGGAGGGTGCTTCAACAATGTTTCATTGTGCAATTCTGTATTGTATAATGACAACAATAACACTTTAAATTCTTGAATCCTTGAATATCATATGATAAATAGCTGTTTTCACATCATCACAATCATCATGTCTGAAAAGATGCATACAAATGTGATATATTCACATGCAAAGTGTTTTATTTATTCAGCATGGGTACAGTAGATTAATGAGAGTTATCGAAAATACTGTTTTTCATCTCTCTGGACACATATAGTGATTGCCCAAACAGAATACATACATAATACTGATAGCAACAAGGGAAATGTGCTAAGATAATGTGATAAAGATGAAACACGCATGAAGGTCATCATAATACTACATTTCCAGGTACTTAATGCAATGCAGAGCAAAAGCAACTATTGCAGCCACAATGAAAGCAAGAAAAGATGTCACATTATATCAAGCCAGAGACCTGAGACTAAAATAACAGATATACAGGTTATTATCATGCTGTGCTCCTATTTTGATACTGTGATATCAACATCTCTTTCACAGCACTATTTGTCCATGTCAGGTAGAGGACGAGCCCATTTGTTTCAGCTACATGCAGCATTATAATAAACTGTCACTCTGCAGCAGAGCTGTCTGTTCCTCCGGCCATAACTACAGAAATACAGACTCCCAGAGGATCTCGGCAGGGAAATCCATAACACATAATGTACCACTGCTGACAGTAAGGAGTTTCCCCTGAACCTATTCAGAGCTCAGCACTGCAGTGTATAAAATAATGACCCGGTTTAATTGGGCTATTAAGTGTATTTCATGGAAAAGAACAGGAGTCTGTTACAGTCTGTGTAGAAAACAAGCGTCACATTGTCTGAAATAAGCCTATTTGTGAGGAATTGTGTGCACGCCACACACACACACACACACACACACACACACACACACCACGCCCCCTCCTGTCGGGAACACCCTGGCTGTGGATATCTGCCTTCAGACGGTGCCGAGGCGCACCGACACACTCACGTCCGGTGCTCTGATCCCGGGACGGACTCTCCCCGCCCGCCGTGCTCCCCCACCGGCTCGAGCTGCTGCCCGCAGCCGCCAGGTAAGACACCGCCGCTCTGCAGGTCAGCCGGCGGCTCACCGGGACACCACACACCGCCGTGTTTCCTCTGGCATATGGCACAGTCAGTCGCTGCTGCCTGTCGCCAGTTATTCATGTTTTATTTCTGTCTTTTCCTTGTTTTGGGGGGTTTCTTTGGAGAGGGGCTGTCTGTCCACCGTCACGACCGCGACCTCGGAGAATTAGTCACACATGAGCGGGACCAGACAGCCCCACTTCCCCCGGCCAAAGTTGAGCTCGTTTGGGCAGGTGCAATGCAGCAAAAAAAAGCTCCTTTTCTAGTTTCTTGTTGGCTCCGCTGGTGTCGACGGCAGATTAACCTGCAGTCAAATTAGTTTAACGTGATGATCTGCTGGTGGTGTGTTGCATTTAGTTGCTGACTGTATGAAACCGATCCTGTCATGATGTGGAGGACAAGGAGGGCAGCGGTTTGATCACCTGATGTGACTTTAGCTTACAGGCTTTTTTAAGTGACTTGAGGTCAATGAATTTAATGATCCTGTAATTATTATGCCAGTAGTTAGTTAATGATGTCTGCGGTGGTTTAAGGTGGAGTCACCAGGATATCCCAGGGCTTTTCAGGTTGACACAGTGATTAGTGCTACACAATTAATCTAAAATGTATTGAAATTGTGATTTAATATGGTGTCACGATTTCAATTTTAAATCAAAAATCAATCCAAATAAGCTTTCAATTTCAATCCTTGAAATCTAAAGTATTTTTTTTTCGAAATGGGATATTTGACTATTTGGCCTGACCCCAAACAAATATGGCAATTATATCACACTTTATACCATGAATTTGAAAATGTAAAAGACAGTTGTCAGGGCACTGAACTAACAATCTCTTGGTATTGATGCTTTGTCACGGCCTGTGGTGTGTGATATGACGCACAAGGCACCCTTTAGTGTGTGTATGAGACATATCAGGCTTTCCATTGGCTGTAATATAAACCCATCTGTGGCAATATTAGACACTTAGAGTAATGGAAGTAATACAAAGACCTCTGAGGGTGTACGGGTCAGAAAAAAACCCAGACTTTGACCCAGGAGACCAGTGTCCATGTCCTGTGTGAAACCAAGACTCAATGTTGTTATTTGGAGTCAAACTGCGTAACTGCATCTGGTAGTCAAGTTGTTGTTTTTTGATCAAACCGTAGTCATTAGTTGCATTGCCTAAAGTTAACTGGGAACACAGAAGTTTATTTGGAAAAACCAGCATGCATGTAACTATCAGAGACCAACAAACTGTCCATGACACGTCTCGAAGCATTGAGGCCACATGTGTGTTGGTATCACAAGCCGAGAGCCGTGATAAAGCATTGGTATCTGATGTCAGTCCTGAGAAAATAAAAGCTTTAAATTGAAAATTGAAATAAATCGTGACCATGACATTGAAGGTCCACTGAATCGTGACACCCCTAGTGTCAAATCAGGAAGCACAATATTTGTTTAAGGGAAATTGTGTCAGTTTGATGGAGCTGCAGAGATGCCCCAAACTACAAATAATATTCTACAGACTTATAAATGTTTGTTTGGTAGAGAGCCTTGCAGAAAATCACACCAGGATCATTTTAACATTATCTTCAATGATGCAAAACGCTCCTTCCCTCCAGTATTGCACATTATATTGCAATATGAGTCAATTGCATATTATTCCAAATGGTGCAGCCCTGACAGAGTGGTGCTGCTGAGTGTCTGCAGGGCTGGTTATATCTGATATCTGGTTCAGTGTTCAGAAGGTGCAGCAGGACTAGCGAGGTGCGCTCTGATGAACTAACAGGCTGACCTTATTACATTTCTTCTTCTTAGCAGATTAGTCGGTGTTTGAGGCTTGTGTTTGAAGCTGCCACTCACAGCAGAGATGTGAGATCCATTATAAGATAAAAGAAGCTTCTTTTGAAGATGGTGAGGTGTTTTTAGCTGCAGGATCAGAAGCATCCATCAGTCCTGATAGGAAGGTTTGAGCCTGGAGCACATTCAGGATATCAATCACATTGAAGGTGTAGGGCGAACAGCTTCATAGTTTTATCAATTTAGAGCTGCAGCTAATGATCATAACTCATTAACAAGGACTCTGATAAGGTTTCTGATTAATCAATTAATTGTTTGGTCTATAAAATGTCAGTAAAAAGACAATCACAAGGACAAACAGGCAAGTATTGTCCAAACTAACTAACTATGTCTTCAGTTTACCATGAAATATTACAAAAGCAAGCAGAAAATGTTTGCATTAAGATGCTATGTTATAGAAACAAGAGCAATGAAGATTAAACTCTTCTTTTAAAGATTGACAACTCCGTTAATCAGTTAATCCTTGCAGGTCTGCTTTTTTCTTATTTTCTTTGATTGAAATGAAAGAAAAGCAGCAAATCTTCACATTTTAGTGACACAACAGACACAGTTTTTGCTTTATTAATGACTTCAAGGAATAGTTTCACATTTTGGGGAACTTTTATCCTAAATCTTCCAACTCTGGAGAGCCAAAAAGCTCATTTCCCAAAATATTTGTCTTTAAGTGATAAGTAAGTTATCAGAAACACTTGTTTTGTGCTCATATTACATTGAATAGTTTGTCAAATTCTGGTGTTATGACCCTGAATTATTTCAAGTCAAAAGATGGAGCAACAGACTAATTGAACATCATGGTTCAGCCTTATTTACTGTAGTTATTTGGCAGCAAGTGTTTTATTTTCATTGGCCGGCTGTTAAAGGAGCCAATGTAGCCTGAAAAGGCCAATTCAAGTCATCAAAGTGGCCATTAGCCCTGTCAGACTGGCTGCTTGCCCAAGTGGCTTCTTACACTGACAGAGCAGCCACAGCCAAGGTTTTCTATCAGCTGTCAGGTCTGTGTGTTTAAGACGGGAAAACAGCTGTAAATTAAAACAAAGCAGCTCTGCTAGTGAGTTAAAATAGCCCCAACAAGTTCATACATTATTTTAGGTTCATTATGAAGCCCTGTAAGTGGATGTAATATTAAAACAAGCAGCTTAATGCAAGTTTGTACACAAGCCTTTCCAAAAACATATTTTAAGATCTGTGACGGATTTTTCATCGCTGTTTTTTCCCCTATGAACCACAAGCCTTTGCTGCGTAAGACACGCTGCCATACTATAATTTGTCATAGTGACGCTTCCTCAAATTGGTTCATTTGGCTCCTGTAAGCAGTATATGCAGTATCTGCTGAGGCTGTTTCATCATTGTCACGAGGAGAATAGCTCCCTAATGATAACCAAGCTCTTATACAGCACATGCGCGCGCACACACACACACACACACACACTGCTGCTGGAGGGGGAATAAATGGGTGAATAAAGGAGGAGAGGAGCCAGGGAAGGAAGGGATTCCCTGATTTTCTCTCCATGCAGGCAGCTCCAGCTCATCCAGTGGAGCAGAAACAAGCCCCGGGGAGAGCAGTCACACAGCATTAGAGGTCTGTGTCACCAAGATCTGGCAAGACGCAGCAGAAGTGTGCCTGTGCTCGTGTGTGTGTGCATGCAGCCACATATATTCACACACGTATGCATCATTACGGCAGGCATTTCTATGACAGGCTGCAGCGGATGGTGCCAGACTGACGCTCTCTGACCTACATAACCGAAAAAATGACCAGATGAGTTAAGAGCAAAATCTGAGTTTTTGGCATCTTTTTCATCGTACATAAATCAAGAGTGCTCTTATATCAAGTGGAAGCTAGCAGGCAGCCGCATCAAACCATGGAGGGTCTGAGCACCGAGCTGTGCAAACAATTTGTAACAATGTGAACAGGGTTGCACAGGCTGTGTTGCAATAACTGAAAAGCTACAGGACAGGGATGTGCATATACACTAATAATGGAGGTATAGAAAGAGCTGGGTATGGTGTTGCAGGCGAGGCCTCATTCATTCATTCCTAACTTCTTTTCATAAAATTACCCAGATTATTTGCCTCGTGAGCCCACCGAGCAAGCTAACTTCCGGTTTAGCGCCCTAACTTGAATGGGAATAAAATGATTTAATTGTGCAGCTTAACATTCATCTTTTCAAATGCTATTGGAGGGAATGAATAGAAATACTTGTATACATTGAAATGAGTCATTTCACGAGCCTTGTTACGCCCCAAAAATTATTTTGTACATCTCTGTGAGAAAAAGGCTTTTTACGTCCAATGGCCACCACGAAAATTGGCTTCAAAGTCTGGCACTCCTGACGATGGCTCAAAATGTATTTAAATATAAATAGTAGTGTGAAAAACTACTGAGAACATAGATTTTAATAAGTGCAAACTAGGTCTGAGGCCTGTCTTTGTCTATTGGTCAGCAAATTGATTGATTTGGTCTCAGACAACCAAGATTTCTTTAGTCGATTCGTCAGTTTTTATGCCCTTTCATGCTAAATGACTCATTTCACCTATGAGCACGCCTCCGGTAAACACAAGATTTAAAGTGATCCTTTTGCAAGATTCTTTATGGAAAAATTGACTAAATCAATCAATGCATTAGTCAACAAGTGTTTGAGTGTTAGTTGAATAAGAAGTTCTTCAGTAAAGGACAGCACTTTGTTTAAAGTGAACAATAAAGCAAAAATAAGCTGATGTCGATGATAGGTCAGCCTTCTGCATTGCCTCTGTGGCAAAATAATTAATTTATGACAGCATAACTACAAATGTATCTGTTGTACAGTTTTCTCAGTTTTAGTGCTTCTGTAGTTGTTGATTTTGGACAGTATGTTGTTGACACCTCCTCACATAAATCCTGTCCTCTCCCTTTTATTCCACAAACAATGAGGAGGACAAGTGTATAGGGAGGCACTTTAATCCTCTGCCTTTAAAACCTGATCCACAGTGAATATTATGTTATTAAACCTTGTGTAATCCGCATGATTATATCCAGATTAGTTGATGACCCGAGCCGCTGCAACAAAGCTCGTCTCGTCTGTGCTGCTGCATTCAGAAACGTCTGATCTCTGTAGTGCTGCGTTGTGCGGGGTTTCCCTTCCTCCCACTCACTGATGGTGCTCCTTATCCACGGCTCTCCGGTGCATTCCCCCCCCGTTTGGTATGCAGACTCCAGCCCCATGTGGCCTCAGAGATGCATCCCGTCACTGTTCAATCACAGCCGCAGCGAGGCAATCAGTGGAAGCCCGTCCACGCACCAACACTGCAGATGTGGGAAGGCTGAAAAAAACACTTGAAAAATCAGAAATGTAATTTGGAGGCAGTGCTGAGGGGAATGACTCAGTTGGGTAATAGATTGCCGGTCAGGGAGCGATGCCTCTGTGTCACCCTCCCTAAAGCGTAGACACATGTCATCATCCACTGTGGGCGCTCTGTGAGGCTGAACTCTGAGGGGGACGCCGGGCCGTGACAGGATCATGGGACACGCCAAGCTGCAAATCGGCCAAATCTGTATATGCACACATGCTCAGAAGGAACCCTTTAATTTAAAATGACATCATTATCTTATTATTTCCCAGCAGCAGCATGTTGACCAGTGTGTGCTGCATGGAAAAGTCAACAGAGCAGAGCGTACATCAAACACTGACACTAATTAAATTCATTGTTTGCAGGTCGTGCACATCGAGGTGTTTAATCAATAAATACAACTGAACATACAAAGGACACCTGTAATGACATGACCGCGTGTCACAGCTTCAGTTTTATATACTTATAAACTTTAAGAAACTAGTTTTCAGTGAATTGAAAACAGGCAGAATAATGGCATTTTAAGTAAAATCATTAACATTTCTTGAACATGCCTTTTAAATCAATTACAATAAATCGGATTTGAAAGGTCATTCTTGACACTGGGTAATGTTAGTTTAACAAAATCCATTTACTAGCTTTTTTTAAGGCTTTGAACCCTCATATGCAGTGAAAAGTGTTATGCAGTAGAAAGCTGTTATACAATTTGACCTTGAATTATATTAAAACAGTATTATAATTATTTTGTTAAAAAGGTGAAAGATTAACAAGACTAACTCATACAAGCGACTCTGTGGTTTCATTCAGGTACTCCTCCTGTATTTTATGACTCTGAGCACTAGAAAAAAAAACACATTCATGTCCCAATAGCCACTAAAAATAGCTTTTTACCTGACGATTTATCACTGTTAAAGATGATAAATAACTTTTTCCAAATAATCCAGGTCACTCTACGGTGATTGAGGTATCAGACGGTGTTTTGTTCTCCATCAGGTCAAACGGAGCGCTCTTATCAGCTCAAGGTAGAAGGTCACATAGTGAATGATGTCACCACAGGAGCAGACTCAAAAATCAACCACAAATCTAAATTGTAGTGTAAATCTTGTTGCCAAATACAAAAAATTACTTATGACTCAAAATGGAAGTATTGGACATGAAAATACTGCAAATGTCAGTGGTGGTATGTAACTAAGTACACTGACTCAAGTACTGTACTTAAGTACAGTTTTGAGGTGCTTTTACTTTATTTGAGTATTACCATTTTATGTTTATACTCCACTACATTTTGAAGGAAATATTGTACTTTTTACTCCACTACATTTAGCTGACAACTTTATTTACGTTTTAGGTCAAGATTCAACAAAAAAAACATGACTAATTAAAAATTATTAAATATTTCTATAATATAAAACCAGTAAATTAGGTAGTTCAAATCAGCCCAAACTTGGCAACAGTAAAACACTGCCTACATAAATTTATTAAAAATAATAATACAAGTCGGTTTCGTACATATTTTAATCACATAATCTTCAGCATTAATCACTCAGTGTCTCAGTGGAATTTCCTGCCAACCTCGCCCATATTTACTGTAACGGGCAAGGTCCACATTGAAATATTCACTCTCTGTTGGTTCTTACCACCGAGACACGGAGTCTGTAAATACTGTAACACCACATGAGACGTTCAGTCATCTGGGCACTGTAATTGGCTGTTTTATTCCTGAGTGTTTACCTGATTGTTGAAGCCATCTGGTGTTTTACTTGGAGATGTCCTGTGTTGACTGTTGGAATCTGTTTGTTGTTCTGCATCTCTGTACTCATCATAGTCATCATAAAACAGATAGTTTGCAAATTACCACTGTTACCGCATTGCGTCAGTATTACTGCACCAAGTCATTATCTTAAACATTAGTTGTGAATGTAGATTTGCTGGGTGCTCAGCTTGGTGGAAAGAGATTGACAGAAAATCACAAAGAACTGAGGTGCTGAAACTGAAAAGAAAAGAAACAAAGGCGGGAGTGTTAAATAGATGATGTGGTTTGTTTGTTACGGATTTGTAAAGCTGCTGGCGTTGAGACGATCTACACCAAAACACAACTGTACAAAACAAAAACTCTTATTCTGGCCTCGAGGCAAGAGAGAAATCATGTCAGTGACGGGTCATAAATGTTCATCATCCCTGCAATCTGACTGCAATCCACAGTTCAACGAGAGAAGTTGCTGGAGCAGTATTCTTGCTTTTGGCACCGTGCACTTAGAGCGCACCAGTCGGGAGTGAAACAGCCCTGTACTAATCAATAGGACTTCTAACATAACTGAACACTCCTTCAGTAATTGCACAAATAACAGCAATATCCACATAAATAATAATAATAATCGCCCCAATCTTTTACTGCATCTCTGTGTTGCTTGTTGACGTTCTCCTTAATGTTGCTGCAGAACTACATTGCTTGGTAGAAGAGTCATTATTTGTAATAAATATAATGACCGGTATTGGTATTTGAAGTTTTATTAAAGCAATCGGCCCTGTTTGCTTTACAACTTTTTGTTCTTCTAAAATCTTATTGTAAGGTGGACTTACAGTTGGACTTAATGACTTGAGACTTGACTGTGACTTTAGACATGGTGACTCAAATCACTTTTCTGTTGTTGTTTTCAATTAAAATTTTTAATATAAAATAAGAAAAATGTTCAACGTTGTTACTGTTGACATTACAAGTGTACCCAGTACTGTAATGTCAAACTTTGTTTGTCATTTGAAGACAAATTTGGATCAGCAAGTGTCTGTGAGAGCTACTGGTGACCTGATAATGATCACAGATTAACCCAATCGATAGAATAAAACATTAACGTTATATTCTTGCAAACCATGTATACATTGAATCACATTATTTAATACAGCATCTTTTTTTGGCGTTGTCAGTTGAACAATTGTTTTATCTTTATTTATGTTGTCTAAGGACTTGACTCGACTTGCTAAAGACGAGTCTTGGATCAAACGACTTGAATCACATGTCACATCCTGGAGCCAATCCCAGCTGACGTTGGGCGAAAGGCGGGTACACCCTGGAAAAGCTCCCCAGTCTATTGCAGGGTTGACACACATAGAGACAGACAACCATTCACACTCTCATTCACTCCTACGGGCAATTTAGAGTCACCAATTAAACCCAAGCTACATGACTTTGGACTGTGGAAGGAAGCCAGGGAACATGCAAACTCCAGACAGCGAACCTATTGCTACCGCCGTGTAGCCCCGCCCCTTTTTTGCTCCTTATTGCTTTATATTAATACCAAGGAAGCAGCTAATTGCAAAGTTTCTGAAGCCTCTCTGAAGCCTCTTAGTACGTTGTGAGGATTCAGTGATTGTCAGGATGCCCTTTGTGTCAGAATGTTGTGAGCTCCAAAGATTGGCTGCTGTGTGCTGTTTGTTTTACAGATACAGTTATTTTGGCTCTTGGCCAGGATTTCACTCTAAATGTGTGGGTCGCTGAGAGCTCTAATGAACTAAAGTTGCTTTGCGGTTTTAGTTTCCAGAGTCCTGTGTATCTGTGTTCACCAAATCAACTCTTGTGGCTTCTGGTGAGTGCAAAAGATGATTGAAAAGTTGATCTTTTTAAGCCTTTTTGACTTGATACTCTTGCTCCTTTTTCTTAGAAAAATAAGCCATGAGTGCTCTGTCCACTTGCCTAAATCAGCAGCTTGACTTTGCTGCAGGATCTTTATTTATTGATCCATCCTGCAGCCAGCCCAGACACTTATCACTCCTCCAAACACTAGATTTCATTGTGCCTTTGTCTCCTGTGTTTCAGCTATGCTAATGTACCCGCACACAGTGTGATAAAACCCAAATGACACATGGCTAATCTTGAAAGAAAATCATAATCCATTAGCGTCCACTCAGATTTAAATTACACATGCAGTTGTTACCATCACACACACACACACACACACACACACACACACACACACACAGAGGATTCCCTCGTCTCCATTAGTCGATGGTGCATCAAAAAGACAAAGTGCAGTAAAATGTGGCAGGCAAGCAGCAGTTAAACAGGAATAAGTGCTATGAAATATTCAGCCATGTTGGTGAACGGAGAGGGAGCTGTTTATAACTCGAACGCCTCTTTCCCCCTCTCTCTCTCTCTGTGAAGAAGCAGCAGAGGCCATGACAGAATCTGGGTTAATGAGATCCAGCCTCGATCTAGAAACCTCTCATCTCTTGTTCTTTAAATGCTCATAGTAACAACATGGAAATCTTCAACACGCCGGAAAACAAAAGGGTTTTTTTATCTTGGTTTATTATCTTTGACGGCATTCCTTAACGATCTGTTTCCCCTTTTGCTTATTCATTTTTAGAGATTCAGATCCTCTGCACTGAATATGTGCGTGTTTATCCAACAACCAGACTGTCTTCACTTGAACTGTCTCACAGTTTCTAAACAGTGCCAGATCTGTGGCTTGAAATCTGGATCATTTCACTGCTGATTCTGGCAGGAGAAATGATCCCGCTTCACACTGCAGGCGAAGGAGAGTTGATTATACTGAGGACTTCCATCGCCTGTCTCACAGGAAGCTTTTGTCCTGCATGTAATTAACCACATTAAGAAAACGGCTGATGTATTGAAGATGCATTGAGAAAACTGCAGGTGGGGACAAAGAATAAGGAGAATTACTGCAGATATGCATTAGGAATTGGATATGAATTGATTTGTACTTTAGCTCAGCTTTGTTTGAACTAATTTCATGCAGAATATGAACATGCCTCCAATCATGCTGTCCTACAATAAACTATTGTGATAGTAGACAATTACATAAAACTGCAGACTGATGGACGTATAATCATAAACCCCCCCTGAATGCATCATAACTCATCAGCTTGCTTTAAAATTTGGGTAGATTTGCAGGCATTTCAGTAGGCCCTTTACTTTTTTTTTGTGAAATAACACATATAAGCTTGAGTTGATCATTTTCTGCAAGTTACGATACTTTTAAAGCCTTTGGTTTAAAAAATTACACATTTCCCATCTGGCAACACTGTTTTCCTGTTATTGACTTCATTACAATTAACAGTAATGAGACTCTATCCTCTCCACAGGCAGGGTCAGAGTAACACACAGAATGGACTGTGAGTCCCCAAATGAAATGAAATAAAACTGGAATCGGTCCAATTCTTCAATTTAGGACTAAATACATGCAAAACTAATGATATTCCCATCAGCTTTAAATGCACTTGAGGCTACTAACATGAAATAATTCCTAGAAATAGTTGTCTAAAGGAACATTTCATATAAAGTTAACAAAGGATTTATACAGTAATTCATGCATATTAGAGGAGATGGCACCGACTTGATTTCTTCCAGTACTTGCCCGGATTCGTCTGGTGAGAGGAAACAAAATGACAGATTTTTGTAGGCCAACCCGGATGTTAGCATTGTTGCAGGAAATAAGCACTGTGGCAAACACAGGTTCCTGATGCAAGCATTTGTGGTAACGCTTTATATTAAGGTCCTTGTAATAACCATTAATTAACAAGTAATAAGGCCCTTGTAAGTCCTTACAAGATGCTTATTAACATTATTGCGTGTTTATAAGCTTATATAAGTGTTAATAATGGAATTACAAACACCCATGACCCACCCATTATGTCTTTGCCATGCCTTTATTACTCTTATTTTGTTTGGTTATTGATATTAAAATATACTTTATTGCTCATCTATTATAAGTTAACTATAAGTTAACTATGCTTTTTGCAACTACCGGATCTAAAGCGAGAACAATGCCTTATTACTTGTTAATTAATGGTTATTAAGGACCTTATTATAAAGCGTTACCGCATGTTTTGTTGAGCAGGATAATCTTCACAAATGGACACCACTTTTATGATGTTTTAAGCATTAATGCAGCTGACAGGAGCAAAAGGCGAACCACTCCACAGTCAAATGACTTGAATATCACGAACCATCAGCAACGTTTTGACAAGCTAGTGAAACAGTAGCCTAATAAATTGTT
Organism: Centropristis striata; assembly: GCF_030273125.1. Lineage (NCBI taxonomy): Eukaryota > Metazoa > Chordata > Actinopteri > Perciformes > Serranidae > Centropristis > Centropristis striata. The sequence continues at coordinate 13,358,409 of NC_081526.1, forward strand.
TATTAACATAATCTAAAATCTACAAAAGTTTGCAAGACCACTGAAAATCATGACTAGAGGCTGTAAGATTAGTGAGAGAGTTCCCATTTCCCGTTTGTGTCCGGCGTGATGACGTTTAACCTTTGTGTTGTCTTAACTTTCTGTATTCAACACTCGTCCTAAGGGTCAAAAATGACACACCTTCACTAAACCCCTTAAATAAAGCAGCTTGATTGACCCAAATCTGTTCTGCATGAAGAAACAACATGCCATTCATCACAAACTTGGATGAATTTCAATCCTGTGAATATCAAGGTTTTCCCTCTTACAGTGCAGAAAAACCGGATTTAATCAGTGGAAACCACTCGTTTCTATTACAACACACCTGTCATAATTGGTTTACTGCTAAGTTTACTACTAAAGTAGCAGTTTATTTTCATTACTAAAGGAGCTGCATAGTTGCAAGCATAATGTTTTTGCTTGTTTTTATGTTTTTGTGTTATGAAAAAATGATACAAGATTTGTTTCTGTTGGTGTACAGTTTTCATGGAAACATGAACAAAGGCAATATTTTAATTTTTCTCACGTTGGGGAATTTTAGGCAAATTATTTCTAGGAAAAGTCAATTAATTTTGAAAAAAGATCATTAAGGGTGTTTCCTAGTGGCGGTTCAACACAAGGGTTAATGTCCCCAACAACCACTGTAGTCTCATTTAGCCACTTGTTAGCAACCGCCATTTTAAGGACCGGTAAAAACTTTAAAAGTCACAAGTTTGGAGATTTACTAACAAATTTAATGTACAATATTCCTGATTGGAATGGAGATTGGGGACCAGGGTATTTTCAGGGAGCCAAAGCATCCAATCTCACTGATGCTTGAAATGTTTGAGTTATTGCAACATCTCTGGTCTCCCTTTCTTCAGCTATAATAATAAACACATCCTGTAGATCTCAAGAGCTCACACTCAACACTGCAACTCCTTGGTCCCTCAGCAATTCACCTGCCAGGAATTGATTGGAAAAACGGTTGTTGAGAAAAGGTTGAAGAATTGTGTTTTGAGTCACGACTCTTCGTCCGTCACGCTCCACTGGCGTTCCACCTCACAGCTCAAGATATGGTTTGAGTTCTTTTTCAGTCTCTGGTGATGCAATTTTAACATAAATGGCTATTTTTTTAACAAGAGTGTGTTTTATAACACAGCATTAATTAATAAAGCAATTTTCCAGGAAATGATAGCTTCATGCAACAGTGACCACAGAGCTGCTGCTCTGTTTTATCTGCTGCATGAGGAGGAGAAGAGTCTTTCTCTTTTGTATTTCTCACACGTTGTTTTAAGATGTGCTGTGACTTCCAGAGAGATGGAAAAATAAAAGCTTTCGAGGTCAGAACACTTAACTCGCACTGAAGGCACTGAACACCTGCTTTAACTTTCTTGCTCCTTCTTCCTTCTTCAAAGTCCAGATCTGCTTTTCTCTTCCTGCCAGGAGTCTTTTATTTCTCCGGGCACACCCAGCAGCACGACCAAACCAAATTATCCATGTCGTGCTTTCTCTCTGCCGGTCTGTTTGGGGGAGTGGTAGCCTTTTCCTGAGCCCACGCTGCCCTTTCCTCTTAATTAGTGGGTGAAATGACACAAGCAACCCATCAATTCAAGGACAAGGAAGCAGCATTTAGATAAGACCGATGCAGGAGAGTTCAGTGAAGGTGAAAGTAGCAGGAGGTGGAAGGAGGAGTGCTGAGAGGATAAGAGAGGACAGCTGACAGAGAAGCTCTAGATAAGGTTTGTAGAGGCACTAACTGTTGGTTTGTTTTTCCTATTTTCTGCTCCATTGAGCCCTGCAGGGAACTGTGGTGGCCTGCAGGCTTGATAGGTCATTACTGGTGACGGCTCCTGTGAGAGCTGTAATGTTACGGTGGCTGTCACATGTGTGCTCCCCGCCTGCAAGGGCATCGTTTTAAATGTTAGTCACGGTTGGGCTGGGATTGTCTTTTGGGTCAGCTAAAAAAATATAGCTGCAAGTGTTTGGGGTCAGGGCAGATTGAGAGCATCTGGGGCCATCTATTGATCATGTGTCTTCTTCACTGTTTTTAACTGGAATTTTAAACCCAAAGAGCACAGACCAAAATGTCTCTGGATAGACCTGCAACCAATCAGAGCAACAAAATGTGCAAATTAGCACTTGGTTGTCATGTTTCCATCAACTCTGCAACTTTTGATGATTACTGGTCGCTAGAGGTTGTTTTTGTATTTTTTGAAAAATAGTTAATGCGCTAAACAGGAGATGGAAACACTTTTTCTAAATAAGTTCACATACACATAACTGATCAGCTGTTTACTCTCTGACATGAAAGAACAATTATAAGTTGCCCAATTGAATCCAATTCCTGAAGACTTCTCTCTATTTTCTCTCATAGGTGGCCATAGTTGTCAGATTTGCAACCTTTTTTGCTGTTTTTTCTCTCACAGAATCTCTACTTCTTCTACTGTTTACTGACTGATTAGCCGACAGCAACACATTACACTGCCATCTTCTGACCAAAGTACGTTAATGCAGCATTGTTTATTCGCTCTAAACCAGTTGATGGAAACTTCAAAATTTGCTTTGACTTTAATGAAAACGCGGCTACTGACACATGCAAGTTGGGGCTGTGTTCAGTAGGGATGGGTACCGTTCACATTTGAACCGATACGGTACCTGGGAATCGGAATCGGTACTCAACGGTACCAATTTTCGGTACTTTTGCGTTTGAAAATATAAACTTTAAAAAATATATCAAAACAATATAAAATCCAGGATGAGCAGTGCTTTATTGTTGAGTGAACGTGCATTTTGTAACATGAAGGTTGCAGTGTTGTCAAAGGATGCAGAGGAGCGCTCTCAGGTGGCAAGTGCACGGAGGAGAAAAAAAAAAAAAAAGGTTGCAAGTGCACGTGTGATTTGTTGTGATGACGTCGTAGCTGTGCAGCGCAGCACCGGTCAGACAGTATTGTGGGCATGGCATGGTTGGAATAAACAAAGTTTAGTCGGGCTGCTCTGTGAACATATCGAGGATGACGCAGGAGTCTGAGGGATTTAATTTCAGCGAGGCAGTTTGGAATAAAGTGGCCGGTAATATTCCTGAGTTGAAGATCGGCGTTTTAGCGGAGGACCAGAGATTGCAGCAGCTAGCTGCTAGCTGTTAATGACTGATCTACAGAAGAATGGAGAAAGCAAACGGAGGCCAAGCTAACTAAGGCCAAGCCCGGGTAGAGACATTGGAGAGATAGCAGCTGGCGGCTAGCAGGCCGAGAGCCGGCTGTTCGTCTCTGCGCCGGGTTGGAAGAGGGCAGCAGCTAGTGGCTAGTGGCCGCGGTGAGCAGACAGGACCAGACGAGGAGGTAAATAAAAAAATAGTGCGATCATCAGCACGCTTGTTAATCAAGACGTCAAATGAAAACAGGTTGAAATCAATGATCAGTTTAAAGGTAACGCCGTTTAGGTACCGAAACATGGTACCGTTTGATTTTACTTGAATCGGTACTCGGTAGTACCGACGGAATTCGGTCGGTACCTATAAAAGTACCGAATTCGGTACCCATCCCTAGTGTTCAGTCATGTCTCCAATTACAGCTAAACAGTAAGTAAAATGTGTCTCTGAAAACATTTGAGGAAAGAAAGACGTAATGCAGAAACAGAATCTTGATTTATTTGATCAGCGCTGCCCAGTTTGTTAATTTAAATTAAATGAGTCTTGTGAGTTGCTCTGGATGCCATTAATCATATCAAACCCGCCCCATGCTAGATAAAAGGTCATGTTTGGTCCATCCATGGCCAGGTTGGGAGGAAATGTTTCTGAAGAGGAGAGGGACCAGACACATCTGCCAGAGCAAATTAAACATGAGCTCTCTATGGTTTCCAGGCCAGTTTGGACCTCTTCCACCCACACTTTTCCATTTGGGAGATGCAAGTATCAGGATGCAGCTCCTCGAATTCTGACTTGGTAAAGCTTTGGTTTAGAGGGAGTTCCTGACACTATTCATCCATCTGGCTAGCACTTCAGTTGAAGCAAACTGACACTTTGTATGACTTGATTTTTTAAGCTTTCTGAAAATGACAATGCAACAGTGACGCCATCTCTGTGCAACACTGGTTCAGGTGTGTGATTGTAACGTTATCAGAAAGTTTTTTACCCTCCTTCACCATTCACACTTTTCATCTCTACAAACGACTGCGACACCATGAATGCCTTTCAGAAGAGAAACTGTCAGAAGTGTGTGATATTTTCCCCATTTGAGCGATTATCGTGTCTCGCCCCGCTCTATGACAGCCAGCTTTTCACAAACTAGTTTGTTTCTAGCGTTGCCCGGCCTTCTCAAAGTCAACCTTCTCTCCTGAGCTCGCATTCATCTCTAGTCCAGGCATGAAACATTTGTAGACAGCCAGTTTAGAGATTAGATCAAAGGATTGGCTGCTGTTCTGGTGGATCGTTCCCTCTGCTGCAGTTTGACATCCCCACCCTCCCTGTGGACTCATAATCAGAAACAAAAGGCCAAATCTGGCGAGGGCAGAATGCTAGTTACCGTTATGCAAAGAGCCAGGCTTGACGGATGTGAGTTATTCATATCGCCGTCTGAAGTCGCTTCATTACCTCTGAGCCAGCCGAGCAATTAAGGCTTCAAATTGGATTCTGATTGACAAACCATGATGTTTGCTGTGTTTGAGCCGAGTTATTGACACGCAGAGAGTGCAGAGGATGAAGACGAGTGTTTGCAGAAAGGTCCTTGCTTGATTGGCAGTGACACAAACAGTGTGTCTGACAGGCCTTGAGGCTGAGAGAGGGTTATTAGTGCATCGCAGTGGTGCGGATATGTTATCTGCCCTGAGGTGTTCTCTGTGTGTGTGTGTGTGTGTGTGTGTGTGTGTGTGTGTGTGTGTCAGACGGCAACAAAGCAAGAGAGAGACAAAAAGAGACAGACAGAGAGGTCACCACTTCAGTGAAAAGTGCACACAGGCAGGGATACTTTCCACTCGGACAAACACGTCATGTATCATTGACCGTGAGACCGTATACTCTTCCATCCAAGTGTCTCTTCCCAGAAACCTCTCCAGCAAGCCACATCATCTCATCTCCAGCTCCCTGTGAAGACGATGGCTGCCTATTGATTTCACCTCGCTGTGAACACAGCTCCCACATCCGATCTCAGGAAGTGGATTACATGCAGGAAGATGCACGGCCGAGATAGAAGCAGGAATCTTATTTGCTTCATTTCCGTTAAGTTGAGATAAGCTGTGCAAGCTGGAAACCATTTTGAGGTACAGCAGCGTCCATATGGATCATTCTCAGAACATTGCACTCTGTAAAACACACAAAGCAGTTTGCCTACTGCTTTACACTGCCAGTCTGTTGTCTGTTGAAGACAAGAGAATTTGATAGGTTTTACTCTCGTGGTTTTATGTGCAGAAATCTGTCTTCAGATCCTCGTGCTTCATCTCATCCTCTTACTTAAAAAAGCAATAAAATGTTATGTCTGCGGAGCATCGCTGTGCTTTGATCATTGCTACATCTGTCATTGTCGTGATATTTCCCCCTGGAATTACTCCTGAGGCCTTTTTAACACCCTGCCAGGCTTTAAAGTCCAGTTTGTTGTGCTGTCTTGTGTGATTTTTCATTTCATTGAAGACAATGGAGAGGTGGTTTCTTCCTCTTCTTTTCTCCTAAAGAAAAAAAAACTACAATCATGGCTCTTATTTGGGTTGTAAAATATTACAAAGAAACTAGATCATCACAGATCGTAGAAGGTTAATGGTGCATTCTAGTGCTTCTTGGATCGTCCAATTTCTCAAATTGGGGTGACATTCTTCCAATTTTGGTTTAAGCAACACATTTGGTGCTACCTAAAGAGCAAAGGAAACTGATCAGATGAGCCATGAAATATGAACAGGAACGTTTTTTTTCTAATATTCCAACAGAACATGAATGCAGCACAAAAGAGAAACTGACTACGCCAACAGGCCTGTGTGAAGTCCTCCTCCTTCTCCATCTGAAACCAATGAGAAAATATGAATAACACCAGACTTTTCCTTTAATGACCTTAAATGACAGACTTTGGGCATCCAGCACTTCTATATTATTAACTCCATTTGAGCTTTCAGGAGGTTTCACAGTTGTAATCATGACTTGAATGTTGATGCAAGCAGCATAAGTTGTAATTATGGTAACTCCCACATGGCACGAATGCAGTATATGCATACAATTTAGATGGGGATCATAGCTAGAGTCCAGAAAACAGCAAAATACCAAAGCAAAGATACACTGTGTGGGTATTTGTTATATTCTCCACTGTGTGCCATGGCACGGCTGTAAGCAGCTGTGAGATATGACATTATATGGACCTTTGTTGATGAATTAATAATGTTTCCTACATCTGCCATTGTGTGTGGTCGATATGTGGTGTTGGCTGGCTGAAGCCGACAGAAGGAGGCTCTCTGACTGAGCTGAGGTGACCTGCTGTTTAATGGTCACCAGAGACGCTCGCTGCCACTCATCATCACTGTCTGCTGCTCTCACATTAATGATTCAGGAGAGAAAACGTACAGCATCCTGTAGATTACCTCAGGAGGATTTCAGGATCCTACGTTAAAACAAAAGGGGGGGGGGGGGTTCATGGTGTGTTAAAGACTAAAGGTCGGATAAACATGGTCTAGACAGAAAAAGGATAAACAGACCTGTGCAGCTGTCCGTTACACTGTATAGTTTATCAATGATCTGGACACGCTGCTCTGTTAACACTGTGTCGTAGTGAACATGCCAGAAAACACAAATTATGTGGAAAAGCATCGGCTTCCCTCGGAGATGAAGATCCTGCTGATACAAGGTGAAAGTGTTGCTGTATGATTTATTCACCATCTCTTAGGCGAAAAAGATCCATGCAGCCCCGTGCTGAAATAACGGACTAAAGCTGAAGTCGAAGCTGATGAATTTTCAATTTAAAAAGGATATGTGTGGCCCACATTTCTGCAGAAATACACCAGACACACCATAGAATAATCTCCCAACCGTGTTCTGCCCGCTCACAGGAAGGTTAAGTAACTGAAGAAGGTTTATTTTTCTTACAGTAAGGGCAAAAATATGTCTTTTTGATTCAAGTTGTACTGTCCTTTATTTCCATGAATTACTGTAGTTTGGACGTGGTACACAGACAAATATACTGTAATATGTGCAACTTAATGCGCAAGTAACCAAATCACATTCATAAAGACAATTTTAATACAATACAACACCTAAGCTCTGTAATAAAAAGTGAGTTCAACATACCCGGGGTAACTTGAGTAACAATTGAATAGAAATTATCATACAAACAAGTTATATTTGCAGAAAATGAAGAGCATAAAGAAAAAAGAAACTGTCAACCTTGGTTTACATGTTTGAAAAGGAGTGAGAAGAAGTATAAATGTATTCATTCTCGCCCCTTCTACATATGTAATAAATTGATTTATAGGCAGCTTCCTTATTGATGTGAACCTATACACTACTTACTTTTTCTAAATTTGTATGAATATAATAATTATCCTTTATCTCTTTCATATAGAAATATACATTCATTACTGATATACATATCCTTACCAAAAATAGTAATTATCAATTAAAAAAATGTAATTCAATACTTTATCCTAATCAACATACAATTTCTTTACTTATATATTTCTCTTCATCATGTTGACTCGTTATCTTTTTGTATATGATATGTTAAAGTTAAACACTAAAGCAGCACAGTTACAGCTTCTTAATGCCGTAAGGACAGCTGGCAAAAAAACTGTGTATGGTAATTCAATTTAATATATGGGAGCATTATCTTGTATGCAGACTCTTTTTTCTGTCTTATATCACTGCCTCACAGGGCACAAGCAGATCTGACTATAATTACATTTGTGTATTCCATGTTAGGCCACTGATATAATGATAATATAATCACATAATAATCAAATCCCCCCCCTTTAAATAGCAATGAACTTTTAGTTGTGTGTGTACTGTGGAGTAGAGCCCCGCCCATGGTGAAACTCATAGTTTTTTTCTGTTCATTAAGCTGTGAGAAATCCTTTGGGTGCTGCACTCAAGTCTTCTATCCTGGCACAACAATGGGTGTATGATATATGGACATGACTTGGATAACTTTGGCTAAACTCGATATTAAAGCCCAACAGATGAGGGTCGATACTGATTTTAAAAGGGGGAATTTCATCGATTAGTGATATGGCAGCGATGAAAATAGACCATTTCTATGTGGATTGTGCACTAATTTTTTTACCACACTGCAAATGTACCCAGAGAGCTACTTTCTCAAACATGAAACTTTATGTAATAATATTTCACATTATTATACATTTTACAAACAATGTATTACATTGTCAGTCAATTCTATAAATGATAACTGAAATTAAAAATAAGTAGGAATAGAATAAATATAAAATAATTACTGTTCCATTTCAGTTAATTGCTGAAAAGAATAATTAAAAAAAAGAACAAACACAATTTCTAAATCACGCCAAGCAACATTTTCGGCATTTAATATTCTGTAAAAAAAAAAGTTTTCATAACGGCACATATTGGACAGCACATACACAGATACCATTAGGCCTTTGATAGGCTGATATCAGCTGATAATATCTGTCGACAGATATATCTCTCAGGCTCTATCAATAGGTCGATATTGTTGTTATTGTGTCAGGCCCAGATATCCTGTTTTATTGGAGCCAAGCCTTCCTGTGGTTTGTAGTTTGTTTCTGACAGGGCAGAGTGCTTTATTTAAAGATAATAAAAAATAAAGCAGGCAGCAAGCTGGACTCTTTTTGTCATAACATAATATAAAATGAGTCATTTTGCACTATCACACCCCATGAAACTATTTACTTTGAAAGTTTTTCCTCCTAACAGAGCAGTCCACTATTAAACTCAGACCAGGCCTGAGATGAAAGTATTGAAGCTGCTCTGTAGGCTTCGTGTGGTTTCTGGATTTAAACTCATATTTTTGCCCTGTGTTTGTGTTCCTCCGTGCACCGCCAGCTCAATGTTCAGTAATGAATCTATTTTTTGTTTATCCCATGTTCATTTCTCATCCATTGTCTACTTTGCTTTTCTGCCAACTGGAGCCCAGCTGCTCCCGGCACACCTGTGGTCTTTAATTGGCAGATTGATTCTGCTGTCTGTAAGCTGGGCCACCTGCAGGAAAAACCAGACTAACTGGTGGTGAAATGCCACAGAGTTACACAACACTAGCTTGACCACGATGTGGCTTTGTGGCTGGATGTCCCCCAGTGGAGCACAGACACAGAGACAGACGAGCCGTTACACGTCTGAACGATGAGAACAGGGCGGTTAATCTTATTTTATTTTCAATTATGATTTTCCTTCTATCTAATATGAACGCAAGATAATTGAGATAAATAGATTATTGTGCAGTATTCTGTTTCACAATGATACCCTTCTTTTTGTCTTATATTATAAATCGCACCTATCTTTTAAAGTGAGCTTTTACTCTTTTTATGACTGGAATATGTTGAATATAGGTGTACAAGTCCTCAGAAGGTTGTGTTGTTGTTGTTGTTTTTTGGTCTAATTTATTTTTATTTATCATTTTGATATATTAAATAGTTTTTTTCAGTAGGTTGTGGCAGTGCACCACAGCGTAATTGATCTAATCTCTCCTCACCTAATTAATTTATTAATCATATATATTCAATACATGTTTAGGAGTTTTCAGTAGGTTGTGCCAATTTTTGGGGTCTAATTTATTTTAATTGATCATTTTTATATATTAAATATATGTTGCAGAGTTTCAGTAGGCTCTAGCAGTACAACACAAACTATTTGATCTACTTTATTTATTCATATTTTTTTAAACATTGAATACATGTTTAGTAGTTGTCAGTAAATTACAACATAGTTTATATTTTTTCTGATTTATTTTAATGTTTTATTTTATTATTATTTATTAAAATGTATATATATTTATATTTTATATATTTAACTTTTTGTATGTGATTTTGCAGATTTTTACAATGCACAATTTTTTTGTTAAATTATATTTAAAGTTTTTTTAAAAAGCAAGATGTTTCCAAACACTGAGTAATCACGTTAAATAATTATGACCTCAATATGGACCAAAATAATTGGGATTATGATTTTTTCCATAATCGAGCAGCCTTGGAGCGAGATGAAGCCTTTCCTTGAGAAAGCAAAGTGAGTCACTGCTTTCCTCTGCGCTGTGTTATTAGTGCGGAGCTGAGGAGTGAGTGCATTTTGTCTGCACAGAAGCCAAAGTTTAACTGTCTCCTGACTCGTGTTTACTCAGGGCAGAGAGAGCAGGCAGCGGGAATGTGTGCAGTGTGTACTCAGGGAGGGCTGCATCAGGACACACGCCTACTGCAGCACACAACGCAGATACTTTGTGCTCTCACAGCACCACTGTAATATGACGAAGGCTCAGATAAATATTGGTTTCACTTTATTGATGTTGTTGATCCAGTATAAGTCATCGCAGTACATCAGGAGTATCATGTGGCTCAGGTCCACTGCTGCCAGACTTACACACACCGCTACAGTAGATCTCGCAGTCAGGAAGTTTATAATTAAAATTGTTTTGGAGAAGTGTAATATACTGAGTGGTGTGTCCTGCATTTTATATTTTGTCATTTACATTTATTTAAATGAGGGCACAAACTACAGTTCTACAGAAAGTAACATTGATTACAGGACAGAATTATTTCTAACAGGTGTTCCTAATAAACTGGAGACTGAGTTTCCATGAGATTTTTTATAGATCTGCAAATTTCTTTGTTCTGTGAAAAAGCTCATAATGTTTTAATTCATTTCACTTCTCTTTGTGTTAAGCACAGACTGTATGAAAGAATAAAGAGTGTATAAATAATTCTCTTTAAAGTGTCTTTTAGTTCGACCAAACACTGAACAAGACATTTTTTAGAGATCAAAATGTTACATTTGAGTTTCATGAACTGAAAACACACACTGTGAAAGAGTATTTTACTCACAAGTGGGACCATAATATATAAAATGAACATTGTGTTGTATTGAAAAAGACGTAAAACTAGCAATTGAGACCATAAACTCTTTGTGAGAATGTTTACTGAGGTAGTAAATCAAGTGAGAAATAGGATCATTTTCTCATAGACTTCTATGCAGTTGTAGTTGCCCGGTGGTGGAAAGAGTTACCAAACTCCATCTGATCTGCTGAGTCCCTCTCGATCTTTAGAAAGAAACTAAAGACCCAGCTCTTTTTTGAACACCTTCACACATTGTGACATGGATGATGAGGAATGAATGTAAATCTATGCACTGTTTGTCCTTATACACAGTCTGATGGCACATATATCTGGACTAAAAATCCCTTTTGCCGACATTTGCCTTCGGACATTCATACTGACTCTGTTACAGCGTAATATCCCCAGTCTGTGAATTCACGTTGCAATCTGGTATTACAGAACAAAGTGGAAGGAGACTGTAGCATCTTGTAACAGAGCAGCAAGCGAGAGCAGCGGCAAGTGAATTCAAAACAATGATGTTGGAAGAACTGTCCGTCGTACTGTTTCTCGCTGTAGAGATTCTACAGACTGCAAAGTTGTTCTGCATTTTGCTGAATATGATTCGATTACTGTTGGACTCAAGTGAGACACGTGTTTCTGATGATACTGTCCACATGCTTTCTTGCGCTCTTTCTTCATGCTTTTTCAAGTGTTGGGAGCACAGGTAATGTATGTCACATATTTTAAACTGCTAAACTTTAACTTAAACCCTCATGTGTTGTCTTCTGACTTAGTCTTAGCTTTTGTTGTTCTTTCAGATGCATGTCGCTTCAGATAAAAATGTCCAAATTGTATTGTGGCATTGTAACATTATAACTTCTTTCTCAACCAGTGGAGTCGCCCCCTGCTTGCCATTAGAAAGAATGCAGTTTTAAGGCAATTCCAAGTTGATTTTACTTTTCAGAACCTCTAGCATTAGGTTTGAACTCTTAGATTCGTTTGAACAGTGGTCTATATATTAAAGTATCCTTGAGCAAAATAATGAACCCTAATTTGCTTCTGATGCTATGAGTGTGAATGCTTTGCTTTCTTTGATTCCCGGTTATGGATGGATGTGCAGGTGAATGTTGGCTTGCTGTGTAAAGGTGCTTTAAATAGTTGCTGTGACTAGAAAAGTGCACTACAAAAGCATTTTTTCTTTTATCTAAGTAATTTATCAGTGGTATCTCTGTCTATTGAATCCCCATCTCACACCTTAAAGGTGAAGTAAGATCTCTTCATTGATACAATGCAGCTGCGGTTCATCTTAAGATGCTATAATCACTGATGTCATGGTGTGCCTTTGGTTGCAAATTAAGCTAAGATGATGTCTGCCGGTTCATTAGTGCTAATTCATGTAAAGTGAAGGGAAGAGGGGAGAGAAGAAAGGGCGAGGATGAAAGACGCGGTAATGAATAAAGACTGAAGGAGGCCTGTGTGGGCTTATGCAGATCCCTCCACTTCATTCAATTTTTATTTCCCAACTTCATTTACACAAGCACTGGCAGAATTTTGTCCGTCTCACTGCCTCATATAATCTCATATATATTAGTTTTCTGATCTTCAGGGTCGGTTTCATTGACAGCGTGGGGAACAATTTCTGTGCAAATCAGGTTATTCACAGCAGTTCACTAGATCAGGCGCTGCAGCTGGGTGGAGGATCCAGTGTTTATGTGCAGCATTCAAATCACATAATTTCTCTGAGTAACAGTGGAAATCAGAGACACTTAGCAGTTCCACAACACAGCAAGTGTCTTTTTCACTGCTTCACACTGTTCCCTGTGGACCATTCATCAAAATAAGGCTGGCTCATTTTACAGAGCCATTAATCGTAGGGTTGGTGGATTGATCGCTGGCTCCTCCCGTCCATATGTCAGAGTGTGTTTCAGTAAGATACTGAACTCCAAACTGCTCGAGATGAGTGTGTCTGTGCACACCGGGGAAAACAAGTCTACAGACGTGCCAGCAGCTCTGTGGGGTTTGGCTGAGGAACAGCAGTGCTATAAGCCGAAGCTGTGGATCTGTTATGCTGCGTTCCAGTCAAAGTCAGAAGTCAGAATTCCACAGTTGAAATCCCAACTTCCAAAAAAAGTTTTCATGTCAAATTGATGTTTACTTGGCGAAAGTGTCTCAGCAGTGCAGCCTCCTGCATATGTAAATGAGGGGAAATGAGGCAGAAACTAACAGATGCCGTAATATATGTTATTTTAGGCTAGGCTTTTAGGTTATTTTAATTACAGAATGCAGATGATTTGCAAATCCTTTTCGCCCTACATTCTATTGAGTAAAGTACAAAAACAAGATATTTATTGTTAAAACATTTTGTTTTTCTGTAAATGTATACACTCAATTTTATGCATTCAGTTTTTCTTTACATTCAACACAGCATCCCAACTTTTTTGGAATCAAGGTTTTCAGTTGAATGGTTGAACAGGATTTGCAAATGATTGCATTCTGTTTTATGTTTTGGAAATAGGGCCGAAACACATGAGGCAGAACAACCTATAAGGTTACTCACAAGTCGTTCTGCTGCCTCGTATTGCCTCTGGTACAATGAGGTCTTTATTTTAATACTTTTACAACAGATTGCTCCAACCAGACTCTATTTTTTCAACAGTTCTATGTAGTTTTTATCTGTTGGAGGGCCTCAGAAAATACACCAGCTGCGTAAAAATAGAGATGAACCATCACAATCTATTTTAGCCATTAGTCAACTAAGATTTCTTTAGTCAATTTGTCATTTTTAATGCTTTTTATGGCAAATTCCTTATTTTAGATAAACAAATTTCTGGTGGCAGAATATTTGAAATGCTTTTTTGCATTATTCTTTGTGGAGAAATCAGTTTTACAGATCTGTCAATTAAATCAAGTAACCAATATGCGGACAAAATTGTAAGGATTTCTTTAGTCTTATGGTGTTGTAGGTGTATCGAAAAAGAATTTTGAGTTAGTTGTTTTCATATTTCAGTCCAGACCAAAGTGGAGAACTGGCAGACTGACATTTGGCTAAAATGTCTTTGTCCAAAAAATTCTGCCAAATCACTGTTCTGTATCTGTGTGCATTGGTATGCAGGTGTGCAGATAATTAGAACAAGTCTTGTCATGAGTTTCAGGGAAAGATAAAGCTTTTCTACTAGAAGCTGAGAAATGTGGGTGTTATGCTCTGAATGTCAGACTCTGAGCCTAATTGGGAGGTTGTTAAGCGGCTGCTGAGCTGTCATATGTCTACCAGTGACTTGTGCTTCCTCTTGTAATGCTGTAAATCATTGTCTCATTTTAATTAATGCTTTTTTACACTGGCCAAAAGACGAGTAATTATGCTAGGACTTTTTTTGAAGACCCATGTATTTTGCATTTCTCTGAGTTATCAGCCATGTTTTACTCACTCTCCCTTGTGGACGTTTGACCTCTTCCAGGCTTTCCGAGAGCTTCGGCTTCGCCAAGAAACTGAAGATCAGAGGAGGAAACACCAGAAGGACAAAGTTCAGACTATGCCAGCGCTACAAGAACAACCCAGACATTAGCAAAACATTACAGGAAGAGGAGCTTTTTGCAGCAAAATGTAGTTCTCCCTAACTTCCTCCATGCAACAGCTTTGCTTGGCTGATTTCATCAGCTGAGTGTAGACCGAGGGACAAATGGAGCAGGTCGAGGAGGATCTAAACCTCTCCTTTCTGCTGGAACATGAAAGAGACATGATCCTAAAGGTGCTGCAGAAAGATGAGAAATTGAGGAAACGAGAGGAAAAGAGGATCAGGTGAGGATTCACCGTTTGCACTTGTGTTCATCTCACTTGAGTTTGCTTTATGTCCCCTGATATTTTCTTTTTTCTTTCCCACAGGAAGCTGAAGAATGAGCTGCTGGAGATCAAGCGGAAAGGCTCCCGTCGGCCTCAGGAGCTGGAGGAGCGGCAGTGCGCTCGCTGCATGAAGAGTTTGGGGCTCATCTTCGACCGTGGAGATCTCTGCAAGGAGTGTCAGCTGCGCGTCTGCAACGACTGCCGCGTTACAGCTCCCAAATCGCGCCAGTGGAGGTGTAACGTTTGTGCCAAAATCTCGTAAGTGCGGTGCCTTTTCAGGAACCAAAACAACTCCGTGTTTAGAAGGAGGAATAGACTCCAGATGGTTTGGATCAGATGGTTAATGACAAGACATTTGTCTCCATTTGTCTGCAAGAGCCTCAGGGGTCTCAATGCTGTCATCTTCTGTAGGCCTTAAAAAAATAATCCCTCTCAAAACACTTTAGCACTTAAGACCTTTTTCAGTGGCTTCCACTTTGGGGACCACGAGGTTCATACCAACACACTCACTTCCTGCTCATCACACAGAATCACACAGAGAAACCCTCGACATCCCTTTTTATCAGAAAGAGAAAGTGAATGTTCTGAATTCACACAAAACTACTTGGTTAAGGTAAGGGATCATGGCTTGCCAAGAAAGTAACACTAAAGGAGCCTATGTGTTAAAAAGTGGTATGTGTTTGCAGTGAGAACAGTTTGTTTTTACTTTCTAGAGACAGAGAATACGTAGATGTGAAGTATTTGCAGACACTCCATCATTACTGTTGAACAAGGTATTATATCTGTTCTTAAAAATCAATGAACGGTGGGTTCTTTCTTTCTGTAATCACTTTGCACATTCAACATTCACACAATGAAAACAAAAAAAATCTATTAAAAAAATAAATCCCAGTAATAGCAAATATGCCAAGTCTTCCAACGCCGCCAGTCTGAATAATCACACTGACCATGAGATGTTTCCGAGTTCATCCAAGAAGTGAAACTTTTCTCAACTCCTGCTCTCTCTGTCTTGCTTTTTGCATGTAAATGTTTCTGCTCTCTCCACCTACACATATAACTCACAAGTTCACATGGAGAAAATCACCAACCAAAGCACCAGCAGAGAAAGTAGACGGAGGGAATGTTAGTATTTACAGGTCCTGAAAACTCTTAAACACATTGATTTTGAGTTTCCTCAACAAAAGGCCTTGAGGAAAACTCAATTTCCAAAGTTTGTGAATATATTTGTAGCCTTAGTTACAAGCAATGTTAGTAACCTCCACCAACAATGTTTTGTTTTCAGTTCAGTTTGTTTGTCTGTCGGCAGGATGGCTGAAAACCTATTGACCCAACATGGGCCAAAGAGAAGCCCATTCAATTGTGGTGCAGATAAAACATTTTATTATTTTATCTTGATTATTTTTCCACATTCATTCACATTGTGGGAGGGGCCTTTGGCCTTCGTGGAGCTCTGCACACTCTCCAAATGCCCTTCTAGTTATAAAATGTTTTTGTGAGAAATAAATCCCCAGCAGGCTTCTATTGTTTCACACTAATAACATAATTTATGTAAAATTCATATATGGAACTTAAAAACTGGTTAATCCATCCATTTTCTGTTGTTTATCCAGGTCCACATCGTGTTTAACCCTCTGGAGTCCATCTATTTATTGAAAATACACGTTTTATTTACAGTAATAACTTAATTTATATATGATATGTAGACAAGCTGAGAAAGCCAGTTGAAAGTGCAATCATAGGAGCTTTCACACAGTGTGCTATTGATGTTTCTAGAACATTTTTAAAATGTGAATTTTCTTTCTACAATGAAAACTATTACTATTTTTAATTTACATGCAAATAGACTGGTTTGCAGTTTTATTATTTATTTACTTTTTCTGCTGTTTCTGTGTGTAAATGGTGGGAAAAAAAGGTTCATTTCCATAGACACCTTTGTGTTTTGTTTGTATTTTGGGTTCCTGGCAGCTTTATACTTTGTTAAATAACATAAAATGAAAAATCTGACTGATAGCCAAGTTTGTGTCAAGACTGAAAGATGCTAAACAGAGACAGAAATAATGCATAGGAAGTTGACAAATTTGAACCAAAATCTCCTGGACTGGATGAATAAGTAATGGTATTATAAGGAATTATTGTTCTAAACAGTACAATACAGTATATGCAATTGGTACACAACTCTCTGCATTAATACCCCTACTGGTTTTATTAATATTTTTATTATACTTTGGCTGTCATGACTATAAAAAGGCAGGTTTATTTATTATGCAAATTTAAGCAACAAGACAATTCAAAGTGCTTTACACAAAACATTAAATGCAATTAAAAACAGAGTAGAAAAGTAAAAACTAGAATAAGACGGGTATAAAATACACAAATAAAACTATTATTATTTCATTTTTTTAGACAAGAAACCCCTTGAGTGCACACTATACTAATTGGCTCCTTGGTCTCAGAAGTTATTAATGAGAGAACCTACTGTTCCCGAGGGATGCAGACTCACTGTGGTCTTGATTACACCAAAATAATTTGAGACTTAATCTGTGTCAGGCACAACCTGAGAAAAAAAAACTTTCTTTGTGGTGCTGCAGGGGTTAACAAACACACAGTCTTGAGATTTGCCTTTTTTAGATGAAAGCTCGCCTTGAGTGCTTCTAAAGGTATTAAATTGCATTCTGATATGAAAAAAAGGTTTCTAAAAGTCTTATATTCAACTTATTGAGCACAGCAGGAACCCTGACGATATAACTCAGTGATTGATGAGAGTTTCAATGGATTTTTCATTTAAACTGGAAGCATATTGAGTCATTGACTGGTGTTTGCAGGGAGCTGAAGGTGGTAACCGGAGAATGGTTCCTGGAGGAGCGGTCCAAGCGTTTCGAGCAAGGAGTGCCGAGCGGTGATGTGATCAAACAGACAATCATGAGCAGCCCGATCCGTGAGATTCACCTCTAAATGTTCTGTAACTCAAACCATCATGAGCAGGTGCAGTAGAGTCACATATATGCTGATTATATTAATGTATTCTTGATGTTTTTGATCACCAGTCCCAGAGAAAAAGTCGACAGAAAACCTGTCAGCCACTTCTGAGTCAGAGAGACCCGACACCCCGAGGTCCACCAGGAGCGCAGTACTCAGCATTGTAGACGGTGCCAAGAGGAAAGGGTAAGTAAGGGAGAGTACAAATACCTCAATTTATGCACATGCAAACACATACATATTCTGGATTTAATCAGGTTTACTCACATGAAATATGCAAGATGTGCAGTAAGCGAGCGGACAGGATGAAATCATTTCAAGCAAAGTGTTGAGGCCTCGCCTGCATTATAAAAGATCAGGTGGATGCTCATTCGATTTTACAGAGACCTTAAATGCGTTTTAGAATACATTTGGCAAAGTAACACAGCAGTAATTAGATTGTGGATAATCTTGGCAGCACTTTCGTGGTTCCTGAAGGCACCACAGTGATTCAGACAAAGAATAGACTTTAATTCCAGAATAACAAGAAGCTGTGATTGTTTTACCAGAGGGGTGGCTGCTCAAGACTCTCACACTAAAATGATAATGAACCCGTTATTAATAATGATAAGAAACAATGATAATTTATTCAGAAAAATAAATATTTTCCATGCTTGTTTGCAGGAATGTTCAATATTTACAATAATTGTGTCCTTGCCTCCTGTTCACAATTTCACAAGAGAAAAAGTTAATCTTCTTATGAAAAAACAGAATAATCAGATTGACAATGATGCGATTCACATGCCTGAAGTTAAAGAAATACAAGACTAATGCATGTAGTACTCTGTGTACTTACATGCATAGTGCATGAGTTTCGACAGGGTGATTTTGTCTCAGATTGAACGCGGCTGTTTTGCAGTTATGAGAAATAAAGATCACAATATTCAACCCCTTCTCTTTCTGTAACAGTGGTGGATGGAAACAAACATTCATTTGCATTTTATTTTTCAAATCTTGAGATTGTGTTCAATTTTGCAAAAATCTGAACCTGTAATGAACCTGGTAAATGATAACATGTTAATATTTAGCAGGTATAATGTCCATGTTTTTCATCACACGAGTGTAGCTTGTTAATTCATAACATTCTATCATTTGCTAATCATCAGCAAACATCCAGTAGATGTTGAGACCAACCATCACTCCCACATTGTTATCTCTGCAGCCACAGTGGAGATTCCACTAAACTCTATCAGGACTTACAAAAATAGAAACCCAACAGGACAGAAAACAGCCTAATTAGTGGAAATAATTACAATATAATAATGCACCAGGCTTGTTCAGCCCTAACTAGATTTCCAGGATGCAAACTGTGGAGCGACCGAGATGATTGTGATAAAGCAGAGAGACACTCAAGTAACTCTGCAATAATGGAAATGACTGAATATCTCCTGTGTGTGTGTGTGTGTGTGTGTGTGTGTGTGTGTGTGTGTGTGTGTGTGTGTGTGTAGAAGAATGAAGATGGATAAAAAAGGCAACCGAGCAGCTTTGAAGCCGGAAAACGGAGTCGACAGCGTCAGTGTCAAGTCTGCTTCGGATGGAGACGCTCAGAGCGTACGAAGTGTTCGCTCTGCTCCGAGTCCACGTTCAAACAGGTGTGTGCACATCTCTTACACACATACTGAACTGTGTGATGTAAACACCCACATTTAACATTTGAAATGATATATTTTCATGATCAAAATAAAGTTACAAAAGGATCTACTGAGCGAGAAATAAAAACAAGAAGAGAAAATGCAAAACCATCACTTCACTTCATCATATCAGAGCTCCATAAATGTTCACATTAGCTCAGTTTCTTTTAGATGTTTTGAAATCTAAAGTGTTTAGTTACTTTGATCAACAATTATTCTCTCAGCTCTGCAGCAGTCTTTATCAGTGTCTACAGTGTGAATAGAGATTTTAAAAGTGAGAGCACTTTCAAGCATCAAGGCAAAACATTTAATTCAACTGAAAGATAAATAAACATCAAAGAAAAATTAAGTGAGATGTCAGTGACAGTTATTAAAAGCTCAATCACATTAAAGAATCTTTTCATATTTGAGTGCATTTTATTTCGGCAGCCAAAGAGCCTCTGGCACATCGTTTCCCACAACGTTAAACTGATGTCACTTCATGATGAAGGATGAAGGGAATGTTATGACTGTTAACGTTGTGCTCACTTTAAAACAGGTATATTAATATTATTTCTTCACTTTCACTAAGTTAAGTTTTTTAAGTAACTTTAGTCTGGACAATAAATACCAACTATTCCATGATATTCTGAAATTAACCCTCTAAATGTTTGTTTACTGGTGCCACTACTGCTTTTTCCTGGTAAAAAACCCACACAATTCCAGAGGGTGACTGTGATTTGTGATTCTGAGCATTATAACTAAATTTAATTGAATTGATAATACTGAAATATGGACACAGCTTTTTTACGTCAATAATTAGCTTGATTTTGATGCCTTTCTATTTTTGTGCAGTGTCAGATTTCACAAAAATCTCCCAATGTTCATACAAAAATGTCCCCATTCCAATCATCATCAGTCCTGATCATAACCACCAAACATTTATTAATTTTCAGTGTTTTTATTATGCAAATGGCAGTTTATTAAATGCTGACTTTGACACATTGCATCAAACACTGCAGTGCTCTATAAGACAGCAGCCATCGTGGAAACCATCAGGGGCAGTAACATGTTGCTGCTGTTTCAGGGTCACATTTCTGAGACCTTAGTTTTTCGCAAACACTGTCCATCATTGTCAGGAGATGTAGTAACTATCCCTAACCCTGACCCCTGACCTTAACCACTACAGAGGTACATGGAGGAGCTGTGGCACAGAGCTGCAGTCTAAAGGATTCTAGATTGAAAGCCTGATATAAGAGAATGCCTCATGAATTGATGCTGAAATGACTGTGGGATCAAAAACTGTCTGAGGATACAGACATTATTTAAGGCTTATTATAGGAGTTATAAAAAAAAGTAATTACTCAGTAACACAACAATAACACAGACAAAATTATCCAAAAAATAGAAATTAAAAAAGGGGGTTAAAGGATTAAATACCTTGTGTTGACTGTTTTTTTTCTTCTTTTTTTTAAGTTCAATTATAATATGCACAAATACAATTTTCAAACATAAATTTAGTGTGTCTAAACTCACAAACATCCAGACACAAACATATATGTAAAGACTAAGGATAAATACATTGTAAGTAAATGTGAATAAAAAACACAAAGGAGTTATATGTTTCGAAGTTTGAGGTTTTTTATTTTATTTTGCACAATAATAAGACAAAAAGAAAAGGATGGACCTATGTTAAATTGTAAACTATAATCTGTAAAACAAAATAAAAACACCTTGATCAAAAAAAAAAAAAAAGAAAAGTATAAACAAATAACAACAAAAGGGAGGTGCAAGGTAGCGGCAAGAAACCCAAAAGGGCTTATACGGGGCCTCTACCTATAGAGAGAAACTCTTAAATTGATCATTCCAGAGTATGGTACCTCTGTATTTTAAGGAAAATTGACCGAAGGTAGTACGATAGTGAGGAGGGTGAAATCTTGTCAATTTTCTAGTATTGTACTTATGTAATTGTGAGTTGACATGGAAATATTCACTGAAAGGTTTAAGAATGGAATTTGGAATATACATATACTTAAAGATAAAAATGCATATTTGGTATATATGGATCTGAAAAATTGTCTTTATCTTGAGTTTGTGGAAAAGTTGTAAGTTGATATGTAATTAATACACAATCAAGGTATCAAGTGGTAATAAGAAAGAAAGAGAATAATAATAGAGAGAAAGAAAGAAAATCGAAAAAATAAATGCCGCTTTAATCCCTTAATGCTTTAATACTTGGTGTTGACTGGTCTCTGTCCTGTCCTCAGGGGTGGTGTGGTGGCGGTGGAGTCCTCGGGGACGCCCACGGTTCCCAACAACTTGCGTTCCCAAACTCCGGACAAATCGTCAACTCTCAGCGACAACCGGAGGGTCAGGGTCAGCAACTGATACACACAGACACACACGCAGCAACACTGTGCAGGTTAAATTGTTATTTTAACAGCTTGTTGGATTTGTGTTTGCAGCCTGACGGAGCGGAGAGCGTTGCCAGTGTGCGCTCCAGTGACAGCGAGAAAAAAGCCACTGGCCATCACAGGACGAATTCAGGCACTCCGACCATTTCTGTGTCCAGGGCCTCTGTGTCATCAGGTACTTCTGCTACCACGCACACACTCATCTTTGCTTTTTTTTTCTGGTTCACCTTGGAGCGACATGTTGTTCCCTCACAGCTTCACGGCTCATTTTTGATATCAGGATCTCAGTCTCAGGATGTGTTAGAGGCAGCGACATCATATCAAAGGTGATGTTTGACAGTCTAACCGGAGCTGTGCACAAACACTCAGCTGCTCTCAAACTCTGTCTTGTAAGAAGCACAAAATCCTCTTTCTATCTGGAGCAGATGTCACGTCTTCACAAATAACACTATTAACTTACAGCTCTCATACTGTCTGCTGCTCTTCTTTATGAGTTGAACTTTCTCTTTCTAAGTATATTCTCCTCCACTTTGTCTCTCACAGTGTCAGACCCTTTATCTCCATTAGTAACATCTGCTGAGAAGACTGTCAAGAATTATTTTAAATGGCTCTGATTAGTGTCGTTAGCTGACGCCCACAGATGTGTCAGACCATATATTCACTGTTTTATATACCGCAGGTGGTAGCATTGTATTTCCAGTTTTTAGGATAGATTTTTAACATCCTGGTTCTTCTCTATAATTGTATTCATAGACTTGTGTCTGACTATATGGTTGATGTGCTCCAAAGATACATTGGGTCCCTGGAGGAGTCCTCAGATCTTCATGCTCTGATGCTCACTGTTTCAAAATCTCAGACAAAGACTCAAAGTAAAGCTGCCTCCTGCAGTTTAACTGGCTTATTTACACTTCTAATCCAATTCAAAAGTGAACTCAACTTCCCTTTTTCCTCCGTATATATGTGTTTTACATATTACAGGAGTTTTGTTTGGAAAAACACCTACTAACTTTCTCTATATGAGTCAGACAAAAACATCTTGATCAATCTCATATCTGTGTGTTTATTATGGAGCGAGAGCCGTGTGGTGATTATTTGCTTAGCATAAAGACTGCTATGCTTCCAGCTCTAAAGCTTACAAAGTACAATCTCATTTGTTTAATCCTTATACAAACATTCTGTTTATGCATTTTTTAAACAAAAAAGCAAAAGTGTAAAGAACGGATTAAACTTCCATGAACTGCATTCATTAACATGCCCAGCTAACTATGAGTCCAAAGGTGTTGTTCCGCAAAAGCCAATGTGTGGCAATGATGTCAAAGACTTATTATGCTGCTGAAAACTGTTAAAACAGACATATCGCTCTGTCTCATATTCACAATACCTAATTAGAGAGAACAGTGAAAACGGCTTTCGTCATTTCTCTTTTGGTGCATATTTTACCATCAAGGGCAGCAAGTGGAGGGCTTATTATCATTAGTCATTTGTTTAAACTTCAGAGAAAATAAGAAATGCATTAATTTACATGGTAATTTCCAGTAGGTAACAAACACAGAAAAAAAAAAAAAGGCAAATTTAGCACTAAATAAGCAAATTTATTTTTGTTTCAAAGTGCTAAGGCCTGACTATTACAGCTTCTTTAATAATATATTATATAATGATGTTTGAATTCATTTGTTACAGGCAATATGCTTCAAAAAACAAAAGCCTGATTCTAAGGTATGGTCGCTGCCATACAATGAATATATAAGCCACCAAAAAAACACCCACCTAAAAACATTAGTTTTAGTTTAAGTGTGCATTATATTTTGCATATTTTCACTCTTAACTTGCAGCCAGACTGCCCTGTTTAAATTTAGGTGGGTGGACATGGTTCTGTTCAATGCTCTTGCTTGCCACCAGACTCCATTGACCAAAACAGTAATTTCACGTCACAGAACACAGGAGTTTCTGGCGTATCGCTTCTTCTATTGGATAGTTTGTTTGTGTTATTGTGTAACTTTGGTGAATCCAAACTAACCCTTTAAAACCTCAAAGTTGCACAATAACACAAACAAGCAAACTGCCTGGTGGCTTTGACAAGAGCATAGAACTGCTTTAGATTTCCCCCACATAAACTTAAACAGGGCTGTCTGACGGCAAGGAACAGCGATTAAATAAAGCATTTAAATGGATATTTATTAGATATTTTTTTAATTCTTATTTTTATTTTGGTGAATCCAAACTAACCCTTTAAAACCCCAAAGTCGCACAATAACAAACAGGCAAACCAATGAAGGCGGCAGTAGACCAGCCACTCCAGTGCTCCACCAGGTAAAATGACTGTCTTTGTCAATGAAGTCTGGTGGCTTTGACAAGAGCATAGAACTGCTTCAGATTTCCCCCACATAATGGTAAACATAAACTTTTGTAAAATCAGGGACCCAATATTTCATGAATTACTATGAATTTCAATACATAAACAGCAGAAGTTGTTATTGTGAACGGCAAATGTGCAGCAGAAAGTTCAAATCCAGTTCTTTCAGGTTAACGAAAACACAAGAAAGCTGTTTTTTGTCTTGTCTTCTCTAAACGAATAAGTCAGAAAGTTAAACTATGCCTGTAAATTATCAGCTCTGTCTTTCTTTTCTTCTTTCTTTCTTTTGGTTATGACTGTTGTATGGAGAGTGAATGTGCTCACATTACACGGTGATAATTATTAGTTTCTGCCCTCTCTTGCTCTGTCTGCTTGTGTTGTGTCTGTGTTAGCCTTCCGGCGCCTCGCTCCCTTCAAACAGCATCTTTGAAACAACTTTTTTTTTTTTTCCCCCCGTCTCACCAGATCACAGCCGCTCAGAGATGGACCTGTCAGCTACTGGTTCTGAACCCAATGACGACGCCTTCAGCCTCAGGAGCCGCTCAGTCCCTGGGCTCAACGAAGCAGTAAGCCACATCCACACGTCCCTCCTTCCTCTTCCAGCTGTATCCCTGCACACTGGTCACATTTTTATTGTTTCTGCAACAAATTCACCACAAAACTACAGCCTGCACACCCTTTCAAATGCTTACATATATCACACTGTGTGTGCATGTGGAGCTCAGGATCTGTGGGCTGATGAACTGATGCATCAGATGTGGGGCTGCATGTTAATTTCACTTCAGAGCTCACTTCAAAGAGCATGACGAGCATCTAAACGGCTGTAGGCTGAAAACAGGTGGAGGATCTGATGGTCAGTATAGAGCTGCTTTGTCTCTGTGTTTACTGAGTGTCATTCAAAGCGCGCGCACACACACACACACACACACACACACAATTCTTTTTTTTTACTCCTCCATTCATGCCCACAAGTTTTTTTACTGTAAACCCAATGACATTGTGATTTTTCGCGCGAAAAGTGAGTAAATAAATGACCACGCTCGTTCCTGCATGTCTGGTTGAATTTATGGAAGCTGCCTCCACCCACACACCACACAGAGCTGCTGCTGTGTGGAAAACTGTGCAAACGTACAAAGACGCTTTGGCCGGCTTCCCAGATGCCATCTCCCTTTTGATTAAATCTGAATGCTGTCATCCGCAGGAGTTTTCTGATGAGGATGCGGAGGAAGACATCGATGCCCTGATGTCGGCTCACGGCAAGATCACTGGCCGACGGCTCAGCAACGCACAGTCAACGGTAACACCCAAGTTAAAGCTAGTGCAAACAACAAATATCAAAAGGAGATTCTAGGGAAGTACTGTATGTTTAAATACAGTGCAAACACGAACATGTGTATACACTCACCGTCACCTGATGTTTGAGTCAGACTCCTCTGTCCTGTTGTTGACTGTGCAAACAGAGTGTGAGCTCAGGGGCAGCTTGTGTCACACACGTCTTCATCTGCTGCTGCTGCACGCTGCACGCCTGTTACATTTACATAAACTAACTTCACTTTTAGTATGATAATGTGAAGGTTTACTGTTGTGTGTGTAAACTATATGTTGCTTGAACATATTTTAATGTAGATTCATGTGGTGTATGTACTTTTTCTCATATTATAGGGTAGATTAACCTACATATTATCTCACATATACAGATGGTTTCACAGTGTCTTTGTGTGTTATTACACATTTTAAAAGAATAGTTCCAATTTATTGAAGTGGGATTGTATGAGATACTCATCCATAGTCAGTGTTTCACCTACAGCAGAGAAACAGGCAGGAGTAGCAGCACGGAAGCTAAGTAACGTCCTGCTGTGGACGGGGCAGCAGCGAAACATATATAAACCACCTTAAAAAATACCCACCCAAAACATAAATGAAAAAAAAAAATTAAATGTGCATTATATTATGCATATTTTCACTGTTTTACACTTTTTACATGGGTGCAACTGGTTCTGTTCGATGCTCTCGCTTGCCACCAGACTCCATTGACCAAAACAGTAATTTTACCTCACAGAACAAAGGAGTTGCCGGTCTATCGCTTCTTCGATTGGATGGGTTTTTTGTGTTATTGTGTGACTATGGTGAATCCAAACTAACCCTTTAAAACCTCAAAGTCGTACAATAACACAAAAAAGTACTGTCTTTGTCAATGAAGTCTGGTGGCTTTGACAAGAGCATAGAACTGCTTTAGATTTCTCCCACATAAACTTAAACAGGGCTGTCTGACGGCAAGGAACAGCGATTAAATATAGCATACTTTTAAATGGATATTTATTTTCTCTAGGTGGCTAGAATACAATGAAGGTTTGCTGCAGCAGACTTATTTCCTTTTGTTCCGCTACTATCTAGCTATGCAGATCATTAGTTTTTAGATCTGTGTCTTTGTGTGACAGTGTTTTCGTGTATTACCACACATCTGACATCTCTTACTTGATTTCACATGTTAACACTCGGGCTGTGAGCACAGCTGATTTGGTTTCACATGTTATTTTCTCATGATCAACTGTAAAGTACCTAGTCTGGCAGAAAATCCAGTTATTCAAATGCCCTAAATAATTGGCTTAGTTCCCGACTCATACCGCGCTCATTGTTCTGTGTGTTTTGTGAGTAATTTGAGAACTGCATAGGCAAACAGGCGAGACAGACGTCCTCCCTGACATTTATCATTTTTATCTCCTAAATGACTAACGGCGTCACTGAGCTGCTGTTTTCTGTATGAATGGAAGTGGAAGGAGGTGATGAGGGGTATTATGCAGATAGCTGAGTCTGCCATTGAATCAAGCTTTAATATACTCGGCCCGCTGCTGCATGATTCACCTCATGGAGTGCTTCAGATAAATAATGAAAGCACAAGAGCTGAAGCAGTATTAATGCCATTTATTTAATAATGCTGTATGTAGATGTATATTTACAACTCCTAAACCCTAACCTATCCTTTGTTAAGTTATTTTATCTTGTCATTCCTATTATTACTATTATTATATTTATAGTATATATAATATATTTATAATTTAAATTAATTATTTATGTTTATGTTTTTGAACCCTATGTCATAAGCCTGCTCATGATTTACTTTTAAACTCCTTGGTGATAGAAAGACCGTTGGCCCAGAAGTAATTGTGTCTGTTTTGTATATATTAGGGGTATAAATTGTGGGTTTCATCACCATACAATTTTAGATCGATTCATTGGATAAAGATACGATATTTGCTGATATCAAAAGTCTGCCACGGTATTACTTTGATTCCGTTCGATTCAGGGGCCAGGGATCGATATGAGACAATGTTATCTGCCCATTTAACACAACCTGTTAAATGGGCCATTTACTGTATCCAGATATTTAAATGAAAAACAATCCATTCTTTTTTAATTCAAAGAATGAAAGTAGACCCTCTGTTCACTCTAAAGTACCACATTGCATTTAAGTGCAAATGTTTTTTATGGGTTAACTGAAAGAGCCTGTTGTGATCTTTTAATTATGCACACAGACTGTTCTCAAGATTGAACCTACCTGTGTGCTCAGTTACCTTCTCTCTTAGTGTCTTCTCAATAAAACAGGGACATTGTCAAAGTAAAAGATTAAAGATGATGATATGCATCGATACAGTTGGATCGTTCACTGATAAATCGATATATCAATGTACCGTTTCACCTCTAGTATATAAAGTACTGTGCAGAAGTCTTAGGCAGGTGTGAAAGAAATGCCTAGAATAAATAATGCTGGTCTGGAGGCAAAGGGTGGTCACGCCAAATATTGATTTGATTTAGATTTTTCTCCCGTTCACTCACTTTGCATTGTGTTAATTGATAAAAAATATAATTAACATTTTTATTTTTGAAAACATTCTTGTTTTACAACACATTTTCTAAGACTTTTGCATAGTACTTTACATACTAGAGGTGAAACGATATATTGATATATTTTTTTCCCTCCCTAACACACAACATTTTCAAACTTTTATCAAGATTATTTTACTAACAATATTCCTTTATATATTATTATTTTTATTTTCAATAGCTTGTATCTTTTATAATTAAGGTCCCCCTGTGCCCTCCACAGTAATCCTTTGGAGTGCCACTGTGTGTGTGTGTGTGTGTGTGTGTGTGTGTGTGTGTGTTTCCAGCTGAGTTGTAATCTCTGTGGTTCCATCTGATAATCACCATGGTAACAGTGTGTAATGTGGTTTCTGGCTGTGCTGCTATAGACGGGGTTTCTGTGGGTTTCTGCAGGCCGGGGGGGCTCTGTGCTCGGGGTCTGCCTCTATCACTTACACATCAAACAGCTCACATCTCTCTCTCCTTCTCCTCTTTTTCCTCCCTTCCTCCCTTCCTTCCTCCCCTCTGTTTATCTCTCGGCTCTGAATGAATCTGCTGCTAGTCTTCCACTCCCTGCTCAGAGAGGAGGTGGGGGCACCTCAATGTCCCCGACTCAGATGCTGAGACTGTAAGTCTCCCCTTTCCACGTTTGTGCATGCATTTATATTCACCACCACTGCAGAAAAGCACCAGAGTGCACATTTTACATATGACAGTTTACCTGACTATTCGGGCTGCATGATTTGGAAAAAACAGGTGATTGCAATTATTTTGACTGATGCAATTGTGATAGGGTTCACAAAATTGGAGGAAATTATAGATATTTTCTAGTCTTCATTGAAAAATATATTGAAATGATCATGCTGTGATTTGCATTAAACAAATATTTAAGTCTGTGGTAAACAAAATTGCAGCACAATAACACTTCTACAACACAGATTGTCACATATTTTTCCTTTAACAAATTGGGTTCTTCCTGATCTTGCAATAGTCCACATTACGATTGTATATTGTTTCTGTATACAACCCTGATTCCAAAAAAAGTTGGGACATTGTCTTAACTGTTAATTAAACAGAATGTGATAATTTGCTTCATTTGTGACAAATATTCAAGTGAAAACTGTACAAAAGAAAATATATTTAATCTCCTAACACCCACCTGCCCAAGAGCCGGTAAAAACGTATTGTTTTTTTAACTGATACAGTTTCGGCTGTGTTTCGGCTGTGTCAGCCACATGCTAAACAAGCATAGCTGCAGAAACTTGAAGAAGCTGCAGAAACCTCTCAAATGAAGCCTCATACATGTATTTTGGCCTGACTGTTCTTCTTTTATAGACTTTGGCTTAACATGTACTTACCTAACCCTTAAACCTACCTGGACAGGGGAGTTTTAAGAGGTGAATGTTCAAACTGTTAAACTTTGTAAATATAATCTTTGAATTCGGAATTCGGTGCATTCTTTATTTAATTACACAGCATATAACTCATTTTGAATCAGGGTTGTGCATGTTTTTTTCAGTTTGTGCTTGCTGTTTTTAATGTGATGGTGGTTCTGGCTATTACCATTAACGCTCCGCTCCTCGCATTAAACTTTTACTCATTAATCACACTGGCTCCCAGCAGGAGATAAATGAGTTGGCTTTCCAGTAGAAGAAGCACACTGTGGCTCAATTCTGTCTTTCTTTCTCTGCTCGGTGCTCTCCAGACAGCCTTATTATCGTCAGTGCATTATTCCAGTTTAATCCTGTCCAGAGCTACAGCAGCCAGTCTGCCAGACAAAATGACCTGCTGTGGTTGTAATGATTTGGAGTCTTTTGTTCATGAAATAGGTTTTGCAGGTACACAATATGAGCATGCAAAATTTGCTCTTCAAGCTCTGTAATTTGGCAATCTATGAAACTCAGGAGGTGAAGCCGCACGGATTGATGCACTCGCTGTTCCACAGTCCATGTAAACTTTGTGGATGTTACTGATAATAATCTGCTTTCACTCTTCTCACAACTTGAATTTTTACTTGATTTTGATTAAATTAAATCATGATAAATTTAAAGTGATTAGACTTTTAAAAAAATGAAAACACAATGATAATAATAATAATAATAATAATGATAATAATAATAATAATAATAATAATAATAATAATACAATAATATGTTTGGAAAAGATTATTAGACCATTGTTTTCTTACATTTCTTGTTCATTTTAATGCCTGGTACATTTGTTTGGACAAATATAATGATAATAAAAATGGCTCATAAGAGTTTAATTTAAGAGCTGATATCTAGCCATTTTCCATGGTTTTCTTTGATATAACCAAAATCATTATTAAGAAAACCATGGAAAATGTCTAGATATCAGCTCTTAAATTAAACTCTTATGAGCTATTTTTATTATCATTATATTTGTCCAAACAAATGTACCTTTAGTTGTACCAGGCATTAAAATGAACAAGAAATTAGAGAAATCAAGGTTAGTCTAATAATTTTTTCCATGACTGTATAAAACATCTGAGTGGATCCATTGTGCATAACAAGTTATTTCACTTTTGATACTTTAAGTACATTTTGATGTTGATACTTTTGTACTTTTACTTAGTTTTGATTGCAGGACTTTTACTTGTAGTGGAGTAATTCTGCAGTGTGATTTTAGGACTTTTACTAAAGGAATCTAAATAAAATAAATACAACTTTTTTTTTCACCACTGAATGCGACCATTTGCAACCTAAGCTCCACTTCTAATCAGTAACCCAAGATGCATGACAAAGGGAAAGGGTATGTTGATGTGGGGTTGTATGAGGTACTCATCCATAGACAATGTATTTCCTGCAGTCGATGGCGGTCGGCATGATAAAGTGGTTTTCACGTGTTTGAAACCTTTATTGTTCAAGGCAGTCTTGACTTAGAGCAGGGCTCTCCACATGTCTCCTCTGGAGCAGAGTAACCTCAGCTCCCCTACTGTACATGTCCAGCAGGCCTCTGACTCTTTTGAAGTCTGAAGTCTGAAGTCAACAGTATGTGACTGTCTGAGGGTGCAGATGTTGAATTTTAAAGGGCATGAGCCTTACCCTTAACATTACCATGCGTTGCCACAGATCTTAAGTTCATAAAGGGCTGCAACTGTTTTATTTCCACCACATTTCATCAGCATCCTTTCATACTTGATGTTGTTTCTTTATCTCTTTAATGCTTCGTACATCATGTGTTGTGTTTTCCTTCCTCCCCTCTTCAACTCTCTTTTCATCCTTTGACCTTCTCCCCCTCTCACATCCTCCACCTCTCTTATCTCCGGTCTCTGACGAACAGAGTAGTATAAACAGCATGATGAGCATGTACAGCGAGACCGGTGACTATGGCAACGCCCGGGTGAGCGGCGAGATCCTGCTGAACATCGGCTACAGCTACAAAACCGGCGCTCTCAACGTACTGGTGAAGGAGTGTCACAACCTGGCAACGGGAGACGACAGGAGGCAACGCACTGACGCGTAAGACTAAAAAAAACACAGATAATAAGAGTTTATCTGCCCAAGTGTGTGTGATGATTTATTTTTTTTTGGAGACAATAATAGTCGCAGAAATCATTGCGATAAACGATATTATTGTAACTTTAAGACCAATTTATGCCTCTCATATATAAAGATAAAATAGTGCAAGTACACCCTTTCAAAGCGCAAATAACTTTACATTTCTAAGAATATTCACACATGAATGTGAAAAAAAACATTAAAATATCCTCAATTAACAAAACTGTAGCCGAGAATGACAGTAAAACGTCTCTTTCTTTTCTTTATTTCTGCTTATTTTAAGCTCAAAAACTGAAAAGCAGAGGAAAAAAGATGAAAAATTAAAAACCTTCCAATAACTCCACAACTGTCTGAACCACCAGGCTAAAGGCTAATACATACAGAGGAATACATACAAGAACAGAGGAAATTGTTCTCTCTCCCAGGGCTGCAAGAACAGAATGTTGTCATTTTGTTCTTGCAGCCCTGCAGCTCAGATGATGTGTTCTCGACACATCATCTGAGCTGAACTTTTCCCCTGTGTGATGTCCAAGAACTATTGTTTGATTGGTCAGAAATTTGAATTTGAATGAGACGTGTGCTGCAGTGAGAAGGACCTATGACGGCTTCCCAGGATTTCTGCAGTGGAGTTTCTCGTGAAGTATGAAATATCCTGGCCATAAAGAACTTCTTTCTTGTTCCTGCCACCTCGAGAACATGACAATATTTCTCTGTTCTTGTGGAGTATATAAAGGACCTAATTCATCAAACAGTCACCTTCTTACCTCGCGCTGCATCTCTGGATTCTCGGAATATCATGATCACAAATCCGTTCGAGCCGCTCAATTACCGTCCTGGGAGAAACTGCTTGAAGTTACATGTTTGTGACAATGCAGAGATAGGTGGCGGAGGTTAGCATTGATGCTGCAACAGCCTCAGTTATATCAGAACTGGAGGATATTTCTTCATTAATAGAGGAGCAGAGAACAACACTGAAGGCTTTTGCTCCTCTGATGCTGTGTGACAGTGATAGATAGGCGTATTTTGAAAGTGTCTTCCCAAAAGAAACACACCTTGGATTGTGTTCAGCTTACTGTCAACACTGTAAAATTGTATAACAATACAGTTGTCTACATTTAAATAACATCACGCTTTTTCTCTTACTTAGAGTATTCTTTTAATACAAGTCTTATCTTTCAATCTTTTTTTGTAATATCATTTAGTTTCCAGTATTTTCCTGTCAAAGATGAAATGTAATACTTATTTGTTTAGAGGGCAGCTGATATTTCATGTTGTTGGCATAAACAAGAACAAACCGAATCCGTCTCCTCCTACTGAGCTGTGTGTGTTTTTGTGGCAGGTACGTGAAGACGTACCTGCTGCCGGATACGTCAAGACAGAGCAAGAGGAAGACGAGCATCAAGGCCAACACCATTAACCCTGTTTTCAGTGAGAATCTGAGGGTGAGTCGCTGAAAAAACTCAATAAGCTTTCAGCCGTTATTCTCTGAGTTTCTAAATGCAAAACTTTTAAATCAATATGTTTGTGTTTTTTCCTGTGACATGTAGTACGTGATCAGCCACTCGCAGCTGGAGACGCGGACTCTGCAGGTCTCCGTGTGGCACCACGACCGGTTCGGACACAACAGCTTCCTGGGAGAGGTGGAGCTGACCTTTGACTCCTGGGAGTTTGATTCCCAGATAGAGGAGTGGTACTCTCTGCAGCCCAAGGTAGCCCGGCACGAGTCTTCTTCTATGTTATACAAACACACAGTAGGACGATTGTCTGAAAGGATGTGAATGGTGTTTTTGTAGGTGGAGAGCAACATGGACTCCACCATGCAGTATAAAGGAGAGCTGACCGTCGTGTTGAAGTACATACCTGCAGAGAAGAACCTCATGCTGCCGCTGGACCAAGTACAAGGTACAAGTTCTTAATTTAAATTATTGTTTTATATTTAAGGGTAAGACACGGCAAGGTGTCCATTATCAGGAATAATGAACGATAGTGAGGCCAGAACAGTCCAATGGTAACTAGCTTATACCATGTGACCATGGAAAAGAAATATATATTTTTTAAATTCATTTTATTGTATTGTTTTGTTTTATTTTATTGTTTTGTTTTGTTTTTTTATTATTTTATTTTATCATTTTATTTTATTTCATATATTTTTAATAGCAATAATTTTAGTTTTTAATAATAATCATTTTTAATCAACTTTTTTTTAACTCTCTATGCCATGTGACATGATTTATTTTGTTTATTTTCTTTTATTGTATTTTCTTTGTTTCTTATTTTTATTTTAATATTTAAATTATAGTTTTTGCAACTTTTTCTTCCTTTTTTCCCGTTTCCCAGTATTTTTCTTCTTTGCCGCATCAACATGGTATAAACAGGTTAAAGCCCTCTGAGGTGTCTATTATCAGGAATTAATGCACTCCCTGTCATCCATTAATTCCTGATAATGGACACTCTGTCGGGCATTAACCCGTACCTATATCATGTTCTGACACATATTGTGAAGCTAAAATGCTCAAATAATTGCCTAACAGATGAGGAGATCATATTATATTTACTTCCCCAAACGTCAGCTTTTTTCTTTTTTGGATTTGACCGATCTTTGTCTGCACAGCATGAGTTTGTAATAATGAGTAACCCACCAGTAGAAGTTTGCTTGTTAACACAGCTAAATATATGTTTTTCTGACTCATAGTTAAATCTAAAACTAGAAGGGCACTCGGAGAGTGTGAGCCAAATGCCCTATCTCGCAATGTTACAGAAAGTGAAAAATAATTTGTGTTATCTGCCCCGTGGTTCAGATACACTCCAGAATTTAATAGGTTCTTCCTCAGCCCATGATCCATACATTTTATAAAAATTAAGCCAGTGTAAAAGTTTTTCTGTAATCCTGCTGACAAACAGACAAACAAACAAACCAAACTGAAAACCTAACCTTCCCTGGCAGAGTTAATAAAGAACTTTCTGTTTATCCACAATTTAATGTTAGAATTTTCAAGATGTTTATTACCTGCCTTTAATTAGTGCAGCGTGCTGTTGCTGGACTGAGGTTGAGATGTAAACACAGAGCATGTTGTCCGAAATGTTGTTGAAAGATAGTGTTTAAGATCCTGCAGGCTCGACACAACAACATGAATTTGTGAGATGAAGAGCAGAATAAGAAAGCAGAAAAAATAATTCTTATGCTGCAGAAAGGTTTTTTATTCACATGTACCTCTGACCTGTGCTTTTCTGTACCACATGGCACACATTAAAAAGTTGTAAATAAAGGCTTGATTAATTGTTACTTAATAATTTAACAATATACATAATAATGTACATAATATACCTAATAGACAGATTTTGGCTGCCAGTTTGTGAAAAATCCCTACGACTGAATAAATAATTTTGCCACTTATTTGTTTATTTGTTACTCTTAAAATCAATATATAATTCCTTGTGACAATTTTAAATAAAGCAATGTTTGTCACATGATTTTATTCTAATTGGAGACAGTTAGGGCTATTAAATATATGGCAATGTTGTGAAAACAATAAAATAATGCTAAGATAAATATTATGTACGTACAAGTTGCATGTTGTTGCATGTGTAGTGTAGTCTACTTCAACTTTACTTTAACCTGTTTTGTTTCTCAAGTGTTAAGTAAATAAGCAGAAACCTTTGTAATGTGAGCTTGTTTATTCTCTGTCCGTCTGCTCTCCTCCTGTCTCAGTGAAGAAAGGGTTCCTGAAAAGCAAGAAGACGAGCAGCTTCACTTTGCCTAAAGGGGGCATGGTAGAGCTGCTGGTCAAAGGAGCCAAAAATCTCACTGCTGTCAAGTCCGGAGGCACTTCAGATCCTTTTGTGAAAGGGTGAGATGAACCTCTTTAAGGTCAGGTTGGAAACTTTTCAATAGGACGGGGGGGAACATTCTGAAAATAAGGAAAAGCAACTCTCTATTTAAGCCACAGCTCTTGGAAACAATGAACTAAACATTATGAAGTTATATATAAATGAATGCCTAATGGACAACTTAAATAATCAAATCATATTAATGAACAGGTGATACATAAATACTACAAATAACCTACAGCCATGGAGAGATTACAATTTTCTGTCTCTTTGTGGTGGTTTTTTGTGACTCTTTGTGGTTGTTTTGTGACTTTTTGTGGTTGTTATGTGTCTCTTTGTGTATTTTTTTGTGACTCTTTGTGGTTGTTTTGTGACTCTTTGTAATAATTTTCTGTCTCTTTGTGGTTGTTTTGTGACTTTGTGGTTGTTTTTTTACTCTTTGTGGTCGTTATTTGACTCTTTGTGGTTGTTTTGTGACTCTATGTGGTTGGTATGTCTCTTTGTGGTTGTTATGTCTCTTTGCGGTTGGTATGTGTCTCTTTGTGGTTGTTTTGTGACTCTATGTGGTTGGTATGTCTCTTTGTGGTTGTTATGTCTCTTTGCGGTTGGTATGTGTCTCTTTGTGGTTGTTTTGTGACTCTTTGTGGTTGTTGTGTCTCTTTGTGGTTGTTATGTGTCACTTTGTTGTTTGTAATGTCTCTTTGTTGTTGTTATGTATCTCTTTGCGTTTTTTGTGAGTCTCTTTCTGTGGTTTGTATGTCACTTTGTGTCCCTTTGTAGTTGTTTATGCTCATCTATGTGTTTATTTTGTGTCTCTTTGTGGTGACAGTGAGTCCCTTTAAAACTTTACTTCCCATGGTATAAATTATGTGTCTCTTTGTAGTCATCCGAATCATATTTCGTAAACGGTTTTTGTCTTTCATCAGCTTCTGGTCCGACTGCCTTCTGGCTGCCTTCTTATTATATGTACTTTTGGAAAAGCCGAAGCTTTATTCTTTATTCAGCTGTATTCTTTCCCCCAGATATCTCCTCCCTGACAGCAACAAGTCAACAAAGCACAAGACGGTGGTGGAGCGGCGCACTGTGAACCCGCAGTGGAACCACACCTTCACCTACTGCGGCCTGCAGCCAGGAGACCTCAACAACGTCTGCCTGGAGCTCACCGTGTGGGACAAAGAAGCCCTGGCCAGCAACGTCTTCCTGGGAGGAGTGAGGCTCGGCGCGGGCACAGGTGATTGAAACTCTGAGTGCTGGAAAAGAAAAGTACCTGGTTAGAGCTTGTCGCTATGACAGATGAGAAGTTTTAAGGTCAAAGTCTTGCACAGAATGACAAACAGGTGGTTTAAACTTCTGAAAGGTTGCATAGCTTTTTTGCGGGCTAAAAAGCTTTACTGGAGCTTTACTGATGCTGGTGCTGTGTTTACTTCAGGAAAAAATAGCTTTTATTCAAGCACAACAATGAATATATGAATATATATTTGAAAAAGCTCAATCAAGGGCATACATGAATAACCAGCAAAAGTGCTGAATCACAGGTGACGTCACATTCCTTGGAAAGAGAAACATCTTCAGTTGCACAGTTGAAAGCAGGTATTCTTCTTCTGGCTATTGAGGCTGGCAGAAAGTATTCAAAGGAAAACAGAGTTATTTATATATTGTACACACAACGACGGTCTACTTGTGTCTGTTTCCCATAAAATGGCTCAACAAAACCCTGAAATATTCTGCCGTAGAAATGGACAAAATTTGGTGATTGTTCAATCTTAAAAAAAAACCTGAATTTTACCAGCTTATTGTTGCACACATATATCATTTTATATATTCATTATTTGTTGATTATTTGTTGATTATTATCATTTGTAATCCCCCGACACATAAATGAACTGTTCTCGGTTGTAGCTACCACAACTATTGTTTTGGGAAAATCTACTTTTATGTAATTTATGTGAAATTTTTTTATATTTTTTCTTGACATTTTGACTTTTTTCTCGTCATTGTATTTAGACATTTTTCTCAACATTTAGACATTTTTCTTGACATTGGATTTAAACATTTTTCTCGACATTTTGACATTTTCCTCGTTTCCTCATTATATTTAGACTTTTTTTTTCTCAAAGTGCATAATCATTTTTTTCTCCTACCTGGCCCCAATCCTCTTCTGTAGATATCTCTTTATCTAAAAAACAGAATGTGTTATAATAATAGCGAAAATGTCCTCAGGGCTCTCTAGTGGTTACAACAAAGTTAAACAAATATTTCTGTGTCTTTTCCCTTCAAGGCCAAAGCTACGGGAACGAGGTCGACTGGATGGACTCATACGGGGAGGAGCAGCGGCTGTGGCAGCGCATGATCGAAAACCCAGAAGTCCCTCATGAGTGTACTCTGATGCTGCGATCCAGCATGCGCAGATGCAACACATGAGCCGCATCGAAGCCCAGGCAAGAGAGGATTTAAAAAAGAATAGGTGTGAAGGTGTGAAGAGTCTGACTGAAATGCTCGTAAAGGAACAGAGAACGTCCCTCTCCCTACTTCTCCTGTTCAGCCAGTCATGCCTTACACACTCATCCACATCCCGCCCTCCAAAAGCATCTAGTTTTGACCGAGCACTGCTGTTTACTGCTGTATATGATAAAAAAAAACATGTTGTGTGTAACTTACTGTACCTAGCCGAATAAGCACACGGTGTGACTCCTAATGTGTCCGTCCTCGTCTCTGTGGTTCATGAACCAGAGTCACATCTGCATGTGGTTGCAGCTGACGGAGACCATTCGTTCAGGCGTCCGACGAGGCGCTGATCAATAACGTAGAGACTTAGACATTCCCTTTATCAGCAACCGAGCTGCATCCTGGTCTGAAGCACACGATGACGCTGAGATTCATCCTCTTATTAACAGCTGTGTACAGAGGTGGAAAGTGACTAGTTCCTCTCAGTCAAGGAGCAGATTTTATTGTTACTGATGATAAAATACTGAAGTAAAATGACAATAATGGCACTTTTGAAGACATTTTAATCTGTTTATGTGTTGTTAATCTCTGCTGCTCTCCACACAAATCTTTTCTTTTCAAGCACTCTTGTACACTGCTTTATGCTCTGTTATTGTATTTGGAGTTAAAGTATAGATACTAATTTTAGAATCCCAAAACTAGGAGCTGCAACTCTATCAATAACTTGGTTAATTATTTATAAAAGATTCCTGAAAAATGACGCAAATTTCCAAAGTTGTGTCAAAGTCTAACACCCAAACACACTCAGTAACCTCAATTAAATAAGAAAGCAAACAAAGTAACTAATTAACTGATTATTTTCATGATGCATTTATGTCTCTTTAAAGCCATCATCAATTCAGATGTTTTTTTTCAGCACTTTGCTTGACATTCACAGCAGCGTCAGCTCTAGTTTAGGGTTAATTATCAAATATTTGCATGCAAACTGACAAAACTAAGATGGTGAACAGTTATTAAATGCAAATTCCTAATTATTTTATGTTAATCAATGGTAATCTCTGCTGCTCTCCAAAGAAATCTGTTATTTATTAGCACTATTGCAGATCGCTTTATACTCTGTTATTGTACTTTGAGTTAATAAAAAAAAAAAAATTTAAGAATATATTTTAAAAAAAGAAAGCTGCAACTTGGTCATTAACATGATTAATTATTTATAAAATGCCAGAAGATTTGTGAAAAATGGCACCAAATTCAAATTTTCCAAAGATTGTGTCAAAGTCTGAAACTGAGGGGTGGTCCGTAGCGTAGTGGGTTACACAGGCGCCCCATGTATAGAGGCTACAGTCCTCGCTGCGGTGGAGCCGGCCTGAGCTCCCTTTACCGCATGTCCTTCCCTCTGTCACCCCCTTTCTATCTGTCTCTCGCTTTCAATTCAAAAGCATGTAAAATGCCAAAAAAAATAATCTTTAAAAAAAAAAAAAGTCTGAAACTGAAAGACTCAAATTACTCAGTTAAATAAGAAAGCAAACAAACATTCTGAGTGTATTATAATATTTTTCATGATTAACTTTTGTCTCTTTAGCACCATCATCAATCCAGATGTTTTGTTCAGCACTTTGGTTGACATTCACAGCAGGCTCAGCTGTAGTTTAGGGCTAATTATCAAATGCAAACTGACTGAACTAAGATGGTGAACATGATGAACTTTATATCTGCATTATCAATTAGCTCAAAGCTCCACTGTGATCACATACAGCCCCACAGAGCTGCTAGCATGGCTGTTCTTGATAAATGACAATAAGTCATTGAAAGCAAATTATTTTATGTTAATCAGTGAGCCAGCCCTTCATAAAAAAGGTTTAATATCTGCTGCTCTTCAAAGAAAATCCATTTTAATTAATTAATTATTATTGCCATAGGAGTTGTAAAAACCATGTTGTCTTCAGCTTTTTAAAGGGTATATTAAAGTCTAAAACCCAATTCACAAATATACTAGGAAAGCTTAAAAAACAACTAAAACCTCAAATTTAAGAAGCTGGAACCATCAAATTGTTGTTTTAAACGCACTAGTGACACATTTTTTCTCAATATCTCTCATTTGATTGGTCTCTTAAAGAAAAGCACAAAGTCTTCAAAATACTTGTAGTAACTGGAGTACTTGTACTTTCCACCTCTGGCTGTCAGAAAAACCATCAGACAGATTGCACACCTTAGATTAGCTTTGATGTATATGAACATAACACTGTATCAGTGTGAGAATAGAAACTGCATGGTATTAGATAAATCAGAGGTAGAACAACAAAAGGTTTACGTAAAGCACTGATAACTACATCATGTTACACTCCGAGGAGAAGGTGTGATGGAAAGCAGGAACCCTGAGACTGAGGCTGCAGGTTGTAGAGTGAGTCAGCACTGAGGCGAGCCGCCTTCATCTCAGGGGGAGCCTAATTATGAGTCAGTGACAGTCACCTTGTCCCTGTCGCCCGGGGCTCTGTCATCCACCCTCCTGTGATGAATCACGAAATCCACAAAAATCATTCTCAAGTTAAACCCCGTGCAACCATTTCTCATGTGGAATGACAAATTTTGTTGCGCTTGTCCTTGGCGAACCGTCTGCTCTGGACTCCCCGGAGCACAACCGTTTCACACTGCACAATTCTAGTAATAATACATGGTGTTCACTGTACCACGTACTTTAGATGAGAGGCTCGTGCAATACCTGATTACTGAAGAAGCTCTTGATGTACAGCATGTACTTTCTCTGTTGTGTCTGGTTTCAAAGCATCAAATTCACTGTATTCAAACCTATTTTGTCCCGAATGTGTCACCGGAATATTTTGAAATAAACGCATCTTTCCATAGATTTGCTGTTCGCCTTTTTTGTTTGAGAATATATCTCATTTTAAGCTATTTATATGGCTGGTTAGCTGTTGTCTTTGTGTACATCTAGACAAAAACTAAAAGGTTTTTTTTTGTCCGCAGTCTTTAAAATATGAATTTAATTGTTATGTTGGATTTAAAAAGCTGAATGTTTTGTTCAATACAAAATCTTGTTAGTTGTTAGTAAGTTGTTTTTAGAGATGGGAATCAGCAGAGGCCCCATGATACGATTTAATCCCAATACTTGAGTTACGATACGATATTATTGAGATTTTAATGTTTAATTGCAATTTGTGTCCACAAAATGAAATTCAATCAAGAATTGTTTTGTCAAATAAGACAACATTCTCAGTATTCATCTCACTTCAGTCTTTTTATTGCTCCACAATGAGAGTCAAACCCACAGACTGAACAACAAAGTATTCAGTCAAACTGAACTGAACTGATATCAAACATGTATGGACGACAACAACTGCAGCGTTTTCTCAAACTTTCGAAAACTTTAAGCTTCACTGCTCTCAATTTTTTTAATGAAACATAAAAAAGCCTAACTTTGCAGCATTATTTCGACAACTTCCCAACCCGATAGATTCCTTAGATCTTCTAGTTTAATATAATAACAGTATATCCAGTAAGTCCCTTAAATTGAGCCCACTACGGCCCCTGGAATAAACAAAAACGCCGAAAATACTGACGGCCCATTGGAACACTAAATATCGATACTTGGCGGCCATGAATCGATATAACATTGGCAAGCAAAATATGGCGATACTATACTGTAACGATTTTCCCCCATCTCTAGTTGTTTTGCTGTGTGACTTTCTGAATTTGCACCTGTTGTTCCATTCATCCAATCATATCCAAGTATTAAAGCTGACAGCTTTAGTTACTTCTTAGGTTGAGATTTGACATTAAAAAAATAGAAAAATAAAATAAAACTAGGACTGCAAGCAGTACTGAAAGGGCCCTCGCAGTACACGCGTGTCGGGGCATGCTGCCGTCGGGGTGTCTGTGTTACAGGGGCCAGTCTATACCACCCCTATGAATTTCATTGCCTTAAGTGTTATAGTGTGGCCACGGTACCAAATATGAAATTAGACTGCCACCACAGTGCCACCTAGGGGCCGATCAATAAAACCTTAAAGGGTTATCCTCAGGAGGGCATTGACAATAATTGTACCAAGTTTTGTATAATAATGCACAAACTATCCCTTTAATCCTCATACAGTGTCTGAAGGAGGACTCTTAACTGATATGTATAAGTTAGAAGAGGCAGGTAGCAATGGTGGAAAGTAACTATGTACATTTACTCAAGTACTGGACTTAAAGTACAATTTTGAGGTACTTTTGTGTACATTTTATGTAACTTTATACTTCTACTCCACTACATTTTGAGGCAAATATTGTACTTTTTACTCTTCTACATTTAGCTGACAGCTTTACTTACTTTTCAGGTCAAGATTTAAAATAAAAAACATGATACATTTAAAATGATTACCCATTTTTATAAATTAAATGACTTAAAAGTTTATTAGGTAGTTAAAATAAGCGGAGTGGAGTCATTTCACAGTGTGGTATTAGTACTTTTACTGAAGTAAAGGATCTGAATACTTCTTCCACCACTGTCCTTTTTACTTCTTTACTTTTTAATTATTTTTTTATTTTTAATTTAATGCGCATGCGCGGCCCCGTTACGCTTCTGCGCATGCGCAGCCCCATTGCGCTTCTGCGCATGCGCGGCCCCGTTGTGTTTCTGCGCTTGCGCGGGGTTTTCTGCCCATGCGTGGCCCTGTTGCATTTCTGCGCATGCGCAGTAGCGCAACAGAGGCGCGCAGGAGCGTAATGGGGCCGCGCATGCGCAGTAGCGCAACGGTGCCACGCATGCGCATTGTGCAGAAAAAATAATTAAGAAAATAAAAAAAATGAAATAAATTAATTAATTAAGAAAAAAAAATTTAAATTAAAAAATTTCAAAAAATTTAATAAAAAAAAAATTAAAAAATTTTTTTAAATTAAATTAAATTAAAAATTAAAAAATAATCAAAAAGTAAAGAAGTAAAAAGGACAGTGGTGGAAGAAGTATTCAGATCCTTTACTTCAGTAAAAGTACTAATACCACACTGTGAAATGACTCCACTCCGCTTATTTTAACTACCTAATAAACTTTTAAGTGATTTAATTTATAACAATGGGTAATCATTTTAAATGTATCATGTTTTCCATTTTAAATCTTGATCTGAAAAGTAATTAAAGCTGTCAGCTAAATGTAGTGGAGTAAAAAGTACAATATTTGCCTCAAAATGTAGTGGAGTAGAAGTATAAAGTTACATAA
Source organism: Centropristis striata (assembly GCF_030273125.1). NCBI lineage: Eukaryota > Metazoa > Chordata > Actinopteri > Perciformes > Serranidae > Centropristis > Centropristis striata. The sequence goes on from NC_081526.1 coordinate 13,401,504, forward strand.
AATGTACACAAAAGTACCTCAAAATTGTACTTTAAGTCCAGTACTTGAGTAAATGTACATAGTTACTTTCCACCATTGCTACCTGCCTCTTCTAACTTATACATATCAGTTAAGAGTCCTCCTTCAGACACTGTATGAGGATTAAAGGGATAGTTTGTGCATTATTATACAAAACTTGTTGCTTTGTTGTTATTTAATAACTTGAGTATTCTTTGGGTTATCAAAATTCTTTTAATAACTTTTTGTCATGAGGGTCCATAAATGCTGTGTGCAAAGTTTGGTGCAAAACGATGAAATTGAGGAGTTCGAAAAAGTAGGTTTGCGACATTTCGCGAATTTGCGAAAAAAAACCAACTCTAGGCGAAAATGGGCGTGCCCTATATCACGAGATTCAGCAAAACTCAGTGAACGCGTGGATATAAGATTTTTGAATGTTCAATGAAGTATGTGGGAGTTATTAGCCAAAACGCACTTTCCTTTATTATAGCGCCACCTAGTGGTGAAAATTCAGGATGACAATAGATTATAAAATTTTTCGCCTGGTGTGACTTATATTTAGTTTCATGAGTTTTGGGGTATGTTCAGGCAGTGTAAAATGCGATCATTTGGGACAAAGAATAAAAATAAAGAATCATTCGAAATACAATAGGACCAATAGGACCTCGCAGGTCGTTGCCTGCTCGGGCCCTAATAATGTTTAAAATGATACATGTTTATTTATACATCAAACCTAATAACAGTATATAAAGTAGTTAAAATGTGCGCTGTCTTGACAACAGTAAAATGTTGCTAACATAAATGCATCAATAATAATATTACAATATATTTAGAATATATAAAATAATTTATAATAATACACAAGTGCTGCAAAACTCAACACAAAATGAATGTTTCTTGTAGCTGCTTTAATGCCACCATGATGTTAACTTGTTGAAAACCTAAAAATCTTTCTCTGCCGAGCAGAAATGTTGGCTTTTGTTTTTGGCATGCATCTCTACGGCAGCCTTGCACACTGTTGGCTAATTAGTTTGTTTACAACAAATATAGAAACACACAGAGCTGAACATAAACAGGAAACTGTGGTTAAAAAGTCAGAATGCACTGACATGTCCAAAGAATGCTCCTAAAACCTGGAGAATATCAGCATATCTCATGTGCCCTAACTGGGGGAAAAAGCTTAATTTAGGAAAACAGAATATGCTGTTTACATGAGCAGAATCAGATTCTGATTCTTTCATATTTTGAAAAAACAGTAGAATATAAGCGGGAATGTAAATATAGTTGAAAGTTGGGCTAGAAAATGACAAAATAATCATAATAAATAAATAAATAATGGATGTTTTTTGTGATTTTCAGATAAATTGATCATTTATAAAATAGACAAAAATAAGTTGATAAAGATGGAGATCACATCCTGGATGATAGACATATTTAATCAGTGTCTTGTAAATTCAGATACAGATGAACAGCATACTAAAACATAAAATACAAAACACACACACACACATACACACACACACACACACACACACACACATTATTCCAGAGAGTTTACATCATTATTAAAAGATGTGAGATATAAATATTAAACAGGTGAAGAGTTTCCCAGTTCATACAGTAAAAAGACTTTTTTGTACAAAATAGTAAAACATGTTTCTGCCTCGGAAATATTATTAATAATAATAACAATAATAATAATAATAAAACACACAAATAGACAAGACACAGGAATCAATATGATTGTTATGTACTGTGTGACCCGCTCTACACACACACACGCACACACACACACACACAGACGTGCTCACACCTTCTGGTAACTGACTGAGTTCAGGTAGAGTGTGTGACGTGTTAGAAACTGGAGATCTGTCTGCTGTGACTGAGGAGGAGAAGGATGGAAGGTGGCTGAGAGTCCACGGACGTGTTTTTATGATTGACAGGTCTGACCCGCCTCCTGCTGCAGCACCATCTCGTCCTTGCGGATGGGGAAGGTGTCGATGGTGGTGAATAATTCAGCCGCTGTGATCGGGAACGGGTAGCGTTGCTTGTCCATGCCCTGCTTGTCCACCAGCACCATCTGGAAAGATCTCTGAGGGATCCGGAGCAGTAATCTAGGAAATCAGTGTTCGAAAGTAAGTACATTTACTCAAGTAGAATAGAATATCTTTATTGTCATTTTCGCATGTACAACGAAATGAACTGCACTCTTGTCAGATAAATAAATAAATAAATAATAAATAAAAGCAATATTAATAAATAATAGGGATCTAAAAAAACAGGAGAAAATTTAAACAAACAACAATCAAACATAAAAAAGTAGCCTACTTTATTTATTATACTTAGTAAACTACAGACTTCACTTGCTTTTTCTGTTTTATTCAACTTTATAATTCTACTCCACAACATCTCAGAGGTAAATATTTTACTCCACTACATCGTCTGACAACTTTATTTACTTTACAGATTATAGTTTTTCGTACCCTTTCTGTCCAGTTGAAACCATATACTCATTTTCTTTCAAGTATTCCTCTGTTTTGAGGAAATTATCCTACTTTTAAAGCTTAATAATCCATTTTCAATCCCTCTTGGATCAGATGGAAAATGCATCATCACATAGCTGAAAACAGCTGTTTTTCTCATCAAAAATTGACTTTTTAGAGCTGAATGATTCTCACATTTACAAACATATGATGATCTAATGCGAACGCATAAATTGCTGTAGTTTAAACTGCCCAACATGATGTAAATAAGATAAAATGAACACAAACTTCAACATCTACAGCAGTGAAATGCAGCCTACACATTAATGCATTAATCCAAACATCATGCATTATATCAAAACACTGAGGCGGAAGATTTTCCTGCAGAATGAGCACTTTTACTTTTGATACTTGTAAATTTGTATCTATATTGCGTGTAATATTTACATACTTTTACTTAAAGCAACAACAAGGATTTTATCTGGTTATGGAACAGTCTCAATACAATACTGACGCCTGGACTTTTAGTAGTAATGGCTTATTTTCAGTGTGTTTTTGGTACTTTTACATTAAGTAAAGTATCCAAGTACTTCTTCCACCACTGGTAAGGAGCTGAAGTGAGACGAAGACACATTATGAAAGTGTGTGTTAGTGTGTGTGTGTGTGTACCTGAGCTGCAGGGACAGTGCTGGAGGGAGCAGCCTGTGTCGAATTCGGCCAACTTGAGCCGGGTAAGTCCCAACCAGCTCGATGACTGTGACGTGCCTCAGATCCAATCCACACTGAGCATGCTGGGAGAAAGACACAGAGAGAAGAATAACAGCTATACGTTTTGTTGATTCATAGCTTTGTTATTGATTTCTAAGCAGGCAAAATAAAACTCAGTGCAGTTTATGTCACAGAGGATATAAAACTCAAACCAAAGTTGGCATAGATAACATTAAAGCTGCAACTAACTATTATATTCAAGTCAAGTCAAATTTATTTTATAGCATATTTTAATAAAACATGAGCTGACCAAAGTGCTTTAAAAATATAGGCAGAATAAAACATGTCAATAGAGCAGAAAAACACCATGAATATATATATGCAGGCAGAGATCCAAATAAAAAAAGTATTGCAAAAACTAATAAACTGGTACAAAAGAACAATTAGTGGTGTACATTTGAATGCCAAAGAAAATAAGTTAGCCTGAAGAAGTTATTGTGATTTTCAGTGTCTGATCTGAACTCCTGCAGCGTTCACAGCAACACGTTGTTTAGCTTCCCTGCTGCTACCCTACTTCTCCAATCAACTGTCAGGGACAGATAGCCACACTGGCTATTAATAAAGATATGTTGTTTGTAACTTCAACATATAGAAACATACAACAGGTCACATGGTGAAAGTATTCAGAAGGGATTTGGAAAATACCATTTTGATGCTAAAACTTACGAATTTAACTAAAATGTCAATGTTTGGACGACTGTAAAAACTTGTAAAAACTTTTTTTTTAATAAAATACTGATTGAGCTGTCCTTAAACTTTTAAAAAATTAAGAATATTTGCAAGAGAAGGAGTGGATATTATTTTGAGAATTTTCAAACATGTACACTACCAGTCAAAAGTTCTGACACACAACTTCTCATTCAATGGTTATTCTTTATCTTTATTATATTCTCTACATTGTAGATTAATATTCAAAAAATCAGAACTATGATGGAACACATATGGAATTATGCAGTAAACATAAAGTGTTAAACAAACCAGAATGTTTTAGATTTTAGATTCTTTAAAGTAGTTTAACCATTTACTGTGATGGTCTCAAACACATTAAGAAGGAAGAAATTCCACAAATTAACTCTCAAGAAGTCACATCAATTTATTGAAAACCATTCCAGGTGAACAGGGTGCAAATCTGTCATTAAAGCAAAAGGTTAAAAGATACTTTGAAGAATCAAAAATATACAACACTCTTTTTTTTAACTACATAATTCCTTATGTGTACTTTCATAGTTTTGATGTTTGTCTAAACTTTTGACTGGTAGTGTAACTGACGAGTGAAATGATTGGGATTTCAAAAAATCAGTGATGTTCTCAAACTTTAGTCCAGAACCCAAAGATTACACTGGTATAAAACAGATAAAGGAAGTGATTTATCACTTCTTGATGCATTAATCAAACTAACGGCTGATCAAATCAGCTCTGAGCAGCACAGACGGCTCAGGACCTGACAGATCCCACCACTGATCACTCTGCTGCTCACAAACTTTCAACACGCTCTCGTCTCCCGGCTGAAAGGTCAGGCGTTTAAAGACAGCTCTGACTTAATGGTTCCTGACAAGCCGTGGAAAACCTCCAGCCCCAGAATAAACCTTATCAAAGCCGGTGCCAGTATCATTTATTCATCTCTCTGACATTTTCTGGACAACAACTCGCTCCTCCATCCTCTCACCCCTCCTCCTGTTTATTTGTCTCACTGCTCTGTCCCACTTAGGCAGCAAAGCGAGACAGAGACACACTGCAGGTCCTGTTTGCGAGCAGCAGTGGAGACACGAATCACTGCTGCATTTACGTCCCTCCGTCTCCGAGTCGTGCCTCACCTGTAGGTTAGTCATCTGGAAGCGGTAATTGTGATTGGCAGCCGTTGGGGCCGAGATAATGAGGAGCCGCCGTTTCTCATAGAACTGGTCCAGCAGTGCAGCAGCCGTCCGCACTCCCACGTTAATGTTCATGGCTGTGATGACATTGAATGTACAATTAAGTGATATGATGAGACATGACACACGGTACAAGAGTGCGTGATTTAATACACTATATCACACTGAGATCCTGAGTAATTTGTATCTTTCAGGCTGTCGTGCACCATCGACTTGTAATTCAACTGAACCTGAAACTCTGAGGATAAGTCATGGATGGTTTGTTGCTACACAGTTGCTCCTGTCCGCTACTTTTTCCTCACAGATGCAGATGTTCAATAGAGAGGTGTTCAGTATTGATTTTTTTGATCGACTGATGGCACAGGGGGCCCGTTTTCTCCTCCACTGAGCTTCTCTCAAGGATCCAGTTCAACACAGGTACTGTAGCACCTCATTACACCAGACTGTGGTGTTTATCTCCACTCGACAGCACAAATTAAAAATAAATGAGAGTCAGAGCTCCGAGAGGGAGATATGGAAACTTTTGCTAGAATTTATTTGAACCAATGAGAGCCTTAAAATGGCTGATCAACATTAAAAAAAAAAAGAGTATTTTCATAAAACATTAATAAAAAATGATTACAAGATATGATTTAAGCTCAAACCAAATAGTAAAAAAACTGGAAAGAACAGGAGCCCATGTGGAAGTTTTTTGGTTTTGCCCAAAGTTTGACTTTTTATGAATAATTTACAATATTTTAGAGAAATCCTGCCAAATGAATCCCATTGAGGCCACAGTATTGGGAGGACTGCCTGTATATTTTAGGCATTAATACTTATTAAATATTTTGGTTACAGAAATGATGCAACTTACACAAAGAAATGAGCAAGCAGATTGAAGTGTATGATGTGCGAAAATTACTTATTGACAACTGAAATAATGTTTTAGGTCCGTAAAACTTAAAAACAAATAAATAAATAAGTTAATGTTAAATCATAATGCACCCTGTTATTACAAATCCATCTACTGCTATTATTTATTGCCTTTTTATTTTGATCAATTATATAATTTTATAAAAACTTTTTATTGTTTGTTTTTTTCAGTAAAAATACAAATATTATTACTTATATACATTCTGTGCACATCTGCCATGGAAATAAATAAATAAATACACTAAAATAAGTAACTGATTCCAACTGTAAGTGCTTCATTACATCAAACAGTAAGGTCAAGTGAGTTGGTGGGTGTTTCTTTTTCCATATTTTAATCTATTATATAAGCAATAACAAAAGAAATGAATAAGTAAAAAAGAACAAAAGTTAAGACTGCAGGGTGTTTCATTAGTGTACTTACCTGCACAGGTGGTGTCTGTGCCTGACCAGGTGAGTCCGTACTGACACACTCTGGCCACGCTGCCCTGAATCTCATAGCCGCCGGTGCACTTGAACTCACAAGTGGCTCCGTAGTTGTCTCTGTCACTGTCACACTTCATGTAACCGTTGTCTGGCGGAAAGAGTGGGCTGCAGCGGCGCACTGCACAGAAAAAAAACACTCAAAACATCATGAATCAGACAGGCAGCGAGGTCATGTTCAAGTCAAATTTAATTCTACAGCACTTTTAAAACAACATGAGCTGAGCAAAGTGCTTTACAAACACTGAGAATGAAACAGGTCAACAGAGACGATGCTTATACACAGACAGAACACAGAATGCAAGAACTAAAAAACATTACAGAAGGCCCCATGTCTATTAACATGCCCTGATGAATATTTTTGCAAATCTTACATAAAAAACTTTCTCTATTTCTCTATTCTATTCTATTGTACATATTTATTATAGCACAGTATCTTTTTCATATTTTTATTGAAATATTTCTATTATAAATGTTCTTGTAACTGTCTTTGCTTCAAATTTTATTTTTTCAATATTTTTACTGTATGCACTAAAAAACAGGGAAAATTCCTTGTAAGTGAAAATCTACTTAGCAATAAAACCCCTGATTCTGATAAAGCCCTGTAGTTCATTGTAACTTGGTATTGTAGGGAAAATTATAGTTTCCATGAGTGCAATGCTCCATTTAAACCTAGGTTAATGTTGTTTTATTTACTGAGAATTGTGTTCTCCATAAATGCTGATTTGCACTATTGCCTGTAGACAATTATCACATTTTTGCATGTTCAGTAAACCTGCTCTGCACAAACAAAAACACCTGTGGATTACACAACAACTTAATTTGACTTTCTGGGAGACTTCTGGGAAAGGATAATAATGAAAACAACAACTGCTCCACACAGATAATAAAAAAGCTTTCAGCTCACCTCGCACTCTGACAGTGAAGCGACAGGATCCTTTGTTACCCGCACGGTCAAACACGGTGTACGACATCTTATGGAGTCCCTCAGGGAAGTCTGATTTTGAAGGTTTTCCTTTCAGTTCAACACTGAAAGAGACAAGCTCAGTTTTAATCTTTTCACTGTGATCTGAGTGTTGGATAACTAGAAGGACTAAATCAGACTGAGTGCACTGAAGCAAACTGGGAGAAAAGCTTAAAAGGTTGGACTGACTCTGTGAGGATGCCATCTGCGGTGTCGACGCCCTCTGGTGTGTCCCAGGTCACCCTCGCTGTCAGTTTCCCTGGTTCTGCCCACTTGTCCTTCAAATTAGGACACTTGATTTTTGGAGAATCCATATCTACAGAGAGATAGAGAGAAACCTTAACAAAGGGAGAACACTGATTCAAAATTAGAGTGGGAAGTGCAGCAGTTGACTGTTACAGTTTTCCGCTCTTACAGTTTACAACTATTATAGCAGACCCCAACAGATTAATCATAATGATATTATAAGAACATATTGGCCTATCAAATGCATAGTGGTGTCTATTAGTATCTCCAATTTGATCCCTTTTTTTAAAACACAAAATATAATACAGAACACGATGCTCACAGTGGAAAAGGGTGTTAGCTACTTATATTTAATTAAATATTTAAATGTTAAGCAATTGACAGATACTTATCATTAAGGACTAATGTTTATTTTATTTTTAATTAGTAGTTATTTTACCAGTAATTATTCCGGTCAACAATAAATAGTATAATAGTGTTAAACGTTCTTTTTTAGTTATTTGTATCAGAAAACAACATTTTTAGTAGCTTTTCAGAGTTATACTGGTGCTCAATTCACATAGAAAATGTCTATTACTATTATTATAATAAAACATTAAAAATGCCCTGCCAGTTACCAAATTGGTAATCTGTGAAATTTCCACTCTAAAATCAGACTCAGTTGCAGAAATCCCATATAAATTGGGTAATTGTGGCACCCCCTCTATAGCAGCTCTTTCCACAGTGTATTCCTGTCGCTCCATTTCCCAACTAAAGCACTTGGACATTTAATTCTCCAATAGCATCACAAGTCTGATGATCAGAGACAACGTGATGTAGAAAGTTTAAAGCACTTGAAGTGATCGGGAAAAAACATTGCTTCAAGAGCCAAAACAAGTAAAGTGAGTCATTACTTTCAGGGAGACTCAATGTCACAAACAGCTCTGGTGAGGTTTGATGTCTGCAGTGCTGTTAGATCTGAATGAGTTTGTACACAGCGACCTGTGTTTGTCCACCAAGGTCGCAGCACTTTTTAGCCACTTAATTTGATGCCCAACAGTGAGTGCAGCCTCACAGCTCAGCTTTTCATGACAGACGGGAGTCATTTTCAGGCTCAGACTGCAGAGGAGTGAAAAACATTTGTCATTTTCTGGCAAATAGAGACAAACCACAGTAAGGGTTTGTTTGTGTGTCTGTATACATGTACACGACTAGAGGCTCGTTCCCTTACAAACATCAATCACAGAACCTGGTATTATGAGGAATACTGTCCGTCTGCAGCTCACATTATGCCTAAAGCAAGTAATTACCTGCTACATGTGTTTCTGCAGCTCAAGAGTCTGCAGGCTCAAGTCCTCCTGTGGGAGATGAAATTGTGCACAAAATAACAGCACGCAGTCTTACCCACGCAGGTGGGGACGCCGGCGCTCCACACCTTGCTGTGCTGGCAGGTTGCCGTCTTCTGGCCCTTCAGAGTGAATCCAGGGGAGCAGAAGAACTCGCAGCGAGAGTTGAAGTAAGAACCGTCTGAACACTTGTAGCCGCCGTTATCCGGCATGTCCAGCTTGGCACAGCGGATCTCTGTCAGAGAAATCGCTCAGTGTTAACAGATGACTTGCTCAGATTAATTTGGTTCAGGTACAAGCTTTAAATGTAGACTGATGCATTTTATAATACAGTTTACTCTGGGTCTTTTATTAACATTGATTGGTTTTCTTGGATATGTTGATTCATATCATAATTTATATTATTTCAGTTAGCCTGTAACTGACCAACACTGAACTCTCTCCGAGAACCTCTTAACCTGAACTGATTAAGGTTAGCACTGGCTATAAACAGAAGCATAATGGGATTCAATGGAGAAACAAATATTTGCCCTGTTTTTCATGAGACTTGACAATCAAGCAGTTTTTTTTCATGAAAACTTTTCTCAGAATCCTGAGGTAAGTAATTCATTCATTTTGAAAAACGGGGCAATTTTTTCCATCAAGTGAATGCATTATGCTTCTGCAGTAATAGCAGTAGTAATGGTCATAGTAGTGGTTATCCTTAATGACAGTAAAGGGACTAAAGGTCAGTAAACAAAGTGCTTGTCTGATGCTCAAAAAACAGCAGAAATTTTTTTGGAGGGTTTTTGTCTGATATTTTCTGTTTGAAACTAACAATCTAACATTAAGCGGGGGTTCAAATCTTATCGGTCAGGAGGTTTGAACTCACCTCACAAGCTCCTTTTTTATTCTTCACATATTTTTTGTGGGTAGAACTGAGGGCAAAGCTATGAATGCCTTCAATGAGAGATTGCCTGAAATTGTGTGCCGTTAACCGCCTTATTTTTACCAATTATCCTGTCTGTGCCCTCTCTGTAATGGCCAGTTTTTCACCCTCAATGTGGCCACTCAGAACAGCTATAAACACTTTTGCTTTATGTCATCACAAAAAACAGCTTTTTTTCAGGTAAAACTCCTTAACGGTGGAGTGGTGGCTGTGATTTAGTGTCCCGTGGTGGAAAGGCTATTTTCAAAGATGCTTTCACACCGGGCCGAAAATAGAAGGGGAAGACATTTATTCAAGTAATTGTTTACAAATGTGGTGTATGAACATGAAGCCATTTTAAAAGTCCTGAACATCAACTACAGGCAGTTTTAATTGATTAAAAATGTAAGATTTGTATGATTCCTGTGATGAAGACAGAAGTCAGATAGTTCAAAGCTGTGAAAACATTTGGAAGTGGACCTGTTATTTTCAGGGCCATGAATGAACTTGCACAAAAATGTAAGAATAATCATCAGGAATCTCCACGAGGCAGCGCGTGCATAAGTGCATGTTCACGTGTGTGTTTAGTTCTTACCTCTGCAGGCGTAGTTGGAGGACCAGTGTTTGCTGGCCATGCACACCACCTCTGCGCTCTGGGACTCGTAGCCCTGCTTGCAGCGGATTTTACAGCGAGTCCCCATCACATTCCTGTAGTGCTCTCCTCTGGGTGTGCGGCAGCTCACGTCCCCATGCTTCAACTTAATGGGCGCGCACCACGGTGTCCCTAAAAGTGAATTGAAGACAGCTGAACTGACCTTTCCTTCACAGCATCGAGGAAATGATTGTGTTTTTTTATGGTACGGCCTTGGACTGGGATAGTATTTAAAAATATAATAACACTTACCTGGAGACTATGAGAGCTTTGAAAGACTTCATTTATAAGTGTGAAAATGAGAAAACCCACCCATCATCTGAGTTCAGACAGATACGGAGGATTTCTTATTACCTTCGACTCCCCATAATCCACCAGTGTCTCAGGAGGCAGAGAAGAGGAGGGAAAGACAGATAAAGATGTAGAGTGTGTGTATGTAGGTGTATGTGTGCGATAGTGGAAACTTTCCACACATGACTGCTCATTTTTGATACTTATCGCACATAGATTTCAAGTATCTTCTGTTTGTTGTGCTATTCCTGGATTTAGTCTGTCCATAACATGAGATTTATTACTACAGATGTGTCAGTGTTACTCTAAAATAATAAAGTCCTGAGAAAATGAATGGTTGGACTGGGAAATTTACGCCATTTTAAGTCTGTATTATTAGAAATAAAGTTGGATGACATGACAGCTCCCCTAAAAGTGAAGCCAAAACATAGCTATCACCCCCTGGTGGCTGGCTGCAGTATAGGTCAAATACACTTTTCCCAAAGACGGTTTCTGCCCTTTTATGTTGCGTTGTTATCACACTGATGTTTGTTACAGTGTTGTTTTTCCTGATGAGTTTTGTTTTAATTTGATGCTATAAAAACAGGAGTGTAACGTCATGATTGACAGCTGAGAATAACTAGTGATTGGGTGGGTGTATGGGCGGGACAAGATTGGCTTCATTTTTGTACAGTGAGAGGAAGGGGAGACGAGTCGTCTATCCTTTAGTCTAAAGCCCGACTGATATGGGATTTTTGAGACCGATGCCAATATGAATTTTACAAAGGGAAGATTCATCGATAACCGATATGGTGGCAGATATAGTCATTTTTAGAGCTGGGATGAAAATAGATCTTTTTTTATGTGGATTGTGCACCAGAGAGCTACTTTTTCTATAAAACTTTATTAAATAATATTTAACATTATTATGCATTATACAAACAATGATACAATTATATTAATGATAACTGAGAAAATAAAAAATAAATAGGTTAAATGAACATTATTACTGTTTGGTTTTCAAACAGCATGTACACCGATATGTCTGATAATATCAGTCAACCGATATATCTGTCGGGCTCTGCTTGAGTCTATAGTTGAAACAGGCTGGCTCTGTGAGAAGGTAACAAAGTCCACCTTGTAGCCAAGCTGATTAATTAAAACGTTTTAGATTATAGTACAAAAGGTTAAAAATGGCAGGTTATGTGCCAGCCAAGCTCTTTCTTGGCCAGACAGCTACCATGAGTGGTTTTGATCTTCTCATCTTACTCTAATCAACAATGCAAATCAGCACATTTCCCAAAATGACTAACCAGTCCTTTAAGACCTATGAGTCAAGCATTTGCTTTTGAAATTCACTCTTCTAGTCACAGACACGTCTGCCCATCTCTACAACGATTGTGTAAAAATTCCTTTGTTTGATGCCAAGTTTGAGGGGCCACAGGGTTTTTATTCCAATACAGCAAAATCAAAAATCTGCAGTTTATTTCCTGCTGGCTCAGGACAAACACTCTGTGGACCAGCACACACACACTTGGAGAGGATACACACCAGTTCAGGCTAATTTCCAGTTGGAATAAAAATGAGCATTCATTACACAGCAAGCCTCCCTCAAGCCTCTTACTGTGTATGTGTGTGTGTGTGTTGGCAAAGTCTCCACAACCTCTGAGTAAGAGAAAATAATACTACATTTGAGCTTTTAAACAAGGGTAGAGTTTGGTTTGGCCTGGACGATAATGTTCCGTGTCTAACTGACCCCGAATTTAAAGCTGTAATCTACTTTGACGTAACCGAGTCCGTTGACAAAAACGGCTGCACTAACTGGTGTTGAATTAGGCTTCTTTAAACACACAGTGGAATTTTCAAAAAATACATTTTTCTAATTTTAATCCTGTGTCACTGTGTTAAAGGTCCAGTGGAAGGTTTTAGGGAGGTCTATTGGCAGAAATGTAATATAATAAATATAACTGTGCTGCTGCTCAGCCTTGCTTCAAATTTTGTCCAGTGGCCACTCGAGTGATTGCAGCAAAAAAATTATGCTTTACCTCCCTTTACACCCCTGTGACGTTTCGCCTTCAGTCTTAACGTCCCAGATATAGTAACAGAGGCATTAAATTAGTGAGACGGTTTGAGCCAGGATCAATGTGATCCTACAGAAAATATGTGACGTACGTTATTTGTGCAACCAACATCTGCGTAATAAGAAAGGTGGTGGATCATTTAATCAGAAACAACCCCTCACTTGAGTAAGATCATGTTCAGCAAAAAGCTGTTTGTTTTTTTTGCTTGAGCCTGTAGAATCTCTACAGCGAGAAACAGCACGATGGGCAGTTGTTTTGAATGCACGCCACTACCATCTCCTCCCACTTCATTCCACAATGCCAGACTGCAATGTGAATGACCGCTAATATTACGCCACTACAGAATGTAGTCTTGCAGGCTTACTCCCTAAACTCCAGATATAATGTACTTATTTTTTTCCAAACTACAATTTTTTCCCCAAAACCTAACTAAGTAGTGTCTAATACTAACCTTACAGTCTTTCTTCCTCAACCTAACTAAGTAATTTTGGCATCTTAACTGAACCAAATTGTGACCATTTAGAAGGCGTGTCATGTAGTGGGCATGTCTTGCAGTACTGTGTGTCCACAGAAAGACCAACTTGACCCAAAAAGCATTTCACCCATAGAGCACCATTGTAAAAGAGCTCTACAATTAATGTTGTATTTGCTATGCTGATCATATTCGGAGAGATTTCATTTAAATTCCTCTCGCAACCAAACCAACAGAGTCAATATCACTCTGGAATATCACTTTAAGTAATGACGCACTAACTGCTGTTTGGCTTTAAAATTAGACCGTTTTTACTCTGTCGGTTAATGTAACACTTTATTTAAAAACATATTTACTGTGGTGTCATGAAATGTGAGTCACGTTACAGAGTGCATGTACTGAATAAATGCATGTATTGACAGATTCAAACTGAGCATGCAGTCACCTTTATATCTACGAGAATACCAGTCCTCGTCATCTCCGTAGGCGTACTGTCCTGACCCTGGGGATGAAAGAGAAGAAGAGAAAGCAACTAAAACTACTAAAAGAGCTGCATCCAAGATGTTAGGCAATCTTTAAAACCATTGTCCTGGGCTGACCTTGAGCACCAACAACAGGCTTAAAAATATTGCTTAACAGACTCTGAGGGGGATCTTTTGGACAAACCACATGCACAAGGAATGAATCACAAGAGATCTGCTTTCTACAGGCTCGTTTGGAGAATTAATCTGTTTAACAAAACTATTAATTCTGCACAAACAGGGTTTTGTTTTTTTTGGGGGGGATGGAGACACTGAAACTATTTTGAAACTTTTTGTTCCAAAACTGCTCCCTATAGATCATACTTACCATTTTAAGTCAACTTTAAACAGTGAACACATCACTCACATAGAGGGAAATATAACTGAACCATAAAACAGCACCATCCAAGAGGAACTGAAATATTTCTGAGTGGTGGCTGCAGAGCTGTTGGAGGACACAGTTGAGTGGCACTGATAAAAGGCAAATGTGAGGGGAATTGTGATGAGCAAAGAGGATTATTTTAGGAGAGAGGATGTCGGGATGGGGCCAGGAGGAAACAGAAAAAACAGAGGAAATAGGTGAGGAAGGGGTTAAAGAAGGGGGCAGGGTGTTCAACCTGGGATGTTATGAATCCCGGTGTGAATGTGTCCTCTGTTCAGGATCCACAGTGGAGGAGTGTTTGAGCCTCCTCCAGCTTCATATATCAGCCGTATGTTGGTCGATGAACCTGATACTGTGAGCACATCTCATGTCCCGTTCATCATGGCTTTTCTGTCAGTTTAATAAAAGCTGTCTGGACCAAAAATGCCGCAAGTCATCTAATATATACACACACACGCACACATGCACACACGCACACACACACAACAAGCTCTGAGGTTTTAGCAGTCAGATCACACAGCATGGTTTGTACAAAGCAAACCCACATACCGAGTGAGTCAGGTTTAGCTGTCTAATGGGAAAACTTCAGTGTCTGCTTCTTAATGGGGAGAGGAAGCGAAGCAGAGAAAGGTATGGAAAACTAATTACAGGTGTGTGTGTGTGTGTGTGTGTGTGTGTGTGTGTCTGTGTGTGTCTGTGTGTGTCTTAAGTAAACATTACTTTGAGCGACATGCACCGGAAAAATTATTAGTGCTGCAACAATTTGCCATTCCAGGCTAACAAGATACAAGAATTAACACCACGGCAAATCTGAAGTATTTCTAAATGAATTAATTCACTTCCCTTAATTTTCTGAATCAACAAATTCTAATGCTTTTCATTTGAACCAATCAGAGATCATCCAACATCCAATCAAGTTGAGAATTGCATTAATTTATATGTAGTTAAAGTGGCATTACATTTGGTGAGGAGTGCATTGTAACTTGTTTAGGACTCAAACATAAAGTTTTGGACTTGTATCTTGACTTAGCACTTGGGACTTAAGTGTTAAGACTAGAGACTTACTTGTGGCTTGCAAAACAATTACTTAGTCACAGCACCGGAAACCATGTATGCATGTAAACCATTTACTGTATCTTGTATTAAGTTACTGCTAATGCAAAGTGAAGCTGCTGCAGTTTTAAATACTAGCACCACCTGCAGACAATCAGTGTTACAGAAGCAGCTTTTTTCTCTTTTAAAACGTGTTTTCAAAAGTGTGTGTTCATTTTTAATGCATGTTCCACCTGTCGGCTATAATATTTTTTTTATTTGAACACAACTTAACAACCTCATAATTTTCACATATTTCATACATAGTTTTTAACCACCCTGCAATAACAATTTAACTTAACCAGACCATAAAATCTGACGCACTCCAGATCCACACCCTTAATAAACCCCTAAAGCAAATCTATGATGACGAACACAGAGATACATCGACCCGCGTTACAGAGTGAAACTTAACACCTTTACGTCCTTAGGGGCCAATAATAAGTAAATTGAGTAATTTCAGTATAAAGTCCATGTTGTCAGTACTTGAATGCAAATGGTGAAAATAACCCAATAGCAGGACCATTAGATCACATATAAAATAGATCAAATTAGATATAAAATCAATAATGAATTACAATCCTACCACAAGCCCAGTAGCATTTAATCAATATCTCTCTAACTGGGAAAGAAAAAGGCCCCAAACTCCATGATAAATATCTTTAAATAAACGATTGAACATCATTGTGCCACACTAGCCTCCAGTGGATATCAAATACTCCACACCGACCTGGATGACTGAGACTATTCAACTTGTGGCTGCAGAACACCAAATGTTAACTTTTAGCCATTTTGTAAATCCATTTCAATTTGTTTGCTTTGATAAACATCTATTGCTTTGGGTTTTCAGGCTAATTATCTGTAGATATACACAGTCTAAGGCACTGAACAAGAAATATGTGAATAATCACATGCAAGACAGAAGTTAGTCATCGTTTGTTGTTACTCATCTTGAATTGTTTTCTGTTGGACTTCTTCCCTCTCCAGAGTAACCAGGAGCACAGAGGACAGATGAGGACAGTGTGAACTCTGTAAACCCCCCAGTATGAAGCAACAAAAAACTCAAACCTTTTGTTTCATGTGAGGTCATCTTTATAAAAGTCTACAGCCCTGTTCAGACCTGGCACTAGTCCTGGGTGATCTGATCACAAATGGACAACTCTACACACTCGAGAAGCATTGAGGACATATTTCAGATCTGATCCCTCAGATAATATTCAAAGGTGGTCTGGGCCACAACTGGCCACATTCTTTAAACAGTGTGTAGTAGAGGCTGCCAATTTTTCTGGATTCCTGTAATATTCCCAAGGGATAGGAAGTCAGTTGTACTATTTATCATGTGAGGACGGGACAGGAAAAAAATTCAACAGGAGCAGGAGAGATGGGAATCAAATTGAATTGAAGTCTATTTTTATATAAAAATGCTTTCACTGACAGACTCCAAAAGTGTAAGAAACAGGGATCCTCATTCGAAAAAGTATAGGGGCAACTAACATTTTATGTTTTTGTGTCCTTTAGTGAAGGCATTTTGTGTCTTAACATAGGAACAGGGTGAGATGGAAGTGAAAATCTGTTCCCGCATCACCCTGTACTGTGTTCATGAATGCATCCTGGGCCACATTAAGGCTGCTTAGTGAACTTTCACAACACAAAATTTAGTCCGTTTAAACTCTGGTGCAGTTAAATCCTTGTTATGGTTTGTTTGGTTCGTTGGTTATGAACTCTCCAATCGTGGTGGGGGAGAAAACAACCGGTCCGAGACCACTTGCGAGAGGGGGTCTGGGCCCCTTCCAACCGATCCCTCATGCGGTTCAATTGCAGTGTGAACGTTATCCAACAAACTGACTTGGACTTCTGCTGAAGTCCGATTTTTGCTTGACATCTGGGCTGTTGTTTGGAAGGAACACCAGTAGAATCAAAGGTACTCAGGGTTTGTTTGGCTCCATGTTGCTTTGTTTCTGTGATTTAATTTTCCACCACCAACTTTTCAACCAATAAGAAACAATGTGAGTATATTTCCAGCAATTATATTTCCAATCTCTTCCTTCGTTCACATCGTACCGATCTCAGCTCTCTGAAGTTCTGTGCACCACAAAGGTCTGCCATTTACAATAACCTTATATTTAAGGTTTGTAAAATGTACCTAAATTCACTATTAATGTAATATATTACTAGAGATATTCCTGTAAGCTTGGGTTTTAGATTACACGTGGCCAAAACATGTGCTGTGTTTGCTTGTTTATTTGCATATGGAGTGGGGAAGTGAGATGTGATCACAAGTGGTCACTCAAGATGCATGTGGAGATGCATTCTGCCAGGTCTGAACAGGGCCTCTGATATAGGCCTGCAGGGGTGAGAGAGAGAGAGACACTAACATGCATGTTGTTGTAGGCGACACAATCTATATTTCCTTGATGCATCCTTAACGTCTTCATCTGTGTGTCTAAATGGTTACTGCGGTTACTTTTATTGCCAGTAGGTGGGGCAGGTTGGTCTGCATATACAGACTGCATCTTTCCATTTGGATTAAATTAATGTGGACTAGTTTGTTCTTGTTAACAAAATCATTCCACATTCACACAAAAATATGATCTGAGACTCCTCTGCATGCTGAACCAGCCAGCATCATATTTCTGTTCATCTACTTCAAAGGAGTTCTTGGCGAGAAAGATGTCAAAATGTTAATAGCACAGGAAGCGTAAAGCTCGTCTCCCTGACAAACCTCTGGGAGTGAATGAGCTTTAAATTACAGAGCCCGATATTCCAATTAGCTTTCCTCTGCGGGCCTGTAATACAAACTGTCATTATAAGAAAGCTCATTCCCTGTAAGCGTTGAAGTAATGCTAAAGGCTAACAGAGAAGAAGAGAACAGAAAATAAAATGGGATGTAATTTCTCCATCTCTCAGTTCAACACGGCACGATTACAGCGTTACATAATTCCTTTTGGAGCACTAATGATTCGTGTCCCATTTAAACTGTATACCAACACGTCTGCTGCTGGTTTCTTAATCACATCAGCGGCTTCTGACCCTGAGGAATAAACTGCTGCTGCTGTTTTTAATCTCAATTAACACTTTACAGCGAGGTACAACAGTTGCTAAGACATTACAGTGATGAACTCTCACCACCATTTAGTTTATGTATTATAATCTTTATGCATCATCTGGCTAGAACTAATGTGTACTCTTTATATCATAAACATTGTTAGAAATTAAGAATATTTACATAAAAGTGAGTTTTATATCAAATTTCTAGCTGTTTTTGGCTTGTGTCTTTCATTATTGGTGTATTTCCCGTAAAGGCTCAGTAGGATGAAGCGCTAAATTACCTGAGAGACACAAATGAATAACAGCTAATTGAAATTGATGATTCACTTAGAAAGTTTTCAGTATTCAAATTCCAATTAGAAAGCTATAATTTCATGGTGCTTTATTAATGCAGCATTTATCTGTCTGCTCTCAAAGCTGCACTCATCAATAGTTTTAATATTAATAATGGATCACGTGATTATGTAATGTGAAAGGGGTTGCTCATTGTGACGAATAATCCCCTGACTCTGCTGACCTCCTCAGCTTTAAAGAGCATTTTTAGCATCTTTTAGCCCTTTGTTTTGGTGTTCTGGTCCACACACACACACAGTTGTTTTCAGTTAATAATCTCTGATAACCTCAGTGAATATTTCCTGCTCAGCACAAAGCAGCAGATAAACACAGTTAGCATTTGGCAGTTAAAAAAACAAATATTTCCTTCAGAAGTTAGTTGAGACCAAAAACAGAGCTAAAAGAGGACTTGAAAAGAACACTATTAGACTGAATGTTCTCCCGTGATGGTTGCTTCTGGCATTTCCCTCAGTTACTCCCTGTGTGTGAAGGATGTATCTTCCCCAGGCTCACATCAGCACACGAATCGTCATGGAAAATGTGATCAGGCTTTTAAGAATACTTTACTGTAAGAAGCCCTGTAGAACTCAGGCCAAGTTTTCCATTGTTAAGGTGCAAAAAAGTAGTCATTCTGGTGCACTGCCACTTTTTTAGGCATGCACACTCAACAACTCAACTGGCTAATTGACAAGCAGAACAAACACAAACGCACCCCTGTAAAATAAACTCCTCATAAACACACTCAAACACACACACACGAACACACACAAGTACAGACCAGAATCCTCACTGTCAGCTCGACAGGCAGTTTTTAGTCTGTCAGTGTAAATCTGCTCTGCAGCTTGTGTTCATGTTTCAGCCTGTATGATCATACAGCAGTGGTGAGCCACTCTCGAACCATCTACAGGCACACAGCCACTGTGACTACACACACACACACACACACACACACACACACACACACACACAATTCCATCCAAACTTGAGCTTTGAAGTCATTTCAGCTCTTCACTGCGGGCTACAGGCCCTGCTCTGCTCTGACTCCATCTATCTGGAGAGTCTGCTTTTGCTGAATGCTTTATTTCAGTGTAGGGCTCCAACGATTCTACATACATAATGGGTGAGAACATTTTGAAAAATGCCCATCACATTTAGGTAAAGTCATCAGCTGTCTTGTTGTATCCAACTAACGGTCCAAAGCCCAAATATACTCAATTTACAATTGACAGAAAACAAAGCAAAGTCAATTATCTTATTAGAGAAGCTGCAACAAGGGCTTCGATTATTCTCATTGCTGATTAAGCTGTTGATTATTTTCTTTATTAGATTAATTGATTCGTTTTTTGGTCTACAAATGTCAGAAATGGTAAAGTGAAATGTTGATTTCTGACTCAAAGGCCAAGATGACATCCTCTTGTTTTGTCCACAATTCAAAGATATTCAGTGTATTATCACAGATAAGTAAATAAACCAGAATTTAATCACATTTGAGAGGCTGAAATCAAAGAATTGTGGCTCTTTTATTCTTAAAAAGACAACTCAAACTGATTAATACATAATAAAAAAAACTGGCAATTAGTTTAAACGTTGACAACTAACTGGTTCATTGCAGTTCTCTGATAAATTCAATGTATGCTCAGCACCAAACTGAAAGGTACAGTTACTGGAGCATTTAGTAGCTAAATAAACAGATATTTCTCTCAGAAGTTGGTGGAGACCAAAAACAGAGTTAAAAGAGAGCAACTAATTGATCTTTCAGCTCTAGTTCCAAAAATAAGGTTGGAGATTATGCTAAAAGAAAATGAGTCACACAACTTATCAAAGTAATTAGTGATTTATTATCTGGCACTCAATTAATCGACTTATATTTTGTACTCTTCTTCTGTGTGTGTGTGTGTGTGTGTGTGTGTGTGCGCGCGCGCGCGCGTGTGTGTGTGATTCTCTATTTACTCAGCACCAACACAAAAACTCATCAGTAAAGGGTTGTAAATACTTTAAAGATGCGAAACACTTTGCAGTTTCATTCAAAGATTAACAGAATAGTTAATCATTAAAACATTTGGGTAAAAAATGAACTTCCACTGCACTGTCAGTACAGTTGCGGGGCTTTGATGAGCTCCACAGACTGAGCTCTGTGCAGAGAAACGTCCCCCAGATGCACACTGCACTCCCCCCGCTGTCCACCCCCTCCACGTAAACACAACCGCGGTTCACCAGAAACCAGCGGTGAAGATATGAAGCCTCAACTGCACGAGTGAAATTAAACATTAAATCTTCCGCCAGCACAAAGTATTAAAATCTTAAACCAGCCTTAAATCAGTGACAACTCAATTCTTTTCCACCACACAGTCTAAAGATAAACTGTTCCAGTATTTCATCCTTCTGGTCCCTGCGCAGTTCATAATGTCCAGAGGTGAATGAGGCTCTTTGTCAGCTCCTTACCTTCATATCCGGAGCAGAAGCAGAGCTGGACGAACAGGAGCACGAGCGGCCACATGTCCATATCGAGACGCGGGACTCTTCAACATGTGAAGAGGGAGCTCGCAGGAAAACTTCCAGCGCATTCCTGCTTCCCAAAGGCCCGCCTCTTGCTCCAGAAACAAGGGAGGATTCTCCAAATACAGCCAGGCCTGACGACCGGCATGAGGCGGGTCAGAGAGAGGAGGCTGTGCCAGCCCCTGTGGGTAAACTGGGACATGGACCCGATTATCACCACAAGAGACTCCACTAATATAAATCAACCCAGTTTCCCTTTTCTCTGCAAAAGCCACTTAGTACAAGTGCTCCATTAGTTACATAAATGCATATTTTGAGGAACTTGAAGCCTACACAGATCTTTCACTGAAGTTAAAGAAATAGGCTACTAATTCTAAAAGATTAAGGATGGCTCCATACCATTTTTTTTCTTGGCCAATACCACAACTACAAGTGCTGATATCTGATATAACCTTCATCCCAATCTTGAACAAATAAGCTGTTAAAAGTCATACTACTACAGGTGTATATTTGTGTGGATTTCCTTTTCTGCTCCCTTAAAGGTAGCCCCCAGTCACCAACATGACTCATGATTCAACTCACGATTCTGCTGCTTCTTTTAATTAATCTTTTTCATGTGCAGCTGCTCATCTGTGATATTCATGACACATCTCTGTTTACAGCCTCACTCAGAGTTTTAGTTTAGCATTCACGAGATAGTTTAGGTTAATGTATCGTATCAAGACTATCAGACAACTAAACCAGTGATTTTGGCCAGTATCGGACCGGTACAGACACCGAATAGTCCTATTAGAACGAAGAATCCCTACTAAAAACACTAAGATACAAGTAAAGCAGAAGCAAGAATGTTCCTCCCAAAGGCAAAGTTTTTTTTAAATTTAATTTCTACGGGGAAAAAAATCAGCATGATAGACTGCAACTTCATCATCCATACTACAGTGATCGAAGGTCCCTTAAAAGTAATTTAAAAATATTAGGCCTACATCAGAAAAAGCACAGTAATGTTATCAGTGAAATGTAATTAAAGTCCTGTACATTGTAACACTGCTTGTACTTTACTTGAGCAGGCCTACCCATGCAATAATCAACATACAAAACCATTTTTTTTATATTTACCTTTATTTTTTTAAATTTACCTTACCTAAACATACCTTTAAGGGGTCAGGAAATATTTTCAGAATAAAATTTGTATTCGTATTGTACATTAAACTCATTAAAAGATACAGATATGTGATCCGTCCTGTATCATAGTAAGTTCTGTGTTAGGTATGGGATCTCCACCCAACTCTTAACCATTTTACACACATCAGAATAAAAGCAGCAATAACAGTGGAAAGAGTTTCCAGTTTCAACCACGGGAAGAAGTTTACTGCCTGTTTCACTGTTTGCTAATGATGTGAACATTTTATAGGAAGTTGGATCCAAGTTGTTTCCTAGCGACACTATGCTGATGAAATGCATTCCGTCTTTGCATTTGCATGGCAGTCTTCTTCAACGGATTATTATTCTGTTTGGTACACAAACACACACAGCAGGAGGGCCGGGTGAAAGTACAGGGCTGCTGAAAGACTGATCAGTTTTTAATTTGGTTCGGTTGTCGACCCTGTGTAGAGTGGGAAGAGGGGGGCGAGTCCACACATGAAGGTGTTGAAGTGTTCTTGTCTTGATGGGGAACAGGAAGAGGAGGCGTGTGGTGCAGCGACTGCGAGAGGATCTCCTGAGCTGTAATTATGTGGGTTCAGCCGACCGCTACGCCTGAATTGTCTCTCTCAGGTCAGATGAAGAAAGAGATAGTTGACTCCATCTTTGCTCACCTGGCTCTGGGGGATCGTACGGACCCTTTGATGTGGTGTTATAGCTCATGATTTTGGATTACGATTGTCTCTGGGTTTGTTGTGTTTAAATGTTGTTTACATAGATTTACACTTAGCTGGTGTTCTCTTTGGGTATTTTTTAAAGATAGTTTCCTTAGATTCCTACCAAATCACAGTGCATTTATACGGTATGTTATTACTGCGGCAATTTTGTCACCATGAGGCGAGTGAATGAGATTAGAGTGGAGTCTTGAGAAGTACTAGTGTGGAAACAAAAGTTGTATAATGGCACCAGAGGGAGCTGTGTGGAGTCACATATATTGCCTCAAGTGACGTCAATAGAGACAGCATCAGGTCTGAAGACTAGGCCTGTAAGAAAATTAAACCAAATCATACAAAAAAAAGAAGAAAAAAAGGAATGGCCTTAACAGAAATCAATAGCCTGCTCCTAAACTGCTTAGACGCTTTCAAACATTATCACATCAACTTGGCGATATAATAATAAAGAGATTTATCTGATATGGACGTCACAATTACATCAGGCAAACCAGATGCTTAAGTGTTTTAGCAACATGCTAATTCTCAACACTTGTCCACAGGAGGCTTTTGAGAAGAAAGACTAAAGACACAATCATTTTACATGATTAAAAAGAGCAACAATATGTATTCAGAATTAAAACACATACCTGAGTAATAGGGCTAAAAAGCAAAGCAAAAGCAATGTGATCAAAGTAACCATTCATAATCTATTTATGTGTTATCATCCTCATAAGTATGGGTTAGTAGGTGCCTGCTCCACCTAATATATTCTATTATCAGCCCATTCAAAGGCTGAAATACTGTTTTGTTTAATATTGCTTTTACTCATGCTTGGTTTAGATGCAGAGACGACAGTTAAGGTTTTGAAAATATAAAGAATGTTGTTAGATTAAGGTACAAACATGATTTAGTAAAAAAAAGGTTGTGGTTTGGATTCTGTTATGCACATCAGGACACTTGAGATATATATATATATGATGTAAAAATGACTTAAATCTGTCATGAGACCCAAACCTCAGTCTCCCAAGTGGAAATCCTGCATTTAAGTGTCCATCCAGCACCCCTCCTGTCCTCCTTCCTTCCATATTGACTGTCTACTAAATGCTAGGGAGAGTTTTCTGTGTCTATGATTAGCAACAACATTGATTTTGATGCAATGCATCAAACACTACAGTGCTTCTGTATAGCATCAGTCAAGTTTTTGAAAATGAAAAATTAAACTTTTTGAAAAATGTATGCTTTTTGTAGGAACGAATGGACGTGAAGTACTGACACAGATCAATGGATTGTTGGTTTTGGTCTTTTAATTGGATTTTGTTGACAATAAGAAAAATGTAATAACTGCTAACATTCGGTGACTCACAGTGAGCAGGACTTATTAGGCTGCAGGACACGTCTCAGTCTGAGTCCTTAAAGTTAAACACTATTTGGTACTTTTATATGACCGTCATTGCAGGTCGAGGTACTGAGGCAGAACATCGTCCCAAAACTGCTGAGGATCGTCTTGTTTCTTCTCTCCTGTTGCGTTCTGCTTCGTCCTCGGAGCTGGTTTCGGTGTTTCCTTCAGTTGTTTGTCTTCTTCCTCAGGAGGCAACTTCTGTGAGTCTTTCTTTGATTTGACCTCCTCCTCCTCCTCCTCCTCTTCCTCCTCACCCTCTCCTTCTTCCTCCTCCTCTTCTTCTTCCTCTTCCACTTTTCCTTCTTTTTTGTCTTTCTCTTGTTTGATATTTGCAGCATTTCCTTTTTCCTCACCCTCCTCCTCTTCTCCCTCTTCTTCCTCTTCAGCTTCTTCCTCATCTTCATTTCCCTCAGAATCACTGCTTTTCTTTCTTTCAGGTTGTCTCTGCTTTGCTTTTGTTTCTTCTTTTTGATTTATGACTCTTTTGTCTGTGTTTGGTTTAATCGTTGTTTCATTCTCCTCTTCCTCTTCTCCCTCTTCTTCTTCCTCACCTCCTTCCTCCTCCTCTTCCTCCTCATCACTCTCTTCCATCATCTTTTTACTTGCCTCAATACTTTTCTCTTTTTTCATTGTTTTCTCATCCTCACCTTCACTCTCTTCCTCTTCTTCCTCCTCCTCTGCTTCTTCTTCCTCGCCCTCCTCTTCTGACACTTCTGCTTTACTCTCTTCTTCCTCCTCCTCACCCTCTTCTTCCTCTTCTGACACTTCTGCTTTACTCTCTTCTTCCTCCTCCTCACCCTCTTCTTCCTCTTCTGACACTTCCGCTTTACTCTCTTCTTCCTCCTCCTCACCCTCTTCTTCTTCCTTCTCTGACACTTCCGCTTTACTATCTTCCTCCTCCTCTTCACCCTCTTCTTCCTCCTTCTCTGAATCTTCTACTTTACTTTCCTCTTCCTTCTCCTCCTCTTCTTCCGCTTTACTCTCTTCTTCCTCCCCCTCAGCCTCTTCTTCCTCCTCTGACATTTCCATATTACTCTCCTCTTCCTCCTCCTCACCCCCTTCTTCCTCCTCGTCCTCTTTACTCTCCTCTTCCTCCTCCTCCTCTTTACTCTGTTCTTCCTCCTCCTCACCCCCTTCTTCCTCCTCGTCCTCTTTACTCTCCTCTTCCTCCTCCTCCTCTTTACTCTCTTCTTCCTCCTCCTCAGCCTCTTCTTCCTCCTCTGATATTTCCATTTTACTCTCCTCTTCCTCCTCCTCACCCCCTTCTTCCTCCTCCTCTTTACTCTCTTCTTCCTCTCCTGACACTTCCTCTTCACTCTCTTCTTCATCCTCTTCACCCTCTTCATCTCCCACCTCTGCAGACTCTTCCTCCTCTTTTTCTTCCTCCTCTGCAGTCTCGTCCTCAGCATCCCCCTCATTTGAAGACACTTCTTCCTCACCCTCTTCTTCTCCTTGCTCCCTTTCATCTTGCTCTTCCTCGTCTTCATCAGCCTCACTATCTTCCTCTTCCTCCTCCTCATTGTCTACACTCGATTTGTCATGTTTCTCATCTTCCTCCCCTTCACTCTCATCTGTTTCTTCATCTTTCTCCTCCTCCTCACTTTCGGTGGAATCTTTTTGTTCATCAGTTTCCCCCTCTTCCTCTTCCTCTTCCTCTTCCTCTGCATCAACCTCAGTATCTTCATGATCTTCTTCTGCCTCAGACTCTGCAGTGTCACTTCCTTCTCTGTCCTCTTCCTCTGACTCTTTGCTCTTGCTGCTAGCCGACTCTTCATCTTCTTCATCCTCACTAACCTCACTATCTTCCTCTTCGTCTTTATCCTCTTCTTCACTCTCACTCCCTCCTCCACTTGCTTCCTTGCTGCTTTCTTCTTCCTCCTCCTCCTCACTCACTGTGACATCACTTTTCTCACTTCCTTCATCCTCTTCCTCGCTGCTGGAGCCTGTTTCCTCCTCACCATCTTCCTCTGCAGCTTCATTATCTTGCTCCTCCTCATCCTCTCCAGAAACAGTCTCCTCCTCTAAGGCATTGCTACTTTCACTTCCCTCTTCTTCTTCTTCTTCTTTTTTATCTTCCACATCGCTCCCACTCTCTTCCTCTTTTTTCTTTTCCTCATCTTCAGTGTCATCTCCCTCATGATCCCTGTTGATTTTCTCCTCTTTATGTTCTTGCTGAGAAGTTTCCACATCTGTGCCGGTGTTCTCTCCTTCTCTGTATGAAAAGTCTTCATCCCCGTCACTTTTCACCCACGCCTGCTGCTCAGACTGAACGGAATCACTTCTTTCTTCTTCTTGAATTGCATTCTTTTTGACCTTAACATCTTTTTCTGGGCTTTCTTCTGGCACATTTGATGCCTCTGTTGAAGAAAAAAGTGACGAGGAAAAGGAAGGCTGCATTATTGCACTCTGCTTTGTAAATTGCCTCTCTCGCACAGGTGTTTTGTTTTGGGTTGAAGAGGTAATGGAGTTACTGTCAGACTGGTGACCTCCCACGCCTGTCACAGCCTCACTAAGGAGCCCTATCGCTGCACCTGCCATCCCAACAGCAGGAATCAGAGAGGCTGCAGTACTGAGGATCTCCCCCCACTTTGGCTTGTCTTCACTCTGAGTATCCTCTCTCTCAGAAACAAACAGATCTCTATCACCAGCTTTGAGGCCTTGCGGGGATTTGGCACCACCGACGGAAGCCACCTCTGTTCTCTGAGCGCTTTGAGAGGAAACAGGGTTACACAGCACTTCAATAGGTGTATCCTGCTGCGATAACAGCGGGCTGGAGGCTTCAGTCTGCTTACTCACTGGCTTGGCCCTTGTATTATCTTCATTGTCTGCTTCTCCTTTAACTTTGATTTCATCTCCTTTCTCTCCCTCTGGTTTTGCTTTCACCTTGAGTTTTGGTTCTTTCACCGTCTTTTTGTCCTTGACTTCAGTGCTGTCGGGTATTTTCATTTTACTTTTCACTTTCTGAGGTGTGCTTAACTTATTCTCCACAACCTTTCCTTGGCTTTTACTTTTCACTGGAGTATTTTCGGTAAATTTGCTTTGATGTTTGACTGGTGTGGATTTGACCTCTTGCGGCTTTCCTTTTACTTTCACAGGTTTGGATTTCACACTTTGTGATTTCTTAGTATCAACCTGAACATATATGGTTTCTTTTTTCACTGGTGGCGGCTTCACATTCAGTGCTTTACTTCGGCCTTTAGATGCAGATTTAACTGTGTGCAAATCTTTTGTTGGAGTCGATTTGACTCGCGGTGTCTCCTCTTGCATCTGCACATCGACAGGTTTGACGTCAGCAGTTTCACTCTGGATTTCTGAATCTTTTTCTACAGATGACATACTTCCACCTTGGACAGATAAATTGGTTGTTTCATTTCCTGTAGTGACCATAACAACAGGAGATGTCTTGTCCAATGATGATGTTTTATTTTCATCCAGTTTTGTTGTCCGTATCAAGTTTTTCTCAGAAGTCCTTACTTTAATAACCTTTTTCACATTTCTATTTCTCCTGACATTTTCTTTCACTTCAGTCAGTCTCTGCTGTGCTTCAGTTTTCAGGCTGGACTCTGATCGTTTTGGTGATTTAAAATTGGAGGGTTCCTCACGATCTTGTCTGTTTCCATGTTCTGTGATTTTACTGGACTGCTTTGTGATGTTCTCTTTGCCTTTAGATGTGACTTTTCTGGATGTGTATTTTAGACTCTTTGCAGTCTTCAGTGGAGAGGCATCTTTCTTTAAAGACCCTTTGAAGAGCTCTGTGGGTGAGGCCTTGAGAGAATTATGTCCTGCCTTTTCATCAAACTGAAAGGCCTCTTTCGTAGTTCTCCTAAGAGCTCGGCTTTTCTTATTTTCCTGTAATAAATCACAGAGAAAAAAAGGGATTACGGGAAATAAAAATAAAACTGGCGGAAACATGTCATATGCCTAGTAATAGAAAAGGAAAGCTGTACCAGCACAGCAACAACAGACTTGCAATCAACATAACTGCATGTAAGGTTGTGGCATTTGATGTTTTGTGTGTTTTACTGCCAAAAGCATGTCAGCTCTAGTTTGAGGAAGCAGTTTCTTGTTCAGTAACAAACTATGATAACATGCAGAACAGAACAGGATATCAGAATGTGTTTATGTTTCAGTAGCTTTTGTAGGTGTAGATATTATTCATTTTAAATCTTCTGAATTTAACCACAAACATACATCAGTATGTTGGACAGAATACATATTAAAATATATATTTCCAGTATAAAGTACAACCCTGACTCCCAAAAACCTGAGATGTTGTGCAGGACTTAAATAAAACAGAGTGCAATGAAATGCTTATCCGTTGTGACACATATTTAAAACTGTACAAAGACAATACATTTTTATGTTTTTCTGTGTCATTATAATGGATTTTTGGAAATATATGCTTCACCTAAATTTAATGCCAGCATTACATTTTTTAAAAGGCACAGGGGCATCAAACTGTGAAAGTTTAAAAAACACCTGTTTGGAAGAGTCCACAGGTAAGCTGGTTGATTGGTAACAGGTGTTAGTATTATGAAAATTATTTAGCAAATTATCACACTTTGTTTTATTTATTTTTTAGACACCGTCCCAACTTTTAGAATCAGGGTTGTATATTTCACATTACATTCTTGTACAGTATAATTTGACAACCAAGAGCACGTGAAATACGATGGGTTTTCTTTGCATCATGTGCACAGTGGGCCCACACAGCACATAATGTTGATGACTGATTAGTCATGAACAAATCTGTCATCAGGTTTAAATACAGCTGTGGGTAGGAGGTAAAGGAAACCATGGTGACGGTTGAGGAATCCTTACATTTTCCATCTCCACCAGAGATAAACAGATGGTGGTTAATTGGGGGTCAGAGGGGTGCGATGTGAAAACGGTGTCACAGCAGACTTTTTTTTAGAGATATTCCCCTCTGTCGCACATGAAAGCCCGCACAGGAACAGTGGTGAAAAATGACCAAGTGCATTCACATACACTAAAAAAAGATTTCAAAGAAATTGTGTTCAACTAAATTATCAACTTGATTGAAAACTTGGTATTTTTACATGAGTATATCTATTTATCTGACACCTTAAGTTACTAGTTACTTGTCATTTGTGTTCCACAATTGCAGATGAATGCACACACAAACAGCTAGGCCAAGAACGAGTTACTGAGCACCACATGTTGCACTATGACAAACACCAACGCAGGAGATTCCTTCACAGCTTGCTTCATCACTGGCTGTGGAAACACTGATGAGATGTGGCAAGATTCCTGCCAACTTTTCTAAAGCATTGTATGTGTGTGTTTGTGTGTATCTGAGTGAGTGTTTGTGTGTCTGAAGTTGGAGCATAAACACATTTGTGTTTGGCAGAAGCAATCCTTGTCTTATCTATTACACGGATTCTTGGAAAAGCAAAGCAAATAAATGGGAAAAATTAGGAAAGCAAAACAGCACATTCAATTGCATATTTCACCTCAGTGTTGTAACAAATGGAAAATGTATTCAGACAGACACACACACACACACAGTATGTACTGTATGCTGAGCTATGCACATTTCCTGGAAAAGTCAGTGAGCGTTCAACATTGCTGTGTCCTGCCCTGGAGTGCACATAATCTAGACCACAACCAAGAAGCCTAAAGAGTAAAATTACAATTCAACTGACGCTGTGTTTATGCCGCTGTGGAGAATATATTTCATTTCTCTACTCTGTCAAAGTCAAAGCAAACTCCTCTCACCATGTTTGACAAAAAATCAGGGTCAACTCCATTCTCAGAGATATCCTCCTCCATATCTTCTATGACAAGTTGTCTTTGAAAAGAAGTTGTG
This sequence comes from Centropristis striata, assembly GCF_030273125.1. Classification (NCBI taxonomy): domain Eukaryota; kingdom Metazoa; phylum Chordata; class Actinopteri; order Perciformes; family Serranidae; genus Centropristis; species Centropristis striata. The sequence goes on from NC_081526.1 coordinate 13,431,886, forward strand.
TCTCCCTCTGAAAAAAAACAGAAAATGACTGGATTAATTAAACAGCTCTACATTTGAGTATCTAGTGTTGTGTTTTCATGGATTTGCAAGATATACCTCAGCTGAACACTGGCTGAAATTATAGGTAGAAAATACCTGTTTGTGGCAAGGCAGGATGCTTTTCCTCACTGAGAGGTTTAATGGAAATATCACTGAAGGGTCTGCTGGGACTGCAGGGCTCTTTAGGTGGTAGAGGAGATTCTTTAGTTAAGGCCTTTTTAGTGGTTGCCACTCTCTTTCTTGCAGTCCTTTTAGGAGATACATGGGGGCTGTGTTTAGCTATAGACTTTGGTGAGAGTAAGGGAGAAGGCAGCTTTTTGGATTTAGACTTAGAGGAAGCAGCATGAGAGGATTTATTCCGAAAGGTGTTTGATGATTGAGAACGTGGGCTTGACGGCTTTGAGGATAACACTGGAGATCTGGGGGAGAGTGGTGGGCTTAGTGTTACTTCTGATTGTGGTTTTGGGGATGATGAAGGGGTAGTAAAGTCCTTCGAGAGCCATTTAGGGGTTGGGATATTTCTGGATGTTTGCCAGGAGGTGTTGAGGAAGCCAGAATTTAGACGCGGGAGGTTGTGAAACATCTCCCCAAACAGCTCCACAGAGCTTCCCTGAAAGACACGAGAGGAAAAACAGCAAAAACATTACTGAGAGAAAAGGTCTGAACCACATCTATGGAGCTCCCCCAACCTGTTAGTTAGCAGCACTGCAGCAGAGCTACAACTTGGTGTAACACTGCCCCCTACTGGAGTTAAAGTGTGATTACAGTTAACTCAAGCTGAGACGACAAACTTTCTGGAGGGTTAATCAAGTTAAATTAAAACCTTTTTAAAGTCACTTTTGTGCCACATAGAATGTAATTTAATGCCTGTTTCAGGATCATACTATGGTAACTGTTTATATGGCCAAGAACTATCTATTGTTATATTACATTTTTTCCGTACTTCCCAGCAGTAGGCCATATAACAGTAAAGCAAGGAACACTCTGGTGTGTGCTAGCTGGATGGTGGTGTCAATACAATCCTGGACAAATCTATCCATATAAGCCACACCCATTTGAAACCAGATATATTTTTAACCATTTTGAATTTGGTCCAAATGTGATTTTTCGCCACCCTTCCTACAAAATTTCAATTGAGAAAATGATCAGCAGATACACTGATTTTGAAAACAACCATTAGTTGTTCATTTAAATCTTGGCTAAAACAGAAACTTGCCTATAATGAGCGTCCTATGCACGGTAGCTCGCAGTAGTTACAGGGTTTAGGCTTTTGTAATCAAATATAAGACTCTTTAATATCTCCTAAAGCCATTTGCTTTTGAAGAAACTGAATTCAGTGCTAATTAGGACCTGCAGATACAATGTTTTCAAAAGTTATAGTAGCTGCAAGGACTTACTGAAGGGCTATTTATTTTCAGAGGTCTTGTAAAAACATGATTTAGGATTGAAAATAAGTACCAAGGTGCACATTCTCACTTTTTCTCTGTGGCGGGCTCGAGCAGAGAGGCTGGAGAGTGGGACTATTAAATCAGGATCAATCAAAGTGTCCATCAGGAGGATTTCTTTATAACTTGGCTCCAAAATGTTTTCTGTGTTTGTGTCATTGGTCTCTGGTACCACTCCTTGGATCTCTGGTGGTCTGGGTGCAGCCAATACCAGCATGTGGTTCCCACCGCAGGACACCTGACCATAGGAAGACACAGGGCCTCAATGTAGTTTATAACTATGGAAGTCCTCTTAATATAAAGAAACAGGATATACCACTTGGGAGGTGGAATACAGTTTGGGCTGATGAAGAGATGACAGCTTCACATTAACTTACTAATTGAACATGGTACTTGAGAAAACGTGTGCAGACCGTTGGGCTGAACTGGTTGATGAAATTTTCTTCCCCTAAACCGAGTTTCCCATGACGACCATTACCAAACGTGTAGAGAAGCCCGCTGTCTGTGGAGGAGGGAGGCCAATTTAATTTTGATGATCAGAAATAAACACTAAGATTGACAGGCAGTACTGTCCTTCTGTGATTGTGACTAAAATAAGCTTTAGAGATTGCTTACTTGTGATCACAGCAGTGTGGTTCTCTCCACAGTTGATATGTTTGATGCTGCTGTTACAAAAGTGCTCCAGTGGTTTTGGCGAATCAACTTCAAACAAGAATGTCCCGTGGCCCAGCTGACCATACTGACCTCTGCCGAACGTGTACATGTTCTCCTCTAATACAGCAAACAGACACAATGAAACAGACTCCTCTGATTAACAGCAGAGCTGGAAGGTAATTACAGAGTATTACATTTTAGACAGAAATGTCATACTTTACTACATCAATTCGATTGCTTGGGCTACTTTCAAGTTTGTCTCTATTTTTGAGTCCTAGAATCTGTCATTAGGGTGAGAACAATTTCATCATGTATAATTTTCTACAGACAGGTTAATCTGGTTTAAGATTCTCACCCTCTGTTTTAATAAAAATATTATAAAAACAATTTAATTTCTGTCAGAATCAGGTTGAAATAATTACCTAAAACATCGGATCAAACATGAGAAACAGGTAGCAAGCGGGAGCCAACCAATGCCCACTGCTGTGTTTAATGTCTTTATTATACTGTGTAGCCTCAAAGTGGTTAATTTAACTTTAATTTCTATTTCAGTATCTTCCTATTCTGCAAGGATGGTCTATTGCTATGATAACTGAGAAGAGGAGCACCAGAACAAGAATGTCCACAGAGACAGGTGTCAGTCTTATATATAAGTATCTGTACTGGTGAATGAAATATGCTTCAGTTTAACAATACCACGAGTAACAAATTACAGAAGGTGGGAAAACATTGACAGCAATATACAGCCAAATATAATGTAATTAAAAGGAAACATTTAACGACATTTATCAGAACAGTCTAACAGAAATGTAACATCTCACACTGTTAGCGTGGCTGATACTATCCATCAGTGTGTCCACGTGAAGGTCATTGCTGATAAGGACACAAAAGAACTGCTGAAAGGCAACTTTCAGTGCATCCCAGTAACAAAACAGTCTGCAACTATTTCAACTCCTATTTTCCCCTTTACTGCCCCCTTCAATGCTTGCATGGTACAAGGTTGTGTTAGTTGTGTTAAAGCACCAGTTGTCCTTTAGAGATTAAATCGAAGCCCTCACCTCTCAGGACATTCACCTGGGAGTGAATGAGAGCTCCAAAGACACAGCTAGCCTCTTTTTAAAAAAATATTATAAAAAATAATGTAATTTCTCTAAGAAACAATTAACCTGGCCTGGCAGATTTTACTGTGTTTCTTCTGTTGTTTTTATTTAACATTCAATGCTTCTTTGATTTTGACTGAAGCTTCAAAAGTCATCACCCCAAAAACATCTTAAAAATTCTCAAACAAAATCCTCCAGTTTGAATAAAGTGATTCATCAGATTAAATTAATCTTTCTTTTAGTAAATCACATTTCTTCTAGCTAGACCATCCAGTTAATACAGGCGCCTGCTTCCCTTTTGTGTGCAGTAAGATATCAAATGTCTTGTCTTTGCAAGGTTAAATGCTAACAAATGTGGATTGAACTGGCAGATTCTGTTAGATAAAAACATGTTGTGAATTGTTCCCTGAATTAAAAGTTTGATTTAGAACAATATATGTCAATGTTATGAATTATGTTTTGAACTGTTCAGTACATTTTTACTAAAGTGAAGAATCTGAATACTTTTTTCCACCACTGACTAACTGACTGTATTTCCAAAGTATGTACTGTTAAACATTTTTATTCCTTGGCTTTTAACCACGCATGAGGCTCTTGTTTTTAGTGTTTTATGGTTTGCTTTAATTTATTGTTTTTTAAATTGTTTTTTAAAAAGCAATGAATCTATTTATTTTAGTGTTTATTCCTGTTTTATTTATTGTATTGTCTCTTGTTCTGTTTGTTTATGTACAGCACTTTGTTGCTGCTGTGGTTGTTTTAAAGTGCTTTACAAATAAAGTTGAGTTGAGTTGAGTTGAGTTGAGTTGAGTTAACCTACCTGTGAGGGCCACAGTGTGCTCCCCTCCACAGCTGACCTGAGTGACACGACCCAAAATCCCTTGCACCCGCTGAGGGACTCTGTGATTGGCCAGCTGCTCCACCTGGAGACCAAGCCTTCCACTTGCACCCTCTCCAAACGTATACAGATCTCCATCCACTAAAACAACACAGACACAACACTGGTATCTGAAGGTTGGGTAAATAATCACTCAAACAGGCTCCTGTGCTGTCTCACTGTGTTGTACCTGTGACAAGTGCTGAGTGGTGGTACCCACAGGAGACCCACATCACCGCCTCCCCGACAACCACCTCTCTGGGTTCTGCTGCAAACTCCTCGTCTCCTAAACCGATCTGACCCACAGCGTTGTCTCCCCACATGAACAGCCTCCCATCCTCTACCAACACACATAGACATCACACACACATACAGTTTGGGTAACAGAGACACTTGTTACATTATTACTTGTTTGTACCTGTTAAGGCAGCTGAGGTGTTGCATCCTGCAGAAAGCATTTTGATTGGTGCATGGTCACAGAAAGGCTGCAGCCGGTGAAAGGATGAGGTGTTGTTGCAGTGGCCCAAACCAAGCTGCCCCTCCTGGTTACTGCCAGCAACATATACACTACCCCGTGCTAAAAAATATTGACAAAAAATCAATTAAATATGACCAATTTTGGTCACCGCTGTTTTGTGCTTAAGGAAACATCTGACATATGTCTGTTGATATTATCATCTTACATGTGCAGATGATTGTATGATCTCTCCCACAAGCTACGAGCTTCACCTCCTCAGATTTTAAGACTGAAAGGAAAACACACCAATATAGCTACTTAAAATGAAAGTGAAATATCAAGAATAAAAACCACCTCAGACCATATTTAAGGTGATGAGTTGATTAATCAATAAGTCAGTTGAAAGAACATTCACCAGCAGCTTTTGGTTATTAATATTTGACATATTAATCAATAATAAAAAAAGAATAATTCTTTGTGGTTTTGGTGTAAACTAACTCACCTTTTACAGAGGCAGGTTTTGTGATCGCAGGCTTAAATCCAAGCCCCAGTTGGCCACAAGTATTACCACCAAACATAAGCAGCCTGCCATTTTCTGCAGAAATGATCACTCAATTATAGAAACATCTCTCATTGAACTCAGTAATTATTCATTATTAAAACGTGCATACATTGTCCTACCTGTGATGAGAGCAGTGTGCTCCCCTCCACATGACAGGTGCACTGGCTGGTCATTCTTCAGCCAGAACTTACTAGGCACATTGTCAGCAAAACTGCTCTTTCCAAATGTGAAGATGGCTCCTGATTCTGAGGGGAAATGTGTTACACATCTTTTGAACAACCTCTGAAAGGAATAATAAAACACTATGCATGACTTGAAGACAACATTAACTTCCTCGTCTCTAACTTAACACCGGCTAAATCCCAGCCGGCTGTCCCGTCTCAAGCCATTTAAGTAGCAGCCTGACAGAAATAGCAACAGGTCAGCCACACACTGACAGCATGTGGATGGACAGGTTAAGTAGCCTAAACCATTAATAAAACCAAGTGCTATATGTTCTGGTTGATGTCATGTGTAGAAAGTATTCTCACCGGGTATGTCCACATCGTCCTGTCCCGTCATCCCCACTGCTCTCCTCCGTCACACCTCCTCACCTGCCCCGTGTGGCTCGGTGCTGACAGACAGGTAGATCAAGAAGAAGTCATGGAGGTCAGAGACAGCAGCAAGCTAATGCTAACCTAGCTCTCCTTATGCTAACCAGTGCTAACCATGGGGGGAAAGTTAGTCATAGGTGAAAAGGAAAGCGTATAGCCTATATGTGATTATTGATAATTGATAACCAAAATCATTATGACGAAAACCATGGAAAATGTCTAGATATCAGCTCTTAACCCTTTGGAGTTTGGGGCTATTTAGTCGGTTTTTGAGTATAAACCATTTAAAAATCTTTACCATGACGTGTTGGTATCATTGTTTTCAGCACAACCTCACCTATATGACCTGATTATTGTTTTCATTTTGACTTACTGGATCAACATTTTGAACACAAAAAAAACACACAAAATTACAAAAAACACACCAAAAACATATATTTTTAAGAAAGAACACATTTTTTTTTAAAACACACAAAACAAAAAAATACAAAAAACACAAAAACAAAAAAAATTCAAAAAACACAAAAGATTCCATTAAAAATGCTGAATGCAAAATTAGAAAAATCTCTGTAGCTACAAAATCATGTTGCTACACTTGGTCGAGGTGTTTTTAACCTTTGCTGAAAAGGAGTTGATGCATTAAATTGGACATGGAAACTTGTGGAAATTATATATATATATATATATATATATACATATGTGTGTATGTATATATATATATATATATATATATATATATATATATATATATAATCATTTTTTTTCCCATGACTGTAGTTAGGCTATTCCTCAACAACTATAGTTAGCAATGAGATTGCTGTAAGTTACTTCATGATTCGTACCCGGACCTGGCGGGCAGACAAAACGTTTGCCTTTTTCTTCCATCTACCTGAAATTATGGACTATTTGTACGAGGCTAAACCAACATTTTAGTTCACACAAACTGTCAAGCCTGCCCTTGCTACAAGTGCAGCAGTAAGCATTGTGGTCTTGGGTAGGAGCTGAATTTTGGTTTTAAAAATGTAATTTCGCCCCGTTGCGGATAGACAGTTCACATCTCTGAGATTAAGAAAATATACTTTAAATCAGTGGCGGTTCTAGACAATTTTACTGTGGGGGCCAAGGAGGGGCCAGTGTTTAATCAAAGGGGCAAAGTTGATATTTAAGCATTGAAAACCTTTATTTTAAAATCTAATTGAAGTATATTTGGAAGATACAAATACACTGATTGAAACAATGAGACTTACCATTTTTGTACGACAATGACATTTCTCATTTTTGTGCACAATTTCTTTTTTTAATTTTGAAAGTGCAGTACAGTGAAAATTATTTTTAAAATATATACACAAGCTTTTATTGCACAATTAAACTATTATACAATGTACACATTCTGGGTTCCTTTTGTGTACAATGAGATATTGTTTGAACAAAAAATAGGTAAAAATTGTTCCGTCGTTCATCGTTATAAATTGATAATTTTATTATTAATTTGACTCAGGGGCCACAACAGGGGCAAAGGGCTTTTTCACAGGGGCCTAAAGGGGCCCCTGTGAAGAACCGCCACTGCTTTAAATATGTAAGTCGCTGCTGGATAACAAGGGGATACAATCATGTTTTGTCCATAGACTGTATAAAATAGGTTTTGTCTTTTCTACAATGGTTTGCACAAAGGTAATGCTATGTGCCCGATTCCCTGAAAGTTTTGCCTAGGAAGTAGGAACTATGTTACATTTGTAGCTGTTGAAAAACTAGATGTAACTGGTGAAATAAACACACAAAAAAAACTAAATTAGTAGCTCATATTTTATAACATTAATAACCAAAGCGTTATCATCCCATTTTGGCTGTCAAAGAAAGAAAAAAAAAGTTTTGAAAGATGCCACACCTCGTGCGGTGACGTCAGTTGCAGCCAGCCCATAGACTGTATTTAGACTGCCTGCCACGCTGCCTGCTGGCTTAAATCGCTCATAGACTGTATAATATTCCCACAACATTACGCATTCATTGCATTTTTCTTGAGCTGCAATGTCGACTAAACTTTTATCTGTGAACAGCACAGTTTTCAAATGTTTGAAAACCTTCCAACAGCGCTCGGCACGTGGGTTTAGGTAAGTAACTCCACAGATAACTTTATGTCGAAATTTAAATACTAATCAAGTTTTGTCAGCAATGCAAGTATTGTGAGTACAAGTAATCATGCATGCATTGTGCCCTCGTTTTTATGTTTTCAGTGTCGGAGATGCTTCCCTTGGTTCAGTGAATTTAAAGGGTCGCAGCTGTCTCACTCTGAAAGATTTCAGCTCAGATGAAATCAAGAGGCTGTTGTGGGTGTCAGCGGACCTAAAACAGCGGATCAAACATGAGAAACAGGTAGCAAGCGTGAGCTAATCAATGACAACTGCTGTGTCCTTTTGTTTAATGTCTTTATTATACTGTGCAGCCTCAAAGTGGTTAATTCAAAAGAAACTAATTGTAATTTCTATTTCAGTATCTTCCTATTCTGAAAGGAAAGTCGCTTGCTATGATAACTGAGAAGAGGAGCACCAGAACAAGAATGTCCACAGAGACAGGTGTCAGTCTTATATAAGTATCTGTACTGGTGAATGAAATATGCTTCAGTTTAACAATACCACGAGTAACAAATTACAGAAGGTGGGAAAACATTAACAAGACTGTGGGGTGTTAATGTGTTTTACTGAAAGATGCAGCATATAAGATACATAAACATGTGTATTTGTGCAGATAGCCTGAAACAAAGGAGAAACACACATACAGACACACTTAAAAACATAAAGTAAAATAGTGATAATGAGGTATATAACATATTACTGATAATAACTGACCTTTTCTGTTACTAATCAGCAATGTACAGCCAAATATAATGTATTTAAAAGGAAACATTTAATGACATTTAAGAGAACAGTTTAACAGAAATGTAACATCTCACACTGTTAGCGTGGCTGATACTATCCATCAGTGTGTCCACGTGAAGGTCATTGCTGATAAGGACACAAAAGAACTGCTGAAAGGCAACTTTCAGTGCATCCCAGTAACAAAACAGTCTGCAACTATTTCAACTCCTATTTTCCCCTTTACTGCCCCGCTTCAATGCTTGCATGGTACAAGGTTGTGTTAGTCGTGTTAAAGCACCAGTTGTCCATTAGAGATTAAATCGAAGTTGCTTTAACATCATAATTCCAGGTTTTGCATTGCTGGGTGGGCATCCCTGTTTCCTCACCGCTCAGGACATTCACCTGGGAGTGAATGAGAGCTGCAAAGACACAGCTAGGTGAGTGTTATTATTAATGCTTTTTACTCATATCAATTAAATAAAATTGCCTGTTGTTGGATAAAGACCTGTCATGATATATACATTTGTTAGATGATATATTGTCCCAGAAATAATTGCAATAAACAATATCATTGTCAATTTATGATTATTTTAAGGCACCAATTCAGACTATTTGAAACAAATATTAAAAATTGATTTTTTTTTGGCTCTGTGAGCAAAAATTAGAAATAAATTATCATTATTAAACATTTGCTACAGGGGTATAGAGAGTCATTCATTCCTTAATATGCAATATAATGTAAATCTAGCTCTTCAGTGGTTAAAACCTTTGTTAACAAAAATTGCAACGTAACAACACATTAGCTAGAAGTTAGATATTTTTAAAAAATATGCAATTTACGTGCCTATTCTTATGTATAATATTTCCTCTGACCTCGATGAATGATAATGCCGTTGTTATGAGCTAGTAGGTTGTATATTCAAACTTCATTTTGATCTTTTTATCGAGGGAAATCTTAAATATTTATATATATATATAAGTATATTAACCACAGCCCACCTCTATTATCTCCAGGGTTCTCTCAGGACTCTGTGATATTGTCTTGGCGAGAGTGAACAGCCACTCCACACTGGTGGAGCTGCATAAGGAGGCCTCCATCCCAATAATCAATGGCCTGTGTGACCTCTACCATCCAATCCAGATTCTGGCAGACTTCCTCACTTTGCAGGTACCGGTACTCAAACTCCTGCAGCATGCTGCAATTTTTATCTGGTAAATGATCATAACATACTGTTTTCTAAATTACCACCCTCCTCCAGGAGCATTATGGGTCCCTTAATGGACTAACAGTGTGCTGGATTGGAGATGGTAACAACGTCCTCCACTCTATTATGATGGCTGCAGCTAAATTAGGAGTTCATCTGAAGATTGCCACACCAAAGGTTTGCCTTTTTTTATGCTCTTGTTTTATAGTTTGCAGCCTATAGAGCTAAACCTGTATCTTTTTTCACAGGGGTATGAGCCACACAAGAATGTTACTCAAGAGGCTGAAAGATTATCCAAAGAGGTGAGGTTTTTTGCTTCAGTTGCTATATTTATAAACAGACCTCCACGTCTTATTCATTCATAACATTGCATTTTGTTTCAGCATGGGACTCAGCTTGTTATTACCTCTGACCCAATGGAAGCCGCCCACGGCTGCAATGTTTTGGTCACCGACGTCTGGGTCGGCATGGGAAAGGAGGCGCAGAAGGAAAAGATGCTCAAAGACTTTAAAGGTTACCAGATTACAATGCAGGTACATTAGAACATTGTTCTGTTAACCTCTTTATATAGACTGCTGCAGAGATAATGTATTTTGGAATATTGCAGAAAATATGCTCTGTTGCAATTCAAGGTTTATGATTTTTTCTGCATCATCATAATTGTCCCAAATAAACACTTTCATGAATTTAAAGTGTAAATGCAAGCACCAGAAGTAAAAAGCTAACATTAGGCTTTAAACAAACTATTTGGGGTTTTAGGACTCATTCCTGAAGCACTTTATTTTTGGCATTGTATATATCATGGATTTGGCACATTATTGATATTTGATTGATCATTTTTTTTATATTTGGACTCTTCCTTCTTTGTACTGCAACTGATGAAGCACAGTTTGATTTTTGGGAAAAGTTCTTAACTTATCTGAGAATTATTTGAAGACAGCATCCCAAATTTAGCTTTTTAGACTCTTTTTGGCTTAAAAATCATGAAAGTGTCACCCGCAGCATACCAGTAGCTTTTGAAGAAGTCAGAAGTTGATTTACAGTCAGTGCCTGTTCCCAAATTGGTCCCTTTGGACAGCTGTGCACACTGCTTGACAGTAAGCGAATCAGTTTCAAACATGCTCATGTCTGACTGCCTGCACACAAAGTAGTAGACTTTAATCTTCTGCAAATTGTTTGTATGGTAAACTAGTCCAACTCTAATTACATACGTCTGTATCTGGCTTTATAAATCAGCAGCAATGCTTTAAATAAAACTTTTGCACAGTACATGATTTTGTAATTCATATAATTTTCTGAAAAAGATTCTAGTAATTATATTGGTTGATTAGAATATGTCTGTATGTCAAGTAAACTAGTTTGCATAGGAGCAAAAAATTAAATTTTACTGGTACTGGTCCTCTATAGACAGCAAGTGTGGCCAAACCAGACTGGACCTTCATGCACTGTCTCCCCCGGAAAGAGGAAGAGGTGAATGACGAGGTATTCTACTCATCCCGCTCCCTCATCTACTCCACAGCAGAGAATAGAAAGTGGACAATCATGGTGAGTAACCTTATTAATATTATAGTTTGAATTTTATAAGGGGGTTGTATGAGATACTACTCCATAGTGTATAACATACCGTAGAAGGCAGTCTGTTTGCCCCAGTTTAGAGAGGAAGGCAGGAGCACTGGCATGAAAGTTAAGCAATGTCCTGCTGTGGATGGAGGCAGCAGTAAAACGTATCCCTTTAATGTATAGTTTGACACTAGGTTTAGGGTTTAGGGTTTAATTTGATCCTGTCAGCAAAGTCTTTGCCTCCATTTTGATTCTGTCTCCACTGATCATCACAACTATCTTCTCTTTCAGGGTTTGATGGTGTCTCTTCTGGCTGACTACACTCCACAGAACCCCATGCCCAAGTTTTAAATTCAAGTCATAGGTGCAGTTTTATTTGCATGACATATGACAATGTCAGATATCACCCATTGATGGCACCATTACAACACTAGATATGTTACCACAAATTAATCAGTTTAATGTTTAATTCACTTTCTTATTTATGCATCAAAGGCATTGTTTGCCTTGTCTCAGTGTTAAATCATAGGTCAAAGTTATCTGTTTACATTTTATCTGTTCTGTGATAGAAAGTAAGCATTGCAGCGAGCATTAGGTAGACAAGTGGAACTGCTTTGCTAGACATATTACTGTAAAGAAAAAGATTTCTTGAACTTGTTCATGTTGTCTTGCATTGACAATATTCTCCAACAGCATTGAAAAGGAGCTGACCAATCGCATTCATTGTAATCTCCACATGGTATTTATGTGGCCGCTGTAACCCTGACATGTAGTTGTATTTTTTAAGAAATGCACATCAATCGCTGTGCATTTAATTAAAAAAAAGGATAAATCCAGCTTTACTGCAAAATGCTTTGTTTACGCCACACTTCTAAAGGATCGCACTACTGTTTTATATGAAACAAATCACATGTGCTGAACTTTAAATACATTTTACATTATTGAATCGGTGTGGTAAGAAAATCAATTTGTAAACAGTTGTTAACTGACATGATGCATGATTATATTATAGTAGTAAAGATCACAAATATTTCATAATTCTCAAAGTTGGGTTCAAATTGTATGGTATGGGCATTCTGTTGATCTTTGTTGCTTTGTTGTTCTTTCTTCCACCACTGTCACTTGTTTGTTAAGAAAATAAATACAAAAATGACAAAAGATATTCTCTTTCTTTCTCTCTACTTCCTGTCAAGCTCAGCACAGATTGATTGATTCATATGAAGGTATTATTGTATGAATGTATCATTGGTGCAAAAGATTTGAGCACCTCTAACAGTGGAATGTGTAGCTGTGTACAGTGATTGTGTATGCGTATCAGTAAATTTGAAATCACATGCTCCATGAGTTGTGTACTTGTAGATTTTTTTTCTCCACAAATACAACACAACACTTACACATTCGCAAATTCTTAATTACAGGTGCACAAATCCTATTTTACATGTCACAGATTAAAAAACTGACACACTCACATTTTTGCTCCTATTGTAGTATATTTGGTGCAAAACATATTTGTTTACCTGTATCAAACAATGTGAAGTTGTGGACAAAATTTGAATATGTGCAAATCTGAATCTGAACTTGTGCAATAAATTTCCAATGTATGTGAAATCATTTCTCACAAAAATATAATGTGTTCTTTTAAAACACAAATCAATAAGTACAACTGCTCGAATCTTCCCCACGAGTCACAGATTCTGTTTCCTTCAACTACAAATCACAAATCGAGGTATGTGGTGCAGAACTGCAGACTTTTGGAGACTCGTTGTTCTTATTCTTCTTAACTTTACTGATACGCATACACAATCACTGTACACAGCTACAAATTCCACTGTTAGAGGTGCTCAAATCGTTTGCACCGATAATACCTTCATACATTCATGGTTGTAGCATCTTTGGGTGTAATATCCAGGCAGAGTGCGCCGTCCAATGGAAGGAGTCGGTAAAGACCCGGCTCTCTGATTGGATAACGTAAAATTGCGTGATGACATATTGTTGGTGTGCGGGAAGCTTTGATCTACGTGGGTGGTCCAGCTGGATAAAAATGATGCTTCGTAGAGCTTCATTCATAAACACCGCCAGCCTTTCATTGAAGAAGAAATACACATGCGTAGATGTATTTTTGTAAACGTGACTATAAACGCCTACACCAACTACATGTTGCATCTGAAACAGAATTACTTTTAAGATTTTCAGCACACACTCGTGATGATTAAAAAGCGCATCATGTATATAATAGCGTGTCAAGGTACACGCTTAACCGCTGAGAAATAACGTTAACTGCTACAATGGCGATATGTAAACAAGAAAATCCACAACCGGAGACCACCCACACGCTGAAGGAGCCTGAGAGGAGAGGGAGTTGAAGCGGAGGTGGGAGGAGGACGCCATTGCAGCCGCAGCTGGCCGTCTGTGATTGGGGAGGGACAAACGTTATCAAAGTTAACAATGTCGAGGGGCTTTACAGGACCTTTTCAGGGCTCAGCGCTCAGCTTTTGGGTTATATAGAGTGTGAAAACAGGAAAGTAGGATGGACGGCTTGCCTTCGAGGAGGAGAAAATGTAGATCCAATGCTCCGAACCGAGCCAGGTAAAGAGGAGCTGTGTTTCTGGGGACAATGGGAGAAAGTTTGAGCTAACCTAAGCTAACTAACGGTAGTTGTTTCAGCTAGCGGTGCTGCTAGCGAGCTGAAGCTAGAGGTGGTCACAAAGTTTACATTTAGCAGTGTTGAGCTGTAAAGAGTATAGAGACGGCAACAAATATGGGCATTCCTGTTCCAAATAACGTTAACGAACGAAGCTAACGGTAGACCGCTGGCCGTTGGTTTGAATTTAAAACACATTACAAACGTTACTCCGCCTGGCTAAAACTTTAACTCAGGCGATTCATGAGTGAGGGTTTAAGCCTCCAGGCTTTTAAATTTGGTGTTAAAGCTTGTAAATAATGGCTGACATCCTGTGTTTAACATTCCCGAGCATGGTTAAGTTTAAAGCCAGTGGTAGAAATACTATTCAGGAACTTAACTTAAGCGAAAGCAGCAATGCAAAAGTATTAAACTTCTTGTGTCAAGTAATAGTCATGCATTCAAACTCTCAACAAGTAAACTTGTAACAAGTAAGTGTGATCTGCTCCTGCTAAATTATTTATTTCATCATTAGATATACTATAATTGGAATTGGGGCTACATACCGCTGGGTTGTTTAATCTGCAAACAGATAGTTTCTTATATATGTAACTAGTCTACAAAGCCACTGCAGGTGTCAGATGAATGTGGTTAAGTAAAATGACTTGACCAACTACTTCATTAGTTTGTTAAGGACAATTATGGATTAAATGTATTTTAACTTTTTTTTGTCAGCCACTGGTTTAAACTTGCCTGAGATGTGCAATCCATCATTATGAGCATAAAGTCTCCCTTATTACTTATCAAAGTTACATTACTGTAATGCGGTTATGCAGTGCAGAAGTCCTATATCAATCTGGCTTTAAACTGCATTAGAAATAACAGACGATTGGTAATTGTTTTGATCATTAATCAATCATATAAGTCGGTTAACAAGCAAAAATGGCACAAAACATTGTCTGGTCCCAGCTTCTTAAATGTGAGGATTTTGTGCTTTTCTGTTCCCTGTTGCCTGACTGTTGGTTGTACGAAACAAGAAGTTAGAAAAAAATCATCGTGAGTCTGGGAAATTGTGAAATAGTGAAAAAAAATCTTCACTAATTTCTGACTTTGTACAGACAGAATGATTAAAAAGCAAAATCGGAAAAAATAATCAGCTATGAACATTGTTTAATTGCAACACTAAACTGCATTGACACACAACTTTCATGTAACATTTACAAACATTAACGTCAGTTTTAATGCTCACTTGGATGGATTACAACATAAGCCCATTTCAAAATCCCAGTAACTGATTTTCATAGTGTCCAGAAGTGAAAACACTGCACATCTTGTGTTCAAAGATTGCCAGTATGCATGACTTGTAGTTAAATAGCGAAAACATAGTGGTATGGTGCTGTAACAGTCAGATTTTAACACTTTAATATCATCATTTTTAACTCATTCCCCCCAACAGTCTCCAACCATTCCTTCACCTGTCTGGTGGCCCAGCCTCTCACCATGAACACCAGTAGGAACTGCACCACAGTGGGGAATGGTGAGGGTTTGGCCGCCTTGGAGTCAATCTCCATCGTGACCATCACACTCCTCGCCTGCCTGGGGAACCTCTTGATTGTGGTGACCCTCTATCGCAGGCCTTATCTGCTCACACCCAGCAACAAGTTTGTGTTCAGCCTGACCCTGTCCAACCTGCTGCTGTCTGTGCTGGTGCTGCCTTTTGTGGCTGTGAGCTCGGCAAAGAGGGAGTGGGTGTTTGGCGTGGTGTGGTGTAACTTCACTGCCCTGCTCTACCTGCTCATCAGCTCTGCTAGCATGCTCACCCTCGGAGCTATTGCCATTGACAGGTTAGTGAGTGCTGTCTCTTTAAACCTGCATAAATGGTATTTATTGCTGTCTGTGGAGTAGTTTGAGTGTCTCTGTATGTCAGAAAATGTAGATCTTTAAAAACACACAGATAATGGATCAAAAAATGTTACTTAGAGGCTTAATTCATAAATTTGTTATCGTTTAATTATCTATTGGCCATGTTATCTTGGTAATGCTATTTGGGTATACATGTAAGATCATTTTATTATTTGAAGAGAGGATCGGCCATATTAAATTAATTTCCACAAAAGATACCTTTTATTTATGAAGCACCCAACGAGGCCCAGGAGATTTTTATGACATTACCATCAAATGTCATATAATTTACTCTTCGAAATGTTTTAAATGCCTTCTGAACAATTTAAGGCACAAAATCAGCAGGAGCTTTATTAGA
Organism: Centropristis striata; assembly: GCF_030273125.1. Lineage (NCBI taxonomy): Eukaryota > Metazoa > Chordata > Actinopteri > Perciformes > Serranidae > Centropristis > Centropristis striata. The sequence continues at coordinate 13,448,107 of NC_081526.1, forward strand.
TGAAATGTGTTGTATTTGCAGTTGGTATAAAGTCAACAACAAAATTATGTCATTCTGGGCAACGGCTAACATCTTTTTGGCTGATACAAGGAAAAGCACTGCCAACCAATGTGTTTTCATATGCTTGGAGCAATTCTATCTCCTGTATTTTCTCAGAAACCCCACAGTTGACTTAATTTATTACTAAATGTGAGATGGTTCTTTACCTCTTCCGTCTGACAAAGCGAGTGAGCAATTGTTTCTGGCTCTTGCATTCATGTTCAAACACTTGTGAAATGTAGTTTTTTTGGTGCGTTTCCCTTTAAGATCAGTATGCTCCCTGTAAATTAGATTGGTTAACCACACACACTTAGCTTGTGGTATTTTTCTGGAGAATTTTTCAGCTCAAGTGACAGGCATTAGACAGGCAAGTTTAAATGTGGATGGACATGAATGCACCATTCATCTACAGAGCCGAGATTATTTGCATCGATTGCTATTTTTAGAAATAAAAAACTGATTCACAAATAGTGGCATACTCAGATATAGATAAACCAGCATACTGAACTACAGTTCCACTGCTTTTTAAGCCACAGACTAACCTTTTTTCCCCTCCGTTTTATCTTTGACTAAATATTTAGCTTATTTTAGACTGCAAACATTTTACAAGTTATTTTATTTTGTATTTAACACAGCTGTTTGCAGGATGTATATCAATGAATAAAATAGACACATTACATACCTCTCTAGGAGGAGGAGGAGGAGGAGGAGGAGGGTCTATTCAGTTTTGAACTCTTATAGATACTAAAATCACTGGACAAGGTTGACTTGCGTTTTCACCTGTGCTCTATCACTGTCCCTTTTTTTTTTTTTAGCTTTTTTTTTTTCTTCTATCAATGATTTTCTTTTTTATCTTTGCTGATCCTGCCCGAGTATCAGCCACAACCACAAAATATAATGTAAAAAATAAAATTGTCCCCTCTTGCTTCCCTTTTAACTGGCAAACTTTGCTTGACTAAATGTAAACAAAGTTCTTCAGATCTGTGTGCTGTAAATTGTTTCATCTAATGTAGCTGAGAATCAAACCTTGTGAACGGCATCCAGAATAACTAAATAGAAATAGCCAGTGTTCTCGCTGATGGTCTCGTTTGCCTGTGTAGGTCATCAGTATTTGACACAGTTCTATGACAATTTAAAACTCCTTGTATGTTGTTGTTTTTTTTACGTACTTGCACTTCAGGTTGGAATTTAATTTGAAATGTCAGGGTTCTAAAACAACTGTACAATTAATGTAAACTAAATTAAATTAACTAAAATCTACTGTAAATTAGCTCAATAGCACACAGCCCTCACTGTTCTCACTGCTGTCCTAATTACCCTCAGCAGCTTTGGGAATTTGTGATTACAAGGCATGTTTCTGTTCTCCTGCCAAGCCTCTGCTTTTTTGTTGTGTTTGCAGCTTTTCAGAAAACACTTTACAGCATTGTTGTTGGGCGGCAAAGTGCAGCTCTTAGCTTCTGTGTCACTGGAATCTGAGCAGTCTCTATGGACCATACAGGTCCCTTGAAAACAGTTTTCCTGCCTCACTGCTTCCTCTCTCACCCCAACAGGTACTATGCAGTGCTTTACCCGATGATCTACCCCATGAAGATCACAGGAAACCGGGCGGTCGTCGTCATTGCCTATGTGTGGATACATTCCTTGGTGGGCTCTCTGCCTCCTCTGTTCGGCTGGTCCTCTTTCGAGTTTGACTGCTACAAATGGACCTGTGTTGCGTCTTGGCACAGAGAGCCGAGCTACACAGCCTTCTGGGTCATCTGGTGCATATTCCCGCCTTTATTCATCATGCTGGCCTGTTACGGTGTTATTTTCCGTGTTGCCCGCATGAAAGCCCGGAAAGTACACTGTGGGACGGTTGTTGTGACCCAGGACGACTCGACTGGAGCTCAGAGGAATGGGCGTAAAAACTCTAGCACCTCCACTTCCTCTAATGGAAGCCGGCGGAGCCTCGTGTACGCAGGCAGTCAGTGCAAGGCGTTTGTCACCATCTTGGTGGTGATCGGCACCTTCTTCATGACCTGGGGGCCGTATGTTGTGGTGGTGTGTACTGAGGCTTTGTGGGGACAAGGGAGCGTGTCTCAGGGACTGGAGACTCTGGTAGCGTGGCTGTCTTTCTGCAGCGCAGTTTGCCACCCGCTCATCTACGGTCTGTGGAATAAAACGGTGAGGAAGGAGCTGCTGGGGATGTGTTTCGGAGATCGTTACTACAGAGAGTCGTTCGCTACGCGGCAAAGGACGTCCCGCCTTTTCAGCATCTCCAACAGAATCACAGGTGGGAGTAATGCAAATCTAGTGAAAGGATTTATCCTGGATATGTACTGATTTTTTGTGACTTTATATTTAAGATACCAAAATATAGACCAAAAGAATATTCAGGAAGATAGTCGACATAAACATACAGACACAATAAGGACAACAAAGCTGAGATAAGATGAGAATAAGATAAGAAAATATAACTATAATGTACATACAAGTAGGTTCAATGTCAGGTTAAACTGCTCATGTGAACTGTAAACAGGGACATAATAGTGAAAAGGCCAGTGTTAGTGCAAAAAGTGTTGGAAAAGATATTAAATAGGTAGTGTAATAAGTGGTTTGGGAAAAGTAGCCTTTTTGGATTTACATGCCCATGTTTGTGTGATTTAATGTGTTGTATGATCTTGCTTGTGTTCTTTCAGACTTGGGTATGTCCCCACACCTGACAGCCATGCTGGCTGGTGGAGGGCATCTGCTGGCCCCAGGGAGCAGCACGGGGGATACTGGCTTCAGTTTCACTCAGGACTCATGTAAGTGTTGGACACAAAGTTTCATGAAAGTTGGGCCAGTAGTTGTTCCGAAACCCTGCTGACAGACAAATAAACTAAACTTCATTGGTGGTGGTAACAATGAAGAAGATGTTTAGAAACTGTAACCTGGAAAATATTAACCCTCTGAAACGTTGTACAATATTGAATTTTTTTTTTTTTTAAACTTGACTGTTGATCTTAACTTGTACATAAACTGGAGATAAAGTGATTCACTGGCACGTGTAAACATGATGTTCAAAGGCATACCAACTCTATTGCATCATACTGCCACAGCTTTGTCAGTCGGCCTCACATTCCTGTTTCGCAGCTCATGTATTTCAGCTCCGGAAGGCAAGTAATGTCATGTGTAATCCAAACAAACATCTGATTATCCAAATCACTGTTGTCCTGTTTTGTTATCATGGTCTCTACTTTTCCTTTTCTAAATTAACTCTCCTTTTTCAACATTTTCCACGCAGGCACAGATGTGATGCTGCTGGATAACTTCTCCACAGACGGGTCCTCCATCCCACAGCAGCACGGGAACCTGTCCGGGAAGAGGAGGAGCTCCGTCACCTTTGAAGACCAGGTGGAGCAAGCCAAAGGTATCTGTCAGTTTCACCGCTCCACGAAAGATTAGAGGGGAAAGAAGTTCACAAAAAGTGACTTTTTAGTCAGACAAAACAACACACTAAACATATGATTTGTGTAATAGTATCTGTGTTTTTATCCTCAGCTGAAAACACCAACACATCCTCAGTTCAAGTCCATGCAGAGGTACACAAATCCCTCGACACCTTCGCCTCCTGTCTGGCGAAGGCTATAGAGAGCGACGCTAAGCTCACCCTGTTTGGGGATGGTCTGGCTCTGCCGGGGGGACTATTCACAACCAGGGCAGCACCCAGACCCAGATACCTGGACGGGCAGAGACTGAGGCTGGAGAGTATCGATGAAGGGATCGTAAAAGACGACAGAGATGATGATGAAGACGAGCAGGACCTGGAGGAGAAACCAGCCTGAACACAGCAGGTCTGTTCATTTGTTGGACGTTTATAGACCATACTCAGTTCATTAGTGAGCTGCAGTTCAACGTGACTATTCAGAGTGGTCTGTGGCGCAGTTTATGAAGTCTGATGTCTTCACACGTGGGTACATACTTGAAATTATTAGGAAACAGGAGGAGGCACATTATTCATTCCACTATGTTGGATCAAGTGCACACCATCAGTGTCTCTGCAAGCTTTTATATGGATACATGTAATCAATAGGCAGCCTTAACTACTGTTACCTAAATTATGGTATTGTAGTAATTTGTTTATTACTATGTTTTTAATGTGCCTCATATGAGCTGGAAAGTAGGAAAAAAATACAGGCGCTTCTATCTTCCAAATAATTTGTAACACAGTAATCGGATAATTTTAAAATGTCTCTTTATTACATTAAAAAAGTAAGTTTCAAGCACAAATGTTCCCTTACTCAGGTACAAAAAGAGCCAGTTTATGCTTGGTTGTCAAACATGTCAGTTTAAATACTGTACATAAACAGTATTGCTCCATATCCACTTTGGGCTTTAATTACCTTAAATGACAGACTTTGGCTGACGTGAGGCCTTATTTCTTTCTTTTTCAGACACGTTTGTAATATTAAGTGCCAACTCAAATATAGTTTTCAGCTATAATGAAGACCGGTATGTTGACTGTGTACAGGGCCTTTTCAGTTAGTAAAAATACATTTTAAAGAGAGCAGAGAAGGCTAGCAAGTACTGTGGGTGATAGTATCAGTCAGTTATAGTTTGCCAAGTTAAAGTTGTGTTTTTTCACAGATTGTTTGAAATAATTACAGTTAGCCGAGGGCCTTCACCTGACACTGACTGTAAATCATAACTTGTTTACATTTGAACGACTCCTCTGTTATAATTTTGACTGATAATCATGTCGCACAGCAGCATCTTAAACCAGAGCTCAGTTTTACTCAACCCTTTTTCACAGAAGACATCTTCATGTTATAGTAAAATAATCCCATTCACAGGACTGTGTAAAAAAAATACAACGAATGATGACTAAATATAATTTAGTTGAATTTAATTTATTATTTCAACGAGAGTGAATGAGACACTGCAGCACTCGGAGTGTAAGAAGTTTCATCATGATACGATATTATATTGATTCTTTTGTTGTCTGCCAGGACACAATTTAGATTTGATTCAATTCAGGGGCCTGCCATACATATGTGACCGTATCATAAACCTATTTAACACAATCCACTACATTTAACTCAAAAAAGCAACTAAAATATGATTTAACAATTGTATTACTGAGCTCTTCCAAACATTTAAATTGAAATGAAAAATGTATTTAATATTTTCAATAAAAAAGACTAAGTGGGAATTTCAAATTTAAAGGCTGCTATATATCAATATTGCCTCTTTGCATCAATTCTATTGGACTGTTGATCATTAAATCGATACAGTCAGCTAGGAAGCACAGCTGGAACCCATGTTTCAATAGTGTGGAAAATTAGTTTATAAACTATTTTTTAAATATTCAGAATTTATGCAATGATAAAATGGACATCACTTACTGGGACACTGACATAGACCCCTGAGTTTTCATGCATTGACGAGTTCAAATGTTTGCTGTGAAAAAAGAAAACAGAAAAGTGCCTCTAGGTGTTGACTGATGTCAACATCTGGTCATCTGACTTCTACCGATTGTGATAACCCCTCAGTTATGACCATAAATAGCTGTAAATGTGTATAGGAGATGTATGGATTTAAGAGTAAAGTGTGTATTGTATTTCATTGTTAAAAGAAATCCTCAAAATTATTACAGTGATATAGTTTGTCTATGTAGCTCTTCACCCTGATCATTATAACAGATTCCAAAAAGTTGGGACACTGTGTAAAATGTAAATAAAAATTGGTGTATTTTTAGTATCATCAGTTTGAACTAAAAATATATTGTCTTTGGAAAGTTTTCAATTGAATATGTCACAAAGGATTGTTTTATTTACTATTTTCGTTTTGTTTTAGACCACGTCCCACCTTAGGAATCTGTTGTAACAGAATCAACAGTTTCATTGATCAGATTCCTGCAGAGTGAGCAAAAACAGGTACAGTCCTGACATTTCATTATTATCTGCTGCAGTAATTGCACTTGAACATGCAGCCTGTGCTTGTTCTCATAGAAACCACTCGTCATGTCAGAAGTGTGTTTTTGCATATCATTAAGCAGAATATTCAGTGATGTAGTGAAGACGACAGTAATAAACGGTAGATGAACTCCAAAATTGCTTAATTTGGAGGCCAACTGTTGTCAGTATTTTAAGAATTTTTGGAAAATTCATTTATTTTAACGTGCACCTTCAGAGCAGCACACAGCAAACATCGGAAATAATTTACAATTTGCTTTATTGGTTTTTAAAGTTGACAATAAATAAGTGTGGAATTGTCTGAAGGAACAAATGGTCTTTATCTCCAGTGTGTCTTAGTGTTATTGGTACATGTGGTTTACCTCAGTTTATACACTCCACGCTCCCTTTATTATTATGAAAGAGGACATTTGTAATAAGTAGAGCTTCAGTCTTACCTCGTATCTTCGTATTATGTTTGAACGGTACTATACAATGAGAAGTGATGTAACCTTTTGATTTTCACTTTACAGTAAGTAATACAAATATTTGCATTAAAGTTTTGTATCAAGATTCCTCTATTAAAACTTTTTTTTTTACATAACATTTTCTGAGCTGTTTTTGCCTCCGTGTTGCTGTGATTCAGTTTGTGTTTACATCAGCTACCAAAGAATAACCACCTGTCCTGCGATCTTTAACAAACTGGGGCTGTTTAACTCTTATTTGACACGTTGGTGTGTCATGTTTTACCATTTTATTCAAGTCTAATACCCAGTGATGACTCAAAAGTCCATGAAATGCCTTTCAAGTCAATATTTACTAAATATGGCTGGTAAAAAAATGTGGCTATGAAATAAATCCTGAAATAAATGCATGATGCAATTAATATATATAAAAATAAATAAATCAGTCAATATTTATTCATAAGTGAAGTAAGTGTGGCATTAGGAAAATGAAGTCCACGGGAATGAATAATTTAGTCCTTTTTAAATAAATTATTTTTTTAATAAAAACATTTATTGAACTTAATTTGCTCAATTGTATATTTACACTTATATATTAATTGCCTCATTTATTTCAGGATTTTTTCATAGATGTCTTTAACAAAAAATACAGAAAAACACAAGTTTAAACAACTTAAACAGTTGTTTTTTCAGCATAATAGATGGGCTTTGCTGTCTAACGTTAACTCAGATTTTTCGTTTCTGGTGTGATTTTTCATTTTGTTTGCTTGCTGCACAGTCGTCTTACGCTTTTATCTTCCAGACATCTTTGAGATGCCATAGCTTTATTTTTTTCCAAATCCTGTAAAAGATAATATTGACATAACCCATTGGGGAAAAGAAACACAACTTTTCCTCTTCATCAATAAAATTAAAGCATTCTCCAAGTATGTTTTTACTTAAAGTCCTTGTTTACATGCGTAACTGCCGGAGCAGCACATCAACATTTCTTAGCTTTGTGCTACAAATTCAAAATGTCACACGTTAACACTGATCAAAGCTCACTTTCTCCTAACAAAATAATATTGCACTTAACATCCTTGCACACCAGCCGCCATTATTCTCACACTTAATATATATATACTGACGTCCTTGCCTTTTGCATTCACACAGTTGTAGTTTATCCTCATACAGAAACATCAGTAAGAAAGTCATCTTAAAAAAACACAAGGGGGCTAGAAATTACACTAATTTTCAAAAGGAAGTTTTCTACACTATACTTGTACAAATCTCAGGGTTTTTTTCAAGTGCTATACAGCAAGAAGAAATAGTGTTTTCTTTAGAAATAAAACGCCAGCAGGCTAATGCTCGTCCTCATTTTCCTGTCCCGATCCTTCAGAGCGATCACCTTCTAGTCGATCTGCAAAAAAGCAAAAGAAAATATTAATCAGAGGGACGAGAACATGTCCGGGCATTAAAAGAGACAAATATTCAAACTACTAAAAAAAATGGTTGTGTGTGTGTACCTGATCTGATGTGGTTAAGGGAGGCCAACATTCGGAGCATGAAGGAGGCCGGGACTGTGATTGTATTTCTAGTTTCCTCTAGCATCAGCTCGTTCCGAGTTATTACCTTCAAAGAAAAGAAAAGATGAGAGAATGAGAAGGAAGCTGAATCTGACAGATAACAAGAAAGTGGACAAATACACAAACTACCTGCTCTCTTCTCAGATGAACCTCATCTTCTATCAGATACACAACCATGAATTTATTTTTGTGCAGTGACCTAAGACATATGGTTTCAGGAATAAAGGAGCACTAAATTCATATGTTTCTGGTTTTGTGTTGGAGTTTCTGTCAATCAGATATTTTAGAAGGTGAACAATATGAAGAGCTACAAGATAGCTAGTTATCGAGTATTTAATTCTTCAAATGAAACTAGTTACATTTTTTATCTGACACTGTACAAAGAATTAAAAAGCCATCAAATCACTGTTGTTGCTAACTATTGACATAACCCAGACTATGAAAAATAAAAATGTATCTAGGATACAGAGTTTTTTTTCCCCAAAAAAACCCCACACTCCGACATTTAAAGGGTCAATTTGGTTAATTAATCTTGGTCTGATTTGGTTTTTAAAAAAATGTAACTCAAATGTTTTTTTAAATTTTTTAAGGTTTTTCATTTTTGTCCTAAGCACATCGGAGCAACTTTTTAAAAAGTTAATTAAATCAGTTGATTGTTCAGTTGACCACTGATTTCACGGATCTCTTGGCGGTCATACCTCATTAGCGAGGACTCTGTTGAAAGACGGCGACTGTTCCAGTGGCGACCAAATCTTGATATCGTAGTCTATCCCTGAAGAAGCCAGAACTGAAACAGACCATAAAAGCAGCGTAAACATTCTCCTTAACATCACCGTGAGGAGCAGAGGATCATGGGAGGAGCAGAGTGAAGGTAGAGGTGCTTTTGGACTCACTTGGGTCATAGGGGTGCGGCTGCAGGCAGTTGACCACGTGGTTGTCGGCCTCCAGCAGCATGAGGTGCTCCGCCGTGTGTCTGTCCCAGATGAAGATGTGGCCGCAGTCGGAGCCGCTCATCACAAAGTTGTTGCCCCAAAAACACGACTCCTTTATCTGGACAGAAGAAATAAAATCATCTTAAGTGATGGGCTGTTATTCAACATTTTGGGACTCAAGGTTTTTTTTCTCTGCGTTAGATGAGGAGACACTGATTTTATATCTCTCTAGAGTACCAAACTGGAGACAGGAGATAAGATTAGCATAAACAACAGCCACAGATACACTAATTGTTTGTTTAATTGTTACACAAACAGAAATGCAAAAAAAACTTTGTGGTTTTAGTGTTGACATGAAAGAGCTTCTCTGACTACAGGTTGCCATATTTGGTCATTGAGCACCAAGAGCAGGTTTAAGTGTTATTTTTTTTATATTCAGCTAATAATTAGCACAAAGCTTGGCAACCTTACAGCAATGACAAGACTCCGGGAAGTCGTTATACCCAGATATCATTTCTCATCAATTAGTTGCTGCCTCTTTTTCTTCCTAAAACTCCAAACTGTCATTACTTTTTTCCTCTAACAATTGTGTTTGCTTACAAATAAAACAAGACAAATGTTTCAGTTAGTGAACTTTTCAGGTATTTATTGATGTATTTTTAAACTTTGGACTGACTCAGGCCAGCTCTATATCCCTGTTTCCTGTCTTTATGCTAAGCCTTCAGGCTTGAACTTCTCCTCAAACTCTGAGAAAGAAAGAGAATTTCTTGAGGTCTCTAAACTCTAAATTAATGTGACATAAAATGGCATGAAACCTACCATAGTCCTGGAGTTGCGGTGGCCTTTGTAGACCATCTTGACTGAGGGTCTTCTGATATTCTGCGTCTCGCTCTCCTCCATCTCCCTCCGTTCTTTCCTCCTGCGGAACAGCTCCTGGATACGAGCGGCTGCTGATCGTCTGTGAAACACAAAAGAACCCCCAAAACATTTCATTATAAAGCTCCCAAAACAAAGGACACATTAACCCATGCTGCCTCTGATGCTGATGAACCCCATGCTTTGAATCTTGAGTGAAATCTGTGCCTGAATTATGATCACCAACTCAACCAAATAACAAACCCAGAACTTGAAAGCAAACACTAAGTCCTGAACATTGTTGTGCCAAGTCTGTTCCATTAACCACTAAATTAAATCAGATACAAACCGTTTCATGTTGTACACCAGGAACTCAAAACCTTACATTTTTTCAGCTTTTTTCCATCATGCACTCATTCTTTGTTCATTCATCTCTCTTTTGAATGAAAAATCTTCACAATGCTGCTGTTATGCTGCTACTCACACCATCTGTGGAGTCAGTACTCACATGCACATCACTCCAGCGCTACAGTTAGCCGTGTGTGTATTAGTTCTGTGTGAGTGAAATGACCAAACCAAGACACAAACCTGTTATCTTCATCATGTGCTGTTGAGTTTTAATGCTCTGTTGCATGTCACACACCTGACAGGTTAGATGCTTTAAGTGCAAACACGTTACCTGATCATCCTATCTCCTACTGCAGATCCTCTGGAATTAAATCTATATTTGTAGTAAAACAGTCAAAAAATCATGACACCAACCCTTTAAAAGTGATACTGAATAAGAGCAGAGATAATAAAGAACCCAGTCAAATACATATGAGGGTTTTCTTGCGGGATTTGTGTGACGTACCTTTGACTCTGACCTCGGAACCTTGTAGACGGGATGAGAATGGGATCGTCGTCGCTGTCGTCAGAGTCCTGGTTGGCCCGTGCTGGAGGCTGACTCTGGCCCTCTTCTCCCTCCTCCGCTCTGGGCTCAGCTCTCCTGCAACCTCCCGTCGTGTCCTCCGTTCCCTCCGGCTGACTCGTCTCCGCCAGTGTAGAAGACACAGTGTCCCCCCGAGAGGAGCCCGCTGCTGGGGCCGGAGCCGATGAGCAGGAGGCGCCACAGGGCGGCTCCGTGGAGGCGGCCGGGACGCTTTGCTGCCCCGAGGTCACGGCTGAGGAGAAATACAAATCAATACAATGTAAGACTCTGTAGTATCAGAGTTTGTATGCTTGTAATATTGTATAAAAGGTGTTACAGTGTGCATGCATGATCAGTGACTTTTCTAAAATGTGTCTTCTGTAGGTCTGTTTCTGTAGACCAATTCCTTTGTAATATTACTCCTTTCATACAGTAAATCTTTTTTTTGTACATTTATGTCCTGCCTCTGTGTATTTTTTGGACCAATGACTTTCCTTCTTTCTTTTGATACTAAAGTTTGGCGTCTTTGTGGAGATGTCAGAAGTAAAACATGACTTTTCCGCCTGGTGTCTTTCCTGATGTTGAGGGACTCACGTTGCTCTGGCGCTGAACTCTCCTTCAACAGAGTCTCTCGGCTCTGCGCAGCCACTGCCTCTGATATTTTGGGACCTCCGCTGCCCATAGAGGTGGACGTGCTACTGCTCCTGCGGAGGAAGACGAAAACTGTGACTGAGTGTCTTTCAAGCCTCAGAGGGATTGTAAAATTGTCCCTCAGTGAGGAATTGCTAACACAAAGCCGATGATGCCTCTGCATTGTCAGTATTTATGGCAATTTTCACATAAATCCAAAGAGGATGAACATTTTTCTGGTACAAAAAAAAGGTACAAATCCTGCACATTGTTTGTAACTAACTCTTTCCTAAAAGTATTTTTCTTACATTTCTTTATCTAAAGTTGCTGCTGCCATACAAGTGTTGACTAGGATGCCTTCTTTCTTTTTATAGTAAATCTTCATAACACACAGCATCTATATTTATTTTTTCTGGATTGATAAGCTGGTAAAAGCAGCCTCTTGTGCAGTGGCATTTAATTATAAAAAAAAGTTAATAAAATGTTACCCAAGCAAAGGTCCAAACCTCATGTCAAATTTGTCTGATAGGGCATCACTATATCTATCAAATAAAATCAACAGCGCACATTTCCATTTAATGTTTTACAATATTTATTGTGAAAACAGTCTTACTATACAGACACATTTAACTTGTATGGAGAAATAACTATCTCTACCAATAAAATTAGCCCGAGCACCATGAACTTAAAGCTGACATTTTCATCATCAAGACAGAATCTTCTGAAAGAAATCAAAGAGTCCCTCGTTCTCAGATGATCACTCACCACTCATCAGTGAAGTCCAGCTTGATGGTGCTGGTGGTGGTTCCCTCTGAACTGTAATGTAGGCTGAGGACGGGCTCTGCTGCACTGGGTCGGCTGGTGCCGGTCGTGGTGGATGTTGTGGTGGTGCTGGGAGCACTGGTGCTGACTGGTACAGAAACAGGTGGATCAGGAGGTGAAGCTGCAGCTTCTGCTGCTCCTGAGAGGACGACACACAGGCAGAGCAGCAAGAATGATTTACTGTGAATCTGTTATGCTATTAATTCTGATTTAAAAGAAGAAGCTTTTGTCCTGTTGTTCGCAGCACGCGATTGGTTGTTTACAAGCACATTAGAAACATGCAACCTTCTTCTGCATCGCTTCCCATTGATTAACAACACAAACATGCAGCGGACGTTAACAGAATGCACCAACACGCTGAAACAGACGACGATCACCAGCCACAGCAACGAGACAGAAACACACCAAGACACACAACAAGTCAAAGCCCCTGAAGCTTCATTACACCTCAGCCGGTTATTAAAGTCACATAGCACCATGGTTTATAGCAGATTGTTAAGCTGTTAGGGTTTTTTTATTGGGAATTATTTGGTTTAGAGGATTTTTTTTTTTTTAATGACGACATCAGGAGTAACCGCGACATAGTTTCAGGAATACATGTTGAGTTTACAAATGTCAACTTTTATCTTTATGAAGAAAGAAAAACTTATTTCCATTCATCATGGCTGTGTTAATGTGAGAGACGGTAAAGTTCTGGAGCTGCAGTTTTTCATCAACAAATCCTTTAAATGATCAAATGACAATTAATCGAACTATTCCAATGATTGATTAACCCTATTAAGTACTTTTTCTTTAGTTAAAATGCCAGAAATACACTTGTTTCAGCCTCTCACAGTGAGCATTAGAACTGGCATCAGTTTGTTGCAAGGAAACAGAAGTATCAATTACGTTTGAGACATTTAAAAACATTACAGTTTTTTCCCACCAGAGAGCACTGACATGTTTTTATTACAACCGTATATAACATTTATAGGACAAAACTCTTTAAAAGCAACACATATAAGGAAACAAAATGTGTGTGCGTGTTGTTTATGTTGTATCAGCTTATATACTGTTTTTTAAAATGATATCCTTATGATATTTATCTATTTATACATTTTTATTTCAATATTAAGTAACAATGACAATCATCTTTCGTGGCAGAACATGAGCAAGAAAAACACAGATATGTGGGAATTATTTGATTGTTTTGCTATAATTTGGGTGAACTAGCCCTTTAAGTAATTCAGTTACTTTTATCATTATAACCTCTGCGCATGAGTTTGTGTTTTTTTTCAGTCTGTTGGTCTGGACTGATAATGGGATTAATGGGAATGGTGGGAAAGTAAAGTGTAGCATGAGGACAGTGGAGGACAGACTGCAGAGGTTTGAGTGACAGTGAGGGTGAAGGAGAGAAGCGAGTGGCAGGGTGGGGGGAGGGGGGGGGGGGGGGGGGGGGGGGACGCACCCTGCTGTTCATCAAGAGTCATGGATCCCAGCTGTTTGTTTACCACGGACGAGGGGGAATCTGGAACACAAATGAGACCGACTAAACATCGGACACAGAGGTCAAACCTGAGCGGTCAAAGTCATGTTAAAAAAAACAAAAAACGATCCAAGGCCAAGCAGGAGGAGCTGTAAGATCAGCCGGAGGAGGAAAAATAGCTTCATCTGATCATTTCACATTCGCTTTATGTGCAAAATGAGTATCAGAGATTATTAGTGTGTCTGAACATGACAAGTTCACACATGCTTATCACATGTCCTGCTTAAATCCTGCAATAACCATCAAGCTCACTGTAACACAATAAATACAAACATTATAATTAAACTGCTGTTTGCTTTTTAAACCTCACAGCAAATCCAAATGTGACAAACAATTCTTGTCTATTCATCAGTGCAGCCTGGTTTTAACACAAACAACAAAAGCAAAAGGCCCTTTATTCGATAAATGACGTGCTGGTGTCAATAAAGCCCCTTTCAGACATGCAGCTCGTTATGAAAATGTGATGGCAAGTTTACATGCAAACCTCACGTTTAAACAAATCACTCAGTCCTTAAAAATCACAACTGAAATTTCACAGGACGAACCCTTTAACATAATAAATTCATCACTTTATTATCATCTTTAGTTCATAAAAATAATCGCTAATAAACCACAAAACACTGAATGCGCCAATTCTGCGATAATAAAAAGGTGATTTATGCAAAATGCACTTTAATGGCTTTTAAACATAAATATGTCCTCACAAAGTTTGAGAAAAGACCATCCTCTCTCTTTCTCTCCCTCCCTCTCTCTCCCTCTCTGTCTGGCCAATCTATTAGAAAAAGATCCTTCGGATGTCTATAAAAAGGATTTCACCTACTGCAGTGTTGTGAAAAACAGTTTATGACTTTAAAAAACCTTGCACAACCACAAATATATTTGAATGGATGCATGGATGAATAAGTAAAGATCCGGCAAACAGGGCTTTACTGACGAGATAGTAAAAGGAATTCACTGAAGCAGCCGGAGGAAAAAACTTAAAAAGCACCAAATTTGTGCACCAGAGGAGCATTGTGTCTGTTTTGAGGAGGATCAGAATTAAACCACAGAGAATATTTACCGGAAAAAAAACATGAGTTGTTAAATGAACAATCAAGACAGCCCGTTATGGTTCAAAAATAGTTCCAAAAAATAAGATGTACCGCATTTTGGGACATTAACTGGCATTCCTGGACGTTCTACCAACTAGTGCCCGACTGATATGAGATTTCTGAGACCAATACTGATGTTAGAGGGGAAAATTCATAGATAACCGATGTGGTGGCCATTATAGTAATTTCTTGAGCTGGAATGATAATAGACTTCTTTATGTGGATTGTGCAGCGATTTTTCGCCACTCTGCAAATGTAAATTTATAACAATGTCAGCCAATTCTATAAATGATAACTGAGAAAATAAAGAATAAATAGGAATAAAATCAATAGCTAAATAAACATAATTACTGTTCTGTTTTTAAATCTTTTTATTTTTGTTTTAATTGATTGTTTTAACTGTATATTGTAAGGTGTCCTTAAGTGTTTAGCAAGGAACCAAATCGTCACAGTACTGGGGTCATGGTCATTGTTGCACGTGATGAAGAATCCATGTTCAGAAGCTGCAGTTCCACCTAGACACGTTTAGCTGCACGATCCTGGCAACAAATGAATGAACCGTGCCAAACTAGCATTGAACGGTGACTCTTAAACCAGGGAATAATTACCTCCCAAACAAAAAGCCATCACATTAACAAGCTTAATAAACGAAGCCAGTAATGTTATTTCATGTCTGAAAAGGGCTTTAGTTACGATTCCCAGTTTGAGTGAGATCAAACCAAAGTGAATCAAGTCCAACAGTCCAGACAGCTGATCAGCACGTATCAGAAAAACATGGGTGAACAACCACATGAGCCATGAGGACGCCAAAGCAGAGCTTCACACTGACCGGTGCCACTCGGGTGAAAACTCAAGCAGCCAGTGGAGCGATGGAGTGAGAGCATTAGTGAGTGAGGGGCTGAGCAAACAGTGGAGAAGCGACACAGTGACGGCTACAGAGGTTAATAAGTACAAGGTGCATTATTGGGGGAATGGAAAGAGGATCACTGTGAGATTAGTGGTCAGTTCTAGCAAGGCCGGGTCTCTCTGCAGCCTGACTGTCTCTACAGATGTCTGCCCTTCCCACATAAGATGGCAGGGGAGTGGGCTCAGGCGAACAGCCCGTATGGAGGGGAGGTGGGGGAGCTCGGAGGGGAGGGTAACCTGTAGGGGGAGGAGTCTCAGCAGCAGCGGCAGCATCAGCAGCAGCAGCTCTTTGTGACTGTCTCTCAGAGGCTGCGGAGGAAGAAGAAGAAGAAGAAGAACGGGCCGCTCGCTGACCCTGTCCTGGTGGGTCGGCCAGCCGAAGTAACCTCTGCAAACGCCTACACACTAAACTTATGGGCAGCCGATGAGGACCGTACTCTGACAGAGAGGCAGAGGAAGAGAGGGAGAGTGAATGCACGATTAGAAGACAGAAGGGGAGGATGTGAGGAGCAGACAGTCAGGAAAATAAACGAAGAAGAAGGACAACAGGATGCTGGAGGAAAAGAGAGTGATGTGAGGCTGCTGCTTGAGTGGAGTGGCTCCAACAAACACACACACACAAACACACACACTCACATACAGACACACACATACGAAGGGGAGTCGATCTGAGGAGGATATATGTCAGCTGATGTGTGCGTGTGTGTGTGTGTGTTTGACATGTGTGTTTGTTGTTTTCTCACCTGAGAGAGCAGGTTCTGAGCTAGGTGTGGGCGTGGGCGTGGGCGTCCCGGTCGTTTCGGGCTGACTCCTCTGCTCCGAGTCAGTTGATGTGGTGAGGGGGGAGGTGGAGGAAGCCGAGCTCTCCACTGACGAGGAGCTTGAAGGAGGAGGTGCTGTGACTGTTGTTGATGACCCTGAGGAGGAAGAGGAAGTGGATTTAGGCATGGCGGTGGCGGCAGCAGCAGTGGCGGTGGCTGCGTCAGGAGCAGCAGCTGCCTCCGGGGCTGTGGACGCCACGGTCCCCTCGGGGACGCTGGACCCCTGACTGGAACCTTCTGCAGGGGCAGCTGGAGCAGTTGACGCTCCCTCTGGACGGACAGCTGTTCCTGAAACAAGTATAGAAAAAATTGTGATATAAAAAGTGATGACTTTTTTAATTGAATTAAAAGCTCAATTTGTGGTGCTGACACATTAAAGAAGAAGATGAATGTGAAAGTGTCTGGCTCCTTAGTTGATCACCTGCATTCATCTCTTCTATCATAAATCTTGAGACACCTGCTGCTTAGAGCTGGGCGATATGGACCAAAAGTCATATACCGATATATTTATGCTGAATATCGACATACGATATATATATCCCCGATATTTTTAATCGCAAAGTGAGAGCAAATGTTCAGTCAAAGTCAAAGCCAAATATGACATGCAACAAGTAGTTTTATTGAAACTGTTCATTTAAGTGAACATAAATACTGTATAGCAACAGGAGTACCTTTTTTTCAAAATGAAAGATCCATAATGTGCACATTTAAATAAAAAAATTAAAAATTGCCTATGAAATAAAATAAGCCAATCTTTTTCCGAAATAAATATATATTTATATGAGAAAAGTATAACGAACATTACAAAAGAAGTAAATATGACAAACCCTACTAAGGGCAAGGAACTATATCGATATATGCGAAATGGTCTAATTCCATATCACATTAAAAAATATATCGATATATTGCCCAGCCCTACTGCTGCTTGACTTTCTTATCTAACAGCTAGCATTAGCTTATATCATATTAAACAAATATAAGTAATGTTAAAAAATAAATTAAAAGACAGAACCACAATAAATAATTTTACATTTGGTAGTAAATGCATAATTTATTTTATTGTGAAAATTCCCAGTGCCAAAATGTGAAGATATATGTTAATGGATTACATCTTTATTTATCTGTTATTTAATGTTTATTTTTGCATGTAAAAGTATATAGCAGGAGGCAATACCATGTATTGAAAAATGTATTGCCTAAGCTTACTTGCAGTACCCTTCCCTAGAGTAACCTTTACAATAGAAAACAACAGACCACATAGAATACACCAAATCATTTACAAAAAAAAAAATACCAGATCACCAGATCATGCTAAAGTCAAGACATTTGGTAGAAACATTTTAAGTGTGTCCTTTGTATTGACAGTTTATCAAAGAGGGAGCAGCAGTCAGTGTCTCACCTCTGGGTCGTGTCTGAGGCCTCGGAGTTCCTCTGCTGCTCTGAGCTTCGCTGGCCTCCTCAAACCAACGAGACAACATGTCCGACATCCTCTGCATCAGAGACACGTTGGGGCTCTGCTCTCCTGCAGGAGCGCAAGAGAAACGTGTGTTACAGATGCTGGATGTGTTAAAACAAACATGACAAAACATATGAATCACATAGTATAAAGGACGGCCGTGTCTCATGTGGAGCTTCAGAGAATAAACGGGACAGCTGACTTAATAAAACACTAATTCAATGTTTCATGTAGTCTTAGTCATATGTCAAATGTTCTTTTTAATTATTTTATCATACTTACTTAAAGAGCAATTTTATCTTATCTTAGTCAAAGTAGACCAAAACTATTTTAGTATAGTTTTAGTCCATGAAAACATTTTAATCTCTTTTTACAGATCAATTGATATTGAACATTTTAATTAATCTCGTTTAGCCAAAACCAATAATTTTGTCATTTTAGTCAAACTCATTTCAGACAAGATTTTATCATATCATTATCTGATGAAAGACAGGTTGAATGATTAAGCATGCAGCTTTGCAAAAAGTGTCTGGTCTCGTAGTCTGATGTTAATTTAAGTAAGTTAATTACTCTGAGTTCTCCTGACTGTGCTCCATGTGGGCTAATGGTGGTGTCCTGTAGGACAAAACTGGTGCAATAACAAAAGGGAAAACAAAATATTTGCTCTTTTTTTTTTTTTTTTTAAAACATTAAGTAAGTGGCTGTTTGAAATAATAGAACTTTACCATATAATTCTATATTGTGGCCCTTCTGAATGAACGCATTCAGAAGGGCCACAATATAGAATTATATGGTAAAGTTCTATTATTTCAAACAGTAAACTCACTAAATATATAATTTATGCTCTAATTTTGCAAGACAAATCAAAAATATTTATTTTTAATAATAAAGGATTATGGGGAAAAAATAAAAATGGCAAAAAATGAATTTGCAAGATTTGCAACAATAAATGTTTAACATGTGTGTGTGTGTGTGTGTGTATGTGTATGTGTGTGTATGTGTGTGTGTGTATATGTGTGTGTGTGTGTGTGTGTGTGGGGAATGCCTCAGAGAATGGATCTGTAATTTGAGACTTCTGCTTTAAACTCATTGAGCCGAACACGCACATGTCAGTCACTGTCCTGCTCTGATCTTACCGTCTCTCTCCCTCTCGCTCTCAGGGCGAGCTCGAGGTCCAGTGTCAGACCAGTCACCTCTCAGACGGAGGCGCTTCACTGGAGGCTGCCTCAGCTGTGGAAACACACACACACGCACACACACACACACACACACACACACACGCACACACACACATAGATTAGCAGTTTGTCAGTCAAAGCATGGTCAAAAATAGCTCCGCTGCCAAAGCAAAACACTGCCCGTCTCTGTCAGTGTCCTCTTTTAAAGGGCCCCCCCTCCCTGCTGGCTGCACGACTGAGGTTGCCTGCACTTTCCAGTCCCCTGGCTCTCTCTGCAGGGCAACAGGCTGAGAGCCAGAAATAGAAAAAGGGGGTCTTAGTGCAGAGACTATCAACTGCTTTACTCAGGAAATGTCATCAGGTCTGGTTATGGGCTGGAGGTGGTGAAAAGGAGCAGAGGCTGGCAGAGATAACAGAATAAATCAGACAGAAAAAGGCCCAGAAGAAATGAGGTTACAGGTGGAGGGAAAGGAGAGAGAGAGAGAGAGAGAGAGAGAGAGACAGATAGAGAGAGGGGGAGAGGGAGAGGGAGGTAATGAGCCTTAGCTTGGCGTCCCCTCTACCTCGGCCTGAACTATTTTGGAGGATAGAGGAACACTGCCTGCGTCGGTCGCTGTATTTGGAAAGGAATGTGTGTGGTGGTTGCATCCCGACACAGCTGAACTCACCACGAGGCTTTGAAACACTGGCACCATGATCCAGCACATTCAGACACATGTGAAGACCAGCACACGCAGTAAACACTCTCACACTAAAGTGCTCACCCAGACAGATATGATGACCCAGATACAGGAAGGAAAAAAACCTTGAAGAATACAATCTTTGAAAAAGCTTTTTGTTTGATTTAATAATCCATCAAGCCCTTTCTTTCTTTCTTTCTTTCTTTCTTTCATCACATAATACATTTGTTTTTCTCTCCTCTGTTCTTCAGGTCATCTGCTCCACTGCACTGCATCATCCAGTGCAGATTTAGCCCTGATGTCTGCAGTGCTCTTAAGAGAAGCAGACAGCCACAACAAGGTCTCTTATTTTGTTTGTTTTCAATGAAAAACCCTTTTCACTGTGTTCTGCTCGGTTCGGGTTTATTTTCTCAGGTGCACAGATAGCATCAATTGGATACATCTTATTAACATGTAAGATACACAGGATTTAATCATTTTAATGTGAAACAAATAGAAAATCAGGGGCTGTACCTACTCAAACACCCTTTCTGCATCATTGACTTCTTCTGCATTTATTCATTACTATATATATTCGAATTAGAGCCTAAACTATGCATCTTTTCTGCTAATGTAAAAGTGAAACTAAACACAATGGGGGAACATATATTCAAACTAATTGTGCAAACATAAGTTAAGTATATGATCAAACTGCTGTCTATCATCTTGTTCACACAGATTTAGTGTTCTGCTGTCAGATATTGCTGTTCAGCAGTGGTGGACGAAGTATTCAGATCCCTTACTTAAGTAAAACTATCAATACCACACTGCAGAATTACTCCACAACAAGTAAAAGTCCTGCATTCAATTAAGTAAAAGTACAACAGTATCAGCATCAAAATGTACTTAGAGTATCAAAAGTAAAAGTACTTGTTATGTGGAACGGATCAACTCAGATTGTTATAAAGATTCTAAATATATTATTTGTATTGATGAATTTCTGTAAGCAGCATTTTACGGTCGTCCAGCAAGGGCTAATTTTAACTACTTAATATACTGTTATGTGGTTTAATGTATAAACTAGAGGTAGACCGATATATCGGCCAGCCAATATATCGGGCTGATATTTGCATTTTTTTTTTACTTGTATCGGCATCGGCTGATATGTGTGTGTGTTCGCCGATCAATTAGCTCATTTCATTGAGCCAACACCAGGCAAGGCTCTTTGCAACATCTGCCATTTGCTGGTGAGCTGCTGCTGATACCGGAAAAAAGAAAAATCAGGCCTATAACAACATACACATTGTTTGCTATCCAACTGTTAATATGTTTGTTTTGTTTTGTTTCTTTTTTTGTTTAAACTGAGACTTGTGTAACATTTTTTATCATTGTGTCATATCACATATCGGGGAACGGTTAAGACTGATGTCAAATTAATCGGTATCGGCATCGGCCTTAAAAAACCCGTATCAGTCGACCACTAGTATAAACATGAGTAATTATTTTAAATTGATCATGTTTTTTTATGTCAAATCTTGATCTGAAAGTAACTAAAGCTGGAAGCCAAATGTAGTAGAGTAAAAAGCACAATATAGAAGTATAAAGTGACATATGTGGAAATACTGTGGAAGAACAAGTACCTCAACATTTTACTTAAATATGGTACTTGAGTAAAATAACTTTGTTACATTCCACCACTGCTGTTCAGACAGCTGAGAGTTAATTTGGTTAAGAAAAGGAATAGAGGGAGAAGACACTGATTTGCGGACAGAATGAATGTAATGAGTGCTGAGCTGCATGCTCACCTCCTCCCTCCGCTCCTCAGACGGGCCCTTCAGCTCTCGGGCCTGGTCATCTTTGGGGTCGAACAGGTAGATGTAGTCAGAGGAGTAGCTGACCAGCACCTCCTGGCCGTCCTCGCTGTAGCAGAGGGACGTCACACGACACGACTTGTTAGACAGGTGGGCGGGGACGAACCTCACGCACATACCAGTCGTCCCCCGACCCATGTAGTTACCTGCAGGTGAAAAAAAAAAAAAAAAAAAAAAAAGAGTGTCTGATTATCTGGATAATGAAATACATCTAAAAAATAAAGGAGAATATTAATATAAATTGTCTTTTATTGCTACGTTAAGCTCTTTTTTTCCTCTCAAGAGCATCAGAAGGACAGTGAGTCTAAAAGTCAAAAGGAAAGTACTAAATCAATCAACATAAAAATAAAGACAGAGTTTAAAGAGAGTGATGTGCAGCCTGCAGGACAGTTTACCTGTGGCTCTGGTGCCGAGCATGCGTCTGTCGTAGATCCGCACTGAGCTGTCGGAGCAGCCAACAGCCAGGTAGTACGGCACCAGAGGAGAGATTGATATAGAGGTTGCTGCCCTCCGACAGTTTATCAGGATGTCCTAAAAACAAAGCAAAAACAATTAGAAATGTTTAAACACTCAAATAATAAAGTCAGCAGCTGATACTCCTGTCTGTTTCTCCAATTCACTGACTATGGATAAGAACCTCATACAACCCTACTTTAAAAAAATCCAAACTTTCCCTTTAAGAATCAGTTTTTGCAGTAATAAAAGATTTTAGGACAGTTCAGTCCGGCTAAGGAATTCAGATAAAAATATTTAAGTTTCTCATTTTCCAGCTGTGGACGTCCACTTTTTACACTAACAGGTTGTAGGGTGATTAAGAGGGAGAGGTAACAGAGTCCGGTAAAACTGTTCTAAGGTCACAGGCACTGATCTCAAGGAAGAAATGCGAGATGCAACATAATCTAGAAGACGAAGACACACACACGCACGCACGCATGCACACACGCCTGAAGCCAAGAAAACTGTTTTCTGAATTACTCCACAGGCAGAAAGCTGTTTGCAAAGAGTCCCAAACTCTGCACACCAATAAAGAAGATACGTCTACAAAATACATAAAAAAATAAAACATAAACAAAACAGATGGAGGCAGCACAAACTTCATTGCTTGAAATAGACATTTACATCTCCAAACATTCTGGCCTGTTAAATCTTAAATAAGGCCAATGATTTATTTTAAATTTTGCAATTCAGAACGAAATATGCAATAATTTAAATATTTTAAAGAACTAAAGGTCAGGAACAGTAACCTGGATGGAAAAAACTAATAATGCAATAAATTATTACATTTAAATTATTAATACTTTAATATTTCTTGTTAATATTGCTTGTTTACTAGAGGAGGGGGAAAAAATTGATACAGCATAGTATCGCAATATTTTCCGTGGCAATATTATATCGATTCATGGCCGCCAAGTATCGATACTTAGCATTCCGGCGGCTTCAGTATATTTGCACCATGTGCGTCGGGATGTCATGTCGGGAAGTTGTTGAAATAACGCTGCAAAGCTACCCTTTTTTGTTATGTTTCATTCATAAACATTTTGAGCAGTGAAGCTTAAAGTTGAGGAAAGTTTGTGAAAATGCTGAAGTTGTTGTCGTCCATACATGTTTGATATCAGTTCAGTTCAGTTTGACTGAATACTTTGTTGGTCAGTCTGTGGGTTTGACTCTCATTGTGGAGAAATAAAAAGACTGAAGTGAGATGAATAGACTGAGAATTTTTTCTTTCTCTTATTTGACAAAACAATTATTGATTGAATTTAATTTTGTGGACACAAAATGCAGTTAAACAGTTGAATCACAATACTCATCATATCGCAAAATGCTTAAAATAGCAATAATATTGTATTATATAATAGTGACTCAAGTATCAGGATAAAATCATATCATGGGGGCTCTGGTGATTTACACCTCTATTGTTGACAATTTATTGTTATTTTATTAATGCCTCCTTCCATTTTTGATAAACACTTCTGCTGCTGTAACACGGAAAATTTTGGGACTAATAAAGGGATATCTTATATATATATGTATATATCTTTTAACCATATATGAGTGACATTGAGTGTCAAAGCATGATGCAACAGAAACTGAAAGGAGAGAAAACATCAACATACATCTTTGCAGTCTTCTTTAGTGCAGCTGGTCTTGGTGCGGAGGTCGAACCACCGCACCGTGCCGTCCTCCCCACACGACAGGAACGTGTAAGGGTCATTTGGTACCGTCATAATCTGACAGAACAGAGGAGAAGACTGCTGTTAGAGAGAGAAACCTCAAGAGAGAGATGTTTGTGGTCTGTGAAGTGCTTGAGCGGCGTTCGTTACCTCGTAAGCTGTTCCATAATGGCAGGTGAACTGACACTGTCTGTTGTGCTCAGGACTCTTCTCTGTGTTTGTGTAGTAGATGATGCCGTCTCCGGAACACGAGATGATCTCCTGATCATTCGTGTGGGGCATGAACTTAGCGCTGAAGATATTCGCCCGGTGACCTGAACGTATGGACTTCTTGACCTGAGGAGGAGAGAAATAAATGATGGCTACTGGGAAATAACGGACAAAGGTAACTCAGATCTCAACACACTCCAAGTTAATGCTGCACGATTTAGAAAAAATCATGTATTTGCGATTATTTGAACTGATATTACAATTGCAGAATGATTCACAATTTGGAAGGAATTATCATCATTTCACAAGTTTATACATTTATTTATTTGGGTCCTTCAATGTGTGTGTTTTCCCCAAATACAAATTCAGGCAATAAAATATAAGATAATCTAAAATATTAATAATCACCAAGGGAAGTTTTAATAAAGTCTGATCTCTTTGAGTCTGATTTTAGTGTATATAAAAGAAAGAAATGTTATATATAAACCATGGTTGTTAGATGAAAATGCGCTATTTAATTAATTTGTGTTGTATTCATTTGGTATTTTATTGTTATTTCTACATTTTTGTTTTCCTTTTGTGTCCAGATTTGTTTTTCCTTTTGCTTTGTAACCTGCTTCTCACTGATTTTCTCTAATATCTCATCTTGTGATGCATTTTGTCGTTTATCTTTTGAAAAACCTTTTATTTAAATATTTACATTTTATGACACAATAACTACAGTTGTGAAAATTGCTGGATAGAAATCAGCCAAGGAAATTCACTAAACTAGACTTTCTGACGCCTCAAATTTGCACCTGTAGTGTTTCCCAGAGTGACAGAGATAACCAGCTGCTACAGTGGCTTGTTTTTGGCTTTTTAAAAATAAAAAAAAACTGAGTTATCTGAGCTATACAAGTGTTTAAATCTGTAGAATGTTATTGTAAGATTTATTTTCTCTTTGATTGTAGACAAAAGTGAATTTAACCTGGCTTGTTGTTCTTCTAGTAATAAAGTCAGATATCTTCAGTGGAAGTGTAACTGTACTGATCACACCTACCTTTTTGTTGTACGGGTTGGAGATAACCAAAAAGGTGTCGTCTGAACCAGACAGCAGATATTCACCCGTGTCGTTCCAGGATATAGTGTTGACCTGCAGAGAGAGAGCAGAACTCAGATTATGCAAAGACAAAGACACTTTGAAGTCTAAATTAGTGCTGAAAGGATTAGTTCATTGTTTTTTAATAGTCAACAGACAGAAATACGACAAATAAACTTAGGATTCTAGCTTCTTAGATGTGAGAATTTACTTTATATCAATATTAACTGATCTAACGCGTTCTGAGGACGTCACTTTGTGCTCTGGGAAAATGTGACAAACATTTTTCTTTAATTTCTGGGCATTTTATAGAAATAAACCAGTGGTTCCCAGCCTACTCTGGACCCTCATGAGGAGTTGCAAGATGAATCTAAGGAGTCATGAAATTATAATGACCAGAGTTAACAAGAAAACACAAAATGTTCCTAGACAGTTATAGTTACATAGTTATAGTTGCCTAGTTATTTGTTTTTCTGTAAGAAACAATGCCAAAACATTTTAGCAGGTAACAATAGCATGTTGCAGCTGTATTGCATACCTGATTAGTAGTTGAGGCTAATCTGATTCAGTTTCTCTGCTTAAAAATATATTAATTACCTTGTTCATAACATCCAATTTACTTAAATCACGACCTAATCATGGTCACACATTCAACTCCATTCATGAATCTAAAGCGGAGCTCAAGAACACTCAGTTCACGGTTTGATGTCCGACTGTGGATCAATATTTCATTAACACCTGCTTGTCTTCAGCTTCAGTGTTTCATCATCTCACTGTTGCTCTTCGTGTCCACACTCACTCTGCTGCAATCAGTGAAATGACACCACCTGGCTGTCCATTCGCCACACCCTGCAAACTGAACCCCACTCTCCGTCTTATAATACATTTCAAACAGGCTTCAATCGATTCTGATCATCTGCAGTAGACTGTGATCAGGTTGAGAGGTGGATCTGTGCTGTGTCTCATGTGGTGAAAGATTAACACACAGACGGTGAGCAGCAGATTCAAACAAGGCGGGGATGAGGTGATCTAAATGTAGAGTATCAAGGTGCCTTTAAACACTGAGTGTCTTGTGTAATATAGTAGAAGGGCCAACGCCTCACAGCCTTCTACAGCTTTGATCACATTTTGACAAAAATCGCTCATTCTTTTGCAATTTCTATTTCCCAACTGCTACTTCCTCGTTTCTACTGATTTTGCAACGCTCGGTGAGCCTCTCTCGTCCTTCAGGCCACTCACCACCTCACACAACAGCTGATACAAAAACAGTCGGGCCATCCACTTACTGAGAGGAAGCAGCTTATCAGAGAGCAGTGATGCAGTTTACTGAGTGCAACAAAAGGAAAATGTGTGACGGCTTCACATTTCCAAAAATGGTGTTCCTGGGATTTATATGTGGATTTGGATGGGAGGGGTCCAAAAGGTTCTTCACCATGTACAGTCTGTGAAACCCTTTGAGGCAAATCTGTGATTTGTGATTTTGGGCAATATAAATAAAATTGATTTGATTTGATTTGATCTACAACCCTGGTCCCAAACTGTTGGGATACTGTGTAAATAAAACTGAATCTGATAATCATGTTTGACATATATATTTAATTAAAAAAACACCCAAGGACAATATCTGTTTATGTTTATATGTATGTTAACAATGTTTTACCTTACAACATGGAGAAGCTTGAACCAGAGAATATACTAGCCTTTCTTTTGACTATTTTTGCTCTTTGTTCCATTATTTTTCTATTGATCAACAAATAAATACATTTTCCTCCACCTTCAGTATCTGTATCTTACATCTGTGACTTCCTGGAGAAAAAGACAATTCATCATCTAATCGTCTAATTTCCAAACTTAAACTGACCGACAGATCTTTGTTTAAAAAAAACATACTGATTAGCCTATTGCTAAAAGACTCAAATATAACAAAAAATGTCCGTCACATATTACCAGAACCCAAAGAGAAACATCGTAATTTCTTCAAAAAGGCCAAAGTATTCAATTTATAATTAAATGTGACAGAGAAAGGCAAGATCAGCACATTTTCGAAGTTGTAAACAGATATTTGGTGTTTTTAACTAAATAATGAACTGAAATGTATAATCGATAACCAAAATTTGACGATGATTAAATTATTTGCTGCCTCTAGCTGTCCATAAGGCGAACAAAGAACAGCTCAGCGTGCTGATACAGAAATAAAACAGCTTATATATGCTTAGAATGCTTTTTACTGTCTCAGTTATGGTTGAGACGGAGCAGGTATTAAAGTGAAGCTCCCTGTTGTTGTGGTGTTTTGGATGGACTGATGTCCAGGCCGATAGTGTGACAGGACGTGTGACTGTTATGTCAGCTTCAGGTTACTGGAGGTATTAACCAGCTGGCCTGAAGTCAGAGATCTGCTCTCTGTCAGACACTTAGGCTTCACAAACACACTACAAGAAAAGTGGAGCGATGTTTTAGTTTTCTTGAAAACTAAATAAATGAACAATTAGAAGAATCATAGAACATCTTGGGCACTTACACAGCCATCATGTACATTCAGTGTCCCTTCAAGTTTCAGTCTCTGGACAAATTCTCTTCTACCTGTAAAAAGAAAAACAATTGTAAAAGAATGCCAGGTTTTATTATTAGACACTCCATCCACCTATTCATCATCAAGTCAGAGAGACATGAGATGTCATTTGACTTGTAACATGCATGTTTTTGGAAAAAAATGTAATGTACAGTCTCAACAAGTGAATGATATGATTTAAAAAGTTCCAATAAATCAAATAATGAATCATAATAGTACTGAATCAGGAAATTAGCATATTTGTCCCAGTCATACTGTCTATACAGCCATCCATCCATCCATCTGTATATCCATCCATCATCCAGCCATATATATGTATATCCATCCATCCATCCATCTATTTGTATATCCATCCATCCATATATTTGTATATCCATCCATCCATATATATGTATATCCATCCAGCCATCTGTCCATCCATCCATATATTATATATATATATATATATATATACATACATACACATATACATAACTTTGACCTCCGTGGTGGCCTAACTATGAACGAGTGGATTGAAGAGTGTATATCTCCGGGGGGAAAAAAATCAAGTGCCAAAAAACTACACGCAGAGATTTGTTAAATTAAATTGGAATATATCCATCACTTTAATATTACCATAGTTGGTAACTGTTTTTATAAAAGCAATAGCTCAATTCAGGCCATGGTATGTTGGGATTATACCACGGCCTGTTGTGAGCTATTGCTTAAGTATCCATCCATCCATCCACCTGTATATCCATCTATTCATCCATCAATCTGCATATCCATCCATCCTTCCATCTGTACATCCATTCATCCATCCATCCATCCATCCATCCATCCATCCAACTATACATCTATATATCCATCCATCCGTATATCTATCCATCCATCCATTGTATGTCCATTCATCCATCCATCCATCCGTATATCCATCCATCCATCCGTATATCCATCCATCCATCCATCCATCCATCCATCCATCCATCCATCCATCCGTATATCCATCTATTCATCGATCCATCTGCATATCCATCCATCCATCCGTATATCCATTGATCTATCCATCCATCTGTATATCCATTGGATATACAGATGGATGGATGGATGGATGGATGGATATTATCCATCCATCTGTATATCCATCCATCCGTATATCCATTGATTCATCTATTCATCCATCCATCTGTATATCCATTCATCCATCCATCTGTATATATATCCATCCATCCATCTGTATATCCATCCATCCATCCATCTATTCATCCACACATCCATCCATCTCAATATTTATCCATCCATCTATACATCTGTATATCCACCCATCAATCCATCCACGTGTGTACTTTGCTTCAGTCATGTTAGATGCAACAGTAATTCAGTGGACTGGTATAAAATATCACATTAAACATTAGGATGCAGTATTTATGTACCATGTACTGTATTATTCATGCAGGGGAAGCCATTCTTGCGCTCACGTGTGCCAACAAATTACAAACAAAGAAGAGAGAAATGTTCATGCTGCTGTAAAATAAGATTATAAGTGGACCGCTCTTTGGGAGAATTATGTGACTATAAAACACACACATTAAAAAGATCTGCTGGGGATTTGAGTTATGAGGAAAAAAAACATGTAGAATTTGATCTCTGGATCAATTACTCTTATTTATGGTTAAAGGGGCAGCTTCAGGAAGAGATAATGAATCACATATGTTCTTTTCTTTAAAGAGTTATTACAATTGTGATACTATTTATCACTTTTAAGCCATGAGCCAGGTCCAAACTCTGCATTACAAACTCACTCTAAACATGTTCTGTGTTGTCCTTGTTTGTTGTTGTGAGAGACATAATTAAGTGTATTGAAAACATTCAACACATACACTTAAAAAAACCCTTCATCTTTGAGTGTGCTGTTGACACTATTCTCCCACAATGCAATGCACAATGGAGGAGATGCTTCTCAGAAAACAGAAAAACAGAAAACACTCAGAAAACAGAAAAATAACTGTTCTATTTTTGGAAATCAAAACATGTTGCTACCTCTGTGTTGAATTAATTGAACATTATATTTTCCTTTATGTGTAAAATGTTGTGCAATTGAAATTTTGTTTAAAATTAATTTTGAATGATTATCTACCAACAATCTTCTTTGTCCCTATATTGATTCCTTGTAAATCTTGTGCAAAAACTGTACACTATAATGCTTACTGTAACACATAACCTGATTATACTTGGGACTGGGAAACAGCAATCTAGGTGTAAGGATGGAGCTACTTTCCTTCATTCAGTGTGGGAGTGTTAGTTTTTATATTTTGAAAAAGAAAGTTAAGAAGAAAGCATGCAGCTGAGAATAAAGAGTGGTGACTTGCATCGACAGGTTTTTTTTATTAGTGCTGCAGGAAACCAAAGTCTGAATTTGTTTTGTGTTAACTGTAAATCAGAAGTAAATGTGAAAATGTTGGAATATTAATATGAAAATATTGCTGCTTCCTGTACAAGATGTTTTCTTTTATATTTGTTATTGTTTTTAACATGGCCTTCATGCCATATATTGTTGTGTGAAATAGATTTGACAGTTCTAATTTAAAAAGTTAATCTAAACAAATAAAATAAACAAAAAAATAAAACAAGGGACTGTTAAAGATGAGCATGTGAATACTGTATTATAGCCTCAGATACATTGTACCTCAGCAAAAATATTATCTTCACTATCAGTCAAATGGTTGCTGCTTTTTTATTATTAATGTATAATAAGGTCAGAACAATCAATCTAAAGCCCAAAGACATTTCATTTAAAAAAAAAATGTATAACAGACAAATGCAAATTCTTGTATTGGAGGATAATTTATGACTCAAACTATTAATTAATTAGCAAAAAAATGACTGCAATTATGACGAATTAGGGCTGCAACTTAGATTTATTTCATTATTGATAAATCTGCCATTTACTTTCTCAATTAATGAATCCTTTTGTCCACTATTTAATATTGAAAAATGTCCATCTCAGTTGTGTGACCTATATTGTCATTCCAAAACCCAAAGATATTCAGTTTATTATAATATCAAAAAGAGAGAAAAGCCAGAAATCTCCACATTTGAGAGGTTGAAACAGAATTTTATGCTAATTTTGCATGAAGACTTACTTTAACGATAATAGATTATTAAAATAGTTGGCCATTATTTTTTCCTGTCCATTGACTAGTCAATCAGTATGTGTTGCAGCTTTAACACAGACCTCCTGTAAATTAATTTAATTTTTTTATTTGTAATTAAACCCCCATGTCAATGTCATGTTTCAACATATATATCATTTTTGCTAATTAAAAGTTGATTTAAAGTCTTTGATCCAGCTTCATGTAAAACAGGATCTAATTTCATTATTAAGACTTAGAGGACTTAGAGTCCTGTGGAACATAAACATTTCCTTTAACCTCCGCAGAAGTGTCTCTGGAATTCGATGTAGTCCTCTACTTGTTGCCCCCATCCCCCCTTTTTGAATCTAAATATATCCTCCAAGAGCTCTGACCCACACATCACTGCCTGTATCCTCCTCCCACAACACAATAACAGCTCGAACCGTATCTCAGTCAAGCTAAATACAGCGCTGACAAAACCTCTGCGGCACCTGCCCCACCTCTACAGGCGTATAAATCTTCAGTCTACCACTGTCAGGTGCTGACTGTTTGACAAGTCTTATAAAGCTCTCTGTCTGCAGCGCTGAGCTCTGTGGGTTCATACAAATGTTCTCTCACAACCAACATGTAGAAGACAATCACTGGAAGAAATCTCAGACTGCTCACTTTCATACTTTTTCTCTGCTTATTTTTGAAACATGAATGTAAAACAAATCTAGAAATTAGAGCCTGACAGATATCTGTCCGATATCGGCCTAACAAAGACGTATTGGTATCTGTATACGCTGTCTGATATATGCTGTAATGAAAACTTATTTTACATAATATATAATGGAGAAAACGATGCTTGGGGTGATTTAGAAAAGGTGTTCACTCTTAATTTTTTTTTTTTTTAAACAAGTAATAATTTTTATTTAGCTATTTAATATATTCCTATTTATTCTTTATTTTCTCTGTTACCATTTATAGAATTGGCTGACAATGAAATACATTGTTTGTATCATAAGGTCCAACAATGTTAAATATTATTTAATAGTTTTAGGCTTGAGGAAGTAGCTCTCTGGGTACATTTGCAGAGTGGTAAATACAATCAGTGCACAATCCATATCAAAAATGAAAATCGATTTTCATTCCAGCTCAAAAAAAATTACTACATTGGCCACCATATTGGTCATCTGTGATTCAGTATCAGAATCAGTCTCAAAATTCCCATATCAGTCGGGCTCTAATATAAATGATCTTAAACAACATGACACAGCCTTTTTTTTAAGCTTAAACCCAGATTCCCCCCAAATAGTTTGGATGCTGTGTCATGTGAATGTGAATTAAAAACAGAGAATAATGATTTGTTCCCTCAAATTTCATGAATCATTTTGCAATATCAATCAAAATAATTGTTCAAATCTATTTTAATTCAAAAACATAATAACGAGTTTCTATGAACTGAGTAATCTAATTTCTGGTAGTTCAGACTTTTTGCGCAGTTAATTATTATTTTTATGACACAGGTGTTGCTAGATGAGACACTGTCATGACTTATTATCTTTCAATGGAATCATGTCGTGATGAACTCATATCGAGATACCATGACACACAAATCAAATTGTCCAGGTTAATAATAAGCACATAATAACGAAAAGAACAAGTATTTATGTATGATGTGTGATTTATGTATGATGTATGTATATTTATGCATGCATAAATGTATTATTTTCTCTCTAATTCTAACTGCTAAACTAGAGTGGAAAAAATACTCTAGTGCAAAAAAGTAAATGTAAAATATAGTATTTAATTCACAAAGGAGTAAACAAAAACAGGCTTTACCATTTAGTTAATTACCAGTATATGTTATATCATGTTATGCATCTGTTCTGTCCTGAGTGCTTTTTTTTGTTTTATCTGTTTAATGTTGTTTATCCCTAATTGTGGGACTCCCAGTTTCGTTTTAATGGTGCCCGAACGATGAAAATAAATGCTTTCTCATCTTATTATGGTGGTATGAAAGAAGATTTTGGTCTTATGGTCTTAAGTTAAATGCTGCAATGCCTGTGCAAAATAATGGAAAGCGTGAATGGAGAGATGGATCGTATTTTTCTGCAGCTATTACCTCATAAATAAGATGCACTATTAAGGATTATGTGTTATATTTAATCCCATCTGTGTGGTGCTCCAGCTCTGGACTCTCCTGTTTTACATGATTAAATGAAATGTGCAGGCTGTGTTTACACTGCGACTCCGCAGGAGTAACTTCTCTGTTATTATTATTATTATTACTATTACTATTATTATTATTATTATTATTATTAATCAGCTCGGAGCACAGTCATGTTGCTGTCAGATGATGTGATTCAGCAGCAAACGCTCAACATGCAGTGGAGTTACCTGCTGCCAAACACAACGTTGTGATAAAAATAATACATGTTTCCTTCTCATGTCACCTGCGGTTCCGTTAGCATCAGAGAGGCTTGTTTTGTTCTTACCTAAATAGTTGGTCCTGATGGTGTTCGGCTCGTTGTATCCAATTAAACGTTTATTTACATCCCAAACCAGGTTTCCAGAGCAGGACATTGTGACCATATGTGGGTTTTAATTAACAATAACATTGAAACTATGCTAACCCTAACCCTGTTGTGTGTCGTCGCTGGAGCTTGTTTTTTCCATGGATCCGTCCGTGAGAGTCGGACAGCGCTAACGTTAGCTCGCTGCGACGCTCCACGGCCGCATCGCTGGAGGTGAGAGACTCGCTGCTGTCCTCCTGTCTCCGCTGTCCTCATGAGTTTACATCCACAGTCCTCCTCTGCGCGGCTAACTATCTGTCCTGCTAGCCTAGCCTGGTTTATTTCTTCTAGCAGGCAGCGGTCAGCTGTGTCCAAGCAACGCGAGAACCTACGTGGTTTGAGCGAGAGCACGGAAGCGCTCGTTTTAATGAGCCAAACAGCCGACGGGGCGGGAAGCTCAGAAAGTCTTGCCGGAAAATATTAACCCTCTATGCACTGAAAAAATTAAAAATCATCTATATAAATTCTACAACGAAATATGACTTTAGTGCTTTTACTTGAAAATAGAAGTTTTTCATGTAGTGCATTACTTAGTGATTGTTTGTTATTATGTGTCCTCAATTTTGTATGTAAATTGAATCATTCGTTCCAAGTAATATTCACTAAACCAGTTCATTGGCTTAATTAGTTGATATTTCCAAGTAAAATGTAATTGAGGGACATCAGTTAATCTACAATTTACTTGTGTATTTTCATTAAAAAAATAAGTGGTTATATTAAATAAATATTACTTAGAAACAGCCTGCGTAAAGATTACAAACATTTTCTGTGCGGAAAATTTTTTTTTCAGTGTGGTACGAAACCGGTTAAAAAGTTCCTTTTATAATGTTTTTAAATTTAAAACGTTATGTATTGTACCCTGTTGAAGCTACTGAATCTTTTACACATGTTTATTAAATAAATTATGTTAAAATTAATTTTTAAAACTTACTTTTTCATTTGTGCACCGTTATAGTACAATGTTGCTTATGGGCAGCAAAACCCAAAAACCTCCACAAAAAAAAAAAGAATTATAAAATTTCTTCAGATTATGTTTATTTAGTCTATTTTAAGACAAAAAAACACAAACATTTTTTCCTAACTGGCATCATAATGTGTATCGTAGAGGGTTAACTGAACAGTTTTTGACAGTGGTGGAATGTAACTTAGCATATTTATTAAAGTACATTTTGAGGTACTTTACTTGAGTACTTCAACATAACTTTATACTTCTACTTCACTAAATTTTAAAGGCAAGTATTGTACTTTTTACTCCACTACATTTAGCTGCCAGCTTTAGTTACTTTTCAGGTTGAGATTTAACATGGAAAAATATGAACATTTTAAAATTATGCACGTTCATAAATATGTGTATTTTCCCCCTTTAATTTAACTCAACTGGTAAACTATTATTTTGATTTTGCATTAGAGTTCTGAATTAAATAAAGCGGTAGTATTTAATTCACAAAGGATTAAACAAAAACAGGCTTTTGCCATTCAGTTATTCATTGAATTTCCAGTAATTAATATATCGTGTTATGCATCACTATGGTGGTATAAAAAAGATTTTGGTCTTCTGGACGATTTTTATTGTCTAAACTCTCTTTGTTTCTATGTAATTTAGGAGAGTTTGTCAAAACATTAAACAAACTATAATGACACAAAATATGGCAGAAATGGCAAGTGTATATTTCGCCATGTCTTTAAAAAATGTTTATTTTTTTGGACTAGTTTTAATTAATTCTTTTGTTTGATTATTTTTTGTTTCTGTGTAATTTAGGATTTATTTCTCAAATATATAATGTCATAAAATAATTGTGTGAATAAAACATTACCTTAACAATTCAAAATTAAATTAAATCTGCCTCTGAATTATCATGTCGAAGTAACATAAAAGAGAAATGCTCAAGGAAAAGTGTGTAAGATATAAACCTGAGTAAATGTACTTAATTAATTACAATCAACCCACCACTGCTTGTGGATGTTATCCCTTATACCCACCCCGTGGTGGATTTAAAAAAAACAAAAAAACAACTAAGTACAAATTAGTTCACACAGTAAGCCTGGAATATCAGGGCTCCTGATTCCTGTGAACCCTGGGCACATTAAACTCACAAAGCTCTTCAGGATTACAGATCAAATCAGATCTGTAAAAACTCTGTGATGCAGACAGGGTAGGACCAGTAATGTTCAAGTTTGAAGAAAACCAGGCATGTTGTTTGTCAACACATCCTGTTGCTTTGTAGACTTTTCCAGAGGCCTCAAATGCAGAGCTAGATTAACCTGTTAGGGGCCCTTGGGGCAAAAAATACTCTTGCACTGTTGTGAAATGAAGATTTTATTACAGGGCCACAAGATCAGTTTGTCATGCAGGACCTGTTGCCAGCTTTGTGCATTTACTTATGAAGTCCTGTTCAAAGACTCAGTTTAACTGTAAATGTTTAATCATCATCATTAATTAATTAAATACTAAAAAAGTTTTGGGGTCCTCGTTCTTATATGTTGTCTTTGTTTCTATTGAAAATAAAAATGGTATGCGAAAGCAAATTAAAAACCAAATAAATGTTTTTTTTATTAACAAAATCACCAAAAAAAAAAGTACTGTTCAGTTTCAGTCAGTTGCTGACTATTCA
The DNA here is from genome assembly GCF_030273125.1 of Centropristis striata. Classification (NCBI taxonomy): domain Eukaryota; kingdom Metazoa; phylum Chordata; class Actinopteri; order Perciformes; family Serranidae; genus Centropristis; species Centropristis striata. The sequence continues at coordinate 13,484,057 of NC_081526.1, forward strand.
TAAAATAAAATAAAAATATTAATAGCTAACACCATTTTTAAATTACGCCAAGTAACTTTTTCTCGATTATACATTGTGTATTTTTTTTATTTTTTTTTTTACATAAAATCACAACTTAAGTATAACGCTATAATATTTTACAATAAATGTTTTTGATTTAGCGATCAATTGTCTCCACCCAGTCGGGACACGTTGGGCTGGGAAAGTAACACTCCGTTCTAACCCAATCGTATTGTAGGCCTGACCAGGCGGACCAATGAGGATGGAGGAAGCATGTAACCCCGCCCCTCACGCGGTAGGTTGCATCGTGCAGAAAGTCACCTCAACGTATCGGTCAGACAGAAGCTACCGACGAGCTAGCAGCGCTAGCATGGTCTCAGTGGAGCTGGGGGAAGGTCGACAGTAGGACAGCAGCATCCTCTCCTATCCTTTAATCAACCTGTCATTATTTCTTTGACAACACAGTGTTAGAAGACGAAGTCTGTCTATTTAAATTCTGTGGCTTTTAAGAAAGGTCCTTAGCTAGCTAACCAGCTAGCTTCAAGTTCCGCTTCATCTTCACCACAAACATCTACAACTATGGCTGCGCTGAGAGCCTCCTATCACAGGATTTTGGATAAGGTCGAGCATATGCTGCCGGCCAAACTGAGACCTCTATACAATCACCCGGCAGGTAAGCAGAGTTTATCAGCCGGCTTCTTGATGAGCAGGCTGGCTCAGTGTTTGTGATGGGACTGTATGGAGGGCGGAGGGGGACTGATGCGGGCTCTGTCCAGCTGCTCTCACACGCACAGGATCAAACAACAGCTCCTGACTATTCTTAATGTCTGAGCTGGGTGACAGTCATTGTTTTGATGTGCCCGTGTTGCTGTGGGACACCCTAATCTGCTGGGATAAGCAGGTCGGCCCGTGGAGCAGAGCTAACTTTATGACAGCTGAAGCCGTGAAGTTTATTGTGGTGTTAAGTTCTGGATTTGGGAGGGAGTTCAAAGGTATTGTCATAAAAAAAACTATGTTTTTTGAACCAGGGCCGGTTCTAGGCAGGCAAATATGAGGGGGCAGTCAGAAATGTGAAGGGGGCATCATGTGTACACATCATGCTCCAGCACTTTTCTCTGTGCTTATAGTAACGATGCTTTCTTCATTAAAAGGGGTCTATGTGTCCAACCCCAACCTGGAGAAGTGGATTGCACTTTGTCAGGCCTCTACCTTCACACCTGTCCAACTTGGGTGTCCCACCTGAAGACTAAGCTCCTGCTGGTCTTCAGCTCTTAAGGTCACTGAGGCATGCAAACCCCCTGACCATAATAAGGTGGCAATCCCTCAGGGAGGGGGGGGGGGCTAAAAAATGAAAATAAATAAATGAATAAAATCAAATAAAACATCCTTCATCCAGATTTCAACTAACAATCATGTATCGTGTGTCCCTTTTTCCGGGGGATTTTTCCGCTACTGCAGATAATTTTGTGCTTTCTCAAATTCAAAAATTTTGATTTGAGGGGGGAAAAACATTTATTTAAGGGGGCTCGGCCCCCTCTTTCCCCAGCGTAGAGCCGGCCTCGGTTTTAACTATCGCAGTCGCAGTGTTTATCGCATCAAATCAACCCGTGGAAATTATATTTAACAACCCAGAGACTGGACAATAACCATTCCTAAATAGGAGTCTTAATAATTACCAATTCTGCATGGCTGTGTTTTGGTAAGAATCGGCCAAAACACATTATGTTGATAGGGCTGGACAATATGGCCGAAATCATAAACCCGGATATAGGTCATTTAATATCCCGATAACGATATGTATTACAATATATCACACGTTTTATCGTTATTTACTAAATAAATAGTCTATATTAAATTACCAAACGGTAAAGTCTGTTTGTGTATTTACTTCATACTCCATTTTATCACAACTGTGCCTCTGTGGTTCGCTCCAGCTTTCCTTAAATTTTAGAGGATCAAAACGTAAAGCGTTGCCCAAATTATGTAAATATTGCTGTAATTTGGCCTCTGCATTGCAAAAGAAAAGAAAAAATATAGAAAAATATATGCGATAGACATTTTTATATCGTTTTGACGATGCATATTGTCATATCGCCCAGCCCTAACGCTTGCCACTATCAACTGAGATGACGTAGTTGTGTATCTAAAACTGAAATATAATAACAATGTGATTACATTGAAATATGATACATTTTTGTATTGAATTATTGCCCAATCGTTATCGCAAACCTATAAGCAAAGTAAAATATTGCAATCAAAAAAGAAAATCTAGTTCCGTAATCCGTATAGTTCTAGTCCATGTATAAAGAACACACCAAAATATGCATAAAATCTAAGTGAAATAAGATTAGAAGTAAAATTTTAAAAACAAGACAAAGTGTTACAGTATCGATTTGTATATTGTTTGTCTCTCTGTTTATTATTATATTTACTTTAATCATCTAGCATATGAAATGTTAAAAAAGATGAAAAACGCTTGCCTTGTGTTTGTGCAAACTGTCAAAACTCAAACATGTTCTAGTGAATTTATATAATGTAAGAGAAAAGCAGCGAATCGTCCCATTTGAGAAGCTGAAAAAAGCAACAAATAATTGTTGCTTGCTTAAATGACTAAAATTATAAATTAATAAAACAATGGCTGCTGCATAATATTCAGTCTTTATTGACGTGTGGTTTCAGCTCTAATCATGATTTAAAAACATTCTTAATTTGTCTAAATCTTGAAGGTTGGTGTGACTTTGGCACTCAGCTGCCATGGTACTCCTTGCTCATACAAATGTGTAGTAATAAGAAAGTGATGCAATAAATCTTACCTTTTATGAAAGTTTATATTGTCAACACACTTCCTATAAATGAGGGCAGAGTAATTATAGTGGAAACACCTCCCAGTATGATGCAACACAGTTGAACAGCACCACAAACGATGACAATGGAAACTGAACATTATAACCTTCATGACAGTTGGATGCATTAAACTGCATTATGTTTGGATATAAGTATCTAACAAACTGAAGGTGCCGTTCGTTTTCTACATGTTCAACTTTCACTCACATTAAGATGTCTTTGACACTGATCTTAACTAGAGGGTAGAGAGATTAAGGAGTCACAGAGGACAGTCTGTTCTTTGTTTTGTCTGTAAGGGTGCTGGAGCTTTGGCTTTCAAGGACAACTCTCTGACCAGGTATGAAGGGGCGGTGACTGCGGCCACCTCCCTCAGAGATTATTTGCAGTGACAGAAGTCCCACTTTTTGTTTGGCCTGCAGCGTGATGCAGGAAGGTGACGGAAACTGATTCCAGACCAGCAGCTTTTTTTAATGGTCGTCTGCATTTCATTGCGTGCGCTGCCGCTAATTATGTTTCTGTTACTGAGTTCTCCCGGCGGCTTTGATGTTCGGAGGTGTCCAACTATCTGTTACACAGTTACTCAGCTATCTGGTTTAATGTCTGTTTTCACCAAACAGACCATCCTGGTAGAAAGAACAACAGTCCAAGGGAGGAAAGTTGTTGTATGTTATATAAACTTGTTTATTGTACTTGAAATACAACATTTCAGATTTTTCATGGGTTTGTCACGTTTATTGATGTATGTTAAAGTATGCCCCATATCATGTGATTTTTTTTTGTGTGTGTGTGTGTATTTTGCAACAGTTTGTTGTCCTAAAGCCAACATTACATTGAGTTTATTTTGGAGTTTAACGGCAGTTCAAAGGTATCGTTATAAAAATTAAAAAAACAATAAAAAAATCCAAACCATGATGTACCAACTATGGAAAAAAGAATATAAAAACCAACTTTAAAAATGAATGACTTGATAAAAAATGAATATGCCATTAAATTTACCAAAAAATTAATAATAAAGATAAATGTTAATGAATTGACGCATTGCGAGATAAAGTGATATTTCTGTTTTTAATGGGCTTATTTATTTATTTACCTTCGTACTAGTCCCCTCCTTATTAACTTTCATATTTGAATTTTCCCCCCTTTTATTTATTTTTATTTTATCATTTTTGTTGATTAAAAAAAGTGTTTTGATGTTTATATTTTTTTTTTAATTTTGAATAAAGAAATTTAAGTTAGGGGAGATACATATTGAGAAAATTTAGATGGAAAAAATATAACATTTAAAAAAAATTTAAAATGCAAAAAATAAAGGATAATAATAAAATTAAATACATGAATACAAAAAAAAATTAAAAAAGGAAAGTAAATTAATAGGGCAACTCATTTAATTAATTAATTAATGGCTACATTTATTTTTAATGTTGCAGCGTGTTTCGACACACTGAGGCATCTGGGTATCTGTTACGCAGATATTTGGCTCGTCAGTATGGAATTAAGTTTCATCTTTACAGCAGATAGGAAACGTCAGCAGGCAGAGACCTCAGAGAGAAAACCTCACTTTGAATTTACATCAAATAATGTTCTATCCACACTGTTGAAATGTCACTGCAAAATTTAATGTCTCCTTTTTCTTTTTTCTTACAGGTCCAAAAACAGTTTTCTTCTGGGCCCCTGTGTTTAAATGGGTGAGTGCATTTTTCCATATTGTTAACTGTTTACCTTAGTAAGGATGCTTGGCCTGTGCCTCATTCATTTTTTATCAGCATATTTATATTTTCAGGGAGAAGCTGAGATTTCTGGCATTAACAAGCTTCACCTTTCTGTCTTGTGTGTTACCTTCTCACCATTTTATTTTTCTGAATTCCACCTGGATTCCCAAGAATGTAGTTACACGATCGGGTGCGATGTGGCCGCTGAAGTTGATCGCAGCCTCTTGAAATTTCTTATAATTCCTCTGGGTTCATAGCAGCGTGTTTCAGAAGCATCTGCTGAAAAAGAAGCCACAATGTTGCCACAGCTCCGACTTCAAACAGGACAGTGCATCCCTCGAACCGCCATATTTTGTGGCCTTGATTCAGTTGATGATGCAAGTAACGTACATGTAGGACGTCTAACAAGTCAATTGTAGATGATGTCATCTGCTGTTTAAGAAGAGTATCGTAAATCTTTTTTTTTTAATCTATTGAAATCATCACATATTTGCATCACATATTAACCGTCTTAAAAAGTATTGTTACAACCTTACTTTAAACAATTGAATTAAATTTAATTAATGGACTCATATATGGACTTATATTCCCCAAAAACTCATAGAGATTACAATCTGTACAGCAGGCATGTCCAAACTATTCCACAAAGGGCCGTGTGGCTGCAGGTTTTCGTTCCAACCAAGCAGTAGCACACCAGACTTGACTCACTTAATCAGCTGATCTCAGTCTTCAGACAGCTGATTGGTCAAACTGTGTGCTTTTGCTTGGTTGAAACGAAAACCTGCAGCCGCATGGCCCTTTGTGGAATAGTTTGGACATGCCTGCTGTACAGCATACGACACCGTCTTTCCTTTGACAGTCAGTTCGGAAACAGAGAAACTCCTCCAAAAAAAACTACACGGGGACAAAATGAAAGGAGCAAAGTTTTGTCTGCATGAAACGCTTTCGTCACAAATTGCTTATGTGTATATATATTATCTGTGCACGGTGGCAAGATTGATCAATGATGCACTTTGTGTTATTTAAATACTTTTCTGGGCCAGAAGATGTGAAATTATCCAAAAATTCAGAATGAAGAAGTGAGAAAATTAACATAACAGACCAACAGAAATGTATTTAATCACCTTGCTTGCCAACACTGATGTTGGAAACCACTGCCACAGACATACAGAACTTAACGTCTCACTATTGTGACTTTTTGGCCTTTAAATTGTGTAAACATTACAGTAAATACAGTTAAAACGTGCTCTCTTCACCTCTACAGGGTCTGGTTGCTGCTGGTTTGGCTGATATGACTCGGCCAGCAGAGAAACTCAGTACCTCCCAGTCTGCAGTGCTGACAGCCACAGGTAAAATGAGATTAAATGCATTTTTAAATAAACTCCAAAAAAGATTTTATTAAGGATCTGATGTCTCTGTTTGAATCACACAGTTATTGTATTTTAAAAATAATTGTTGTCATCCAGTAAAAGGAAAAACTTTGTCCTTTACTTAAAATTGACCCACTTCAGTGGCCGTGATTTTTATCTATTTATTTATTTAATCTCTGCCTTGAATACGTCATGTACAAATGTATCAGTTACGTGTTGAGACAGAGTCTGACCGGTCTGTGCTAAAGGCCGTCTGATGCATCTGCTTTTGCAATATGTTTCTTCAAACAAATCTTATCTGTTAACTCTTTTGCCAAAACATAGACTCTGTTCTCATGAGCCGGTTCGATATTCGTGTGTATAACCTTCACTCTTCCTGCTGACCTCCTTCTTCCACCAGGCCTGATCTGGTCCAGATACTCGTTGGTCATCATCCCGAAGAACTGGAACCTGTTTTGTGTCAACTTCTTTGTGGGCAGCGCAGGAGCCTCCCAGCTCTACAGGATCTTTAGGTTTGTGTGTCACTGTGGTTAATTTAAACTCTCTGCTGCCCTCATTAGTTCTGTTATAACGACTTTAATGATGCAAGATAACTGCACAGTAGCTCTCTGGTGAACATGTAATTCTTCCTCACAGCTGACTTAGAAGTTAATGTTTAAGTGTATTGCAGCTGATCCAGTGAGCATTAAGTAAATGTATAACGTACAGTAGTTTTCATGTGTGCTTTGTTTCCAATGTCAACAATAAACAGAACTCCAGCAGGGAATGAGTTCAAACAGTTTCCATAATGAGTCAAATCACTTTAAGGAAGTGTGAAGTTGTGAGCATGACATCAGGTGACAAATAAATATTAAATAAATGTCACTGTGAGGGATGAGTTCCATCAGACCAGATTAAAGATCCTGGACTGATGCACCTGCCTTTAAGTTTAAACTTCCTGGTCAGTTCACAGCTTCCTTCATAATGTTGATATTTTACTCCAAATCAACATTCAAATGAGCATTCAAATCAACGTTCAAATTAGCATTTCTTTTTCTTTTTGCATGTTATTTTTTAGGATCAAATATTGCCCTGATGTAGTCAAAACATTAAAGATGGTGAAACGTCTGATGTTTGAATAATCACAGAACTTTACGATTCCTCCAGTGCATAACTTTTGTCTTCCTCTGGCAGTGTAATTACACAAACAGTAGTCATGTTTACATCAACTAATTTCTCTGCACATTTTGATGATTCGCATGAGAAAAGCTTGATGGAAACAGCAAAATTCAATACAATTTTAAAAATGCTCATAAAAGTTTTTACGCTGGATTGTGGTAGTTTTTGTCTTTTTAGGAAAATGGTTAATGTGATAAACAGGAGATGGAAACTATTTTTTCTGACATAGCAAACATTTAACTCACACGACTAATCAGCTGGCTCTGCTCTGACATGAAAGAACAATTCTAAGTTGCCCAATTGAATCCAATTCCTGAAAATATCTCTACATTTCCTCTTGTGGGTGTAAAAGTTGTTTGATTATCAACCTTTTTGTTGTTTTTTCTCTCTTGCACAATCTCTACTTCTTCTACTGTTTACTGGCAGATTAGCCTACAGCAACACATTACACTTTACTCCTTGTAAAATTTACTTTGACTTTAATGGAAACACGGCTACTATCAGTGTGTGCTTATAACTTCTGGTGATGTCACCAAATCTCCCCCAGCCCCAGGTGTGCTCTCTTTAAGTATTCCTGTGCAAATAATTCCAAAAGGGCACTGAACTATAATTTTATAAATACCAACCAGTCCAAAAAGTCAGCGTTGTGAGAACTCATTTGACTTGGCTTGAATGTAACAGATTTTAATTCACATGTAAAAGTCTCACATCTTAAATACTGTATTTTGATGTTTTTCCTTCTCTTACAGGTACAAACAGGATCTAAAGGCCCAGGAGGCCCTAGAGGCTAAAGAGGCTCAAGAGGCTAAAGTGGCTGCAGAGTCCTGATCGCTCTACTGTTGCCAACACTCCACTTCTTTCCGTGGACTGAACCAGAGACGTCTCACTGGGCACTAACCGGCCCCTTCCCATCATCATCATCATCATCATCATCATCCACATGTTGTCTCCATAACACCCATGCCATAACTGTTAATCCACCACAGTAAGCCTGTTGTCCCTGTTGGAAATGTGCAGTTTTCATTCAGTTTCAGATTTCCTCAGGGTGTAAAAATAAACAAAAAAACACGCAAGAGAACATTTTTTTAACTGTAGTCAACACACACACTTGAGAATTGTGGTCATCAACGCACAAGTTGGACTCGTTCAACAACTTGTATGATTGTACATTCTTTAATTTAACTTCATGCTTTATGCCTCCAGCACTGGTTGGGAAGTTTTTGCACATTTCCATCATTGTTTTTCAGGTGTAGCAATCAGTACCTCATGCATTAATTTCCCAAAACTAATGTAACTCTTGGATATGTGTTGAATGTGGTTTAAAGGGATGTCTTTCCAAATGAAATTAAGGCTTTCATCATTATTAATCTTTTAATTTTCTTATTTATAATTAGGTGACAGTCACGGCATCTGTACCATTAAATCATCAATTACCGTGTAACGATTCCTTCCATTATTATGGCTTTAATCTGTGTGAGAGCAAATCATAATTTATTAGTCACTTGATTAAAAATCTCTCTTGTTGTGAAATCTGTATAGAAAGATGCAGTTATTTTCTGATTATTATTCAGGAAAACTTGCACCAATGCCACATCTTTAACCTGTGCAGCTCTTCAGTGATTGTTACAGAGCCGGCGAGCAAACAATGACATGCTAACCGCTCTTTATTATCAAAATCCAGCTGTTGAATACCTCTTTATTCCTAGGTGTTTTATATTTTGTGTGTGTGAGAATAATACTTTCATTGACATGTTCCCACTATAGTTACACATTATAACCCCACTGAATATTTTAGCAATAATTGGTGTCATCTATTTTAAATATTTCTTAATCTGCAGACTGTTTGAACAAATGGCACTTTGATGGTCAATCATTATGGCTCTGTGGCTATGTAATGTAATGGCTGTGCAATGCTAATAAATCCTGTTTAACAACTACAGCTGATTTAGAGTATTCACATCTCATAGTTTACACATACAAAGTGATGTATGGAGGACAGAAGCTGCCAAGAATAAAAAATAAATGACTCAATATGCTATTAAATGTACCAAAAATAATTAAGAAATAAATACAGGCAGTCATTAATTGATAAGTGATGAAGGGATATTTATGTTTTGATAATCGTTATTGACCTTTGTAGGCTTTCTCCTTTTTTTCTTTCCAATGTATCTATTTCCTATTGATTTTTTTAATTATTTCTTTATCAATTTTTATCTTTAGAATTATTTCTGTATAGTTTTTTTCCTATTTATTTTCTAATTTTCTTTGTCACTTATTTTTATATTCTGGCAGCCTCCATAGACTGAAATCAAATATCTTAAAGATTAGTTGATAAAAGGGGCACTCAATTTTCTACATGATCAATTTACTTGTCCTGGTTAGTACTATTCAATTTGTGAAAAATAATAAGGGTGCTGTCTAGAGATGTGGATTTCTTAAAATAAATCATGTGTAGGTACGGCAGGTCTAACATTTTTTTAGGTTGCAACACTAAATAACTGGAGTGTCCTTTTAATTAGTTAACAGGAACTAAACAAACTAAATTATTGATCATACAAGTCCTCTTTCAGACAAAATTGTGACCATTTGCTTAAATCTCAGTTTCGGACTGTTGGTTAAAACCATAGACTGTATAAAATGTAATTTAATTTAAAACTTAAGCATTTTGAGGATGCCACCTGACAATCACTTTTCTAGTTTCTGAATTTTAACTGAATAATCCATTAGTAGCAGCACTATGGATATTGACTTGAGTGTGAAAATTAGTTCAGCAATGAGTTTGAGATATGAAGTTGGTACAAACAGATTTCAATTTGAATCTCTGGCTACAAAACAGAGAAGCTATTTGTAGTATAAACAGTAAATCTTTTCAGTGTTATCAGGTGGACATGTGGCAGTCTGAAACTTTGTCCCCCTCTGCTGCTTACAGTCTGCAAGACAGAGTAAATCAGTCTAACATCCACAATGGAAAAAATTCTTAACATGTTCTGAAGTAACTTTCATGCTAAAAGAGGTACCAAAAACAAATTCATGAAAGAATATTTAGCATGGCAAAGCTCTGACCTGTCCATTAATCTCTCAAGATGATCCTAACCTGGTGAGATGTGGGCAGCACTACCAAATAATTCACTTTTGCAATTTAATCCTATAAATGCCATTATGTCTACATAATGCCACAGTTTTCATGAAGAAATAATTCATTAAATGCTAAGTAAAGTTTTATATTAGTCTGGAAGGTGTCAATGATTGACAACATAATTGATTTTGATACATTACATCAGACACCAAAGCACACATACTGCATCAATAACCAGTGAGAAATTAGTAAAAGCTACATTATATTTATTTCAGTCCCAGGGCTCAGGTGTTGTGCTTCCCATCTCACTTGAACAGAATTCTTAGCCATTAGTAACACCTTAGCTTTTCTTATGACAAGTCAAAATGTCTGCAAGATAAAGATCTAATGACTTGTAACATAAAATGAGAGGGTGAAGTCTTGACTGAGACAGCTGTAAGACCTTTAACTCTAAACCTACAGGTTGACACATTTAAAACATTGAATATATTAGCATGGCTTTGACAAATGACAAATAACACATAGGATGGTTAATCAAAATTGTTTTATTCACAAGCCTTAACAGTGAGTCAGGTTTAGCGTTTTCCACCGACACGGGGTGCGCTAATCTTCATGGGCTTAGCGATCTTGGGCTTCGCTGCCGTCTTGGTGGATGCCTACAGAAGGACAAATACATGAATTACAGTCATATATCGCTATATTACACTACTTAACATTTGGCCTTAAGTTGCTTAATAAACCAGTGAATACTAAGTAGTAGCACTATAAAAGCCAAGAGGTTAAAGTTTAGTCTTTTATGATTGGGGTAGTTTAAAACAACATTTGTTACCAAATGGCACAAAGACCAATTCTTCTGTCAGACTTGAGATCTTACCTTTGCACTTGGGGCAGCAGGTTTCTTGGCTGCCTGCTTTGCCTTCTTGGCCTCCTTGGCAGCTCTGAGAGAAAAAAGAAAAGAATCAGCCAAACATGTAAGAGAGGGTGATATGGATAAAACCTTGTTCTTTATTAAGTCATCTTATATTGTGACTTATAATTAAAGTGAGTCACATGTGTAAATGGTGTTTGATACAACACTATTTAAGGTTTTCATTAGGGCCGGGACTGGATTAAAAAAAATCTAATTAATTAGAGGCTTTGAAATTGATTAATTGAAATTAATCATATTTTAATCGCATATAAATATTTTGACCTGAGAACAGTGAGAAGTAATTTTTTTCACATGGATTTTCAGCATACCATTAATTAATGACTGAATACATAAGCAACAAAAATATTGTTTATTTTTGTTCAAGTCCAACAGACCAGTGCAATTTTGGCCATTAAGTGTAGCAATAGCATATTTAGAAATATAGTAAATTTCAGAAATTCAGGTAGTCTATAGGTAGGTAGACCTTCTGTAAAACACAATCCATGCTAGCTACCACACTAGCCGCTATGTTTTGCATTGAGGTGATACTTGAGGCTCGATGTGCTGCGGTGATATGTGAATTCCTTGTTGCATAACTTGCACACAACCATGCTCTTATCGACTTCTATCCGTTTATTTTTTGTAACAAAATTTCCCATCTACGGGGCCAACCAAAGCGCTCTCATCAGCTTCTTCATTCATGTTCACTGTAATTTGTTGTTGTCTGAACTCATGAACGCTAGTTGGTGCTCCAGTATAATCGGTCTGCCTGAAACTCATCCGGTGAGAAACGTTCCGCGGTGCAAAAATAAGTGTGATTAAAATGTGTTAATTTTTTTATCGCGTTAAAGTCGTGGCTCTAGTTTTAATACCAGACGCATATAAAAAATATATTGCTGGTTGGAATCTGATTCAACCCCTTTTTTCCTGCTCTGAAAACGATCAAATCTGTCACTCAAAGTGAGTTTTTGGAACACCCTTTACATTTACACGTGATAAGTATTGAAGCGTGTAGGAGAATTCGGAGGCTGGCCAATGGTGAGATGTCGATAAAGACGTCAAGGACCAGTACTATGATCTCCGGTTGTTCTATGGCTACAGGTGTGGAATGAGCACTGCTGCCCAGCCTGCAAAACACAGTCAGGCAACAGCACATAACACAGACCAACACTGTGCACACCGTCCACCCGCAGCCAAATTAATGTGTGTAAATAAATGGGAACTTCTATTGATTTGTTTCAATATTGCCCAAGCCTACCGAGTTGTACAAATAGTCAAATTATTTAATAAACCCTTAAGCCATTCAAGCAGAATCCTTGAGTACACAATCTAAACTATTACCGTTTAATATGTTACGTCGTAGATATCAGACAAAACCACAGGTGTGTGTTGGGATATTCCAACAACCAGTCAGATATGACAGCTTGCTCCCACACTAAAATATATGTAGCTGTGCTGAAAATGTAATTTCTCCTTAATTTTCCACTGTCTTTACTAAAATCGGGGCAAAATGTAAGCCATGTGTAAATATATTCATATTGTTTATCACATTAAGTTTTGGAAGACTGCAACCCAATTTTTCAAGTTGGTCTGATCTCAAATGATTTAACATCTTATATAAATTTTACAGTGAAAACATTACTTTGTGAGTTGTGGTCAGCTACTGCTGAGATCTCCAACTAAACTTTGTCTCAAATCTGACAACTGTAAGTACATCAAGTCTATTCTGTTAAAACTACAGCCCCATAAAGTCCGAGGCAATCAGCCCGTTTCAAAAGCAACCAAGTCAATCAAAATCAGATTTAAAAACATAATGTTCCTAAAATCAACACAATGGTCTGGTTTGTGCCCTCACCTGATGGCCTGCTCCCTCTGGGCCTTGCGGACCTCGGGCTTCTGGTTCCTCTTGGCCATGATCTCAGCCAAGGAGGCCCCAGTGATGGCCCTCTGGAATTTCACTGCGCGGCGAGTACGCTTCTTTGCCACCTCTTCCTGTTAACATATAATGAAGAGACATTGGTTAATTTGTAGCACAATATTTACAACATGCTCTACAGACCCACACCAGAAACATGTCAAACCCAGCCAGACCTCTGTTCACTAATGGTCAAAGCATAAAGAGTATCCTACATAACAGCAGCTTACATTGGAGTAACACACTTGAATGTTTAAGTGACCCACAAAACTTTCTGGATGGAACTAAAACTGCAGATAGGGTTGTCACTTAATCAGCATTCCTCAATAGCAGAGTGTAGAAATCTCCAGATTATTAATTAAAAACATTAAATGTTGACTTTTACTGTCACTTTTACCACCAATAAGCAGGTGCCAAATCTTTTTGTCATGATAACTACTCATGTTCTTAAGCTACAACAATCCTGATTACTTAGCAAGTCATTGCAGCCCAAACTATCAATTGAGAACACATTGTACTTAAATTTCATAATATGCCAACAACAGTAATACATTTTAAACCAAATTATGTCCTGCATTATCTAGGGGATGAAAGATTTTGCGTTTACTGCTTGCAACAAATAAAGCAACTTAAGGCAGTGACCAGAAAATCATGTGTAAATGGAGTTTGATATGACATTTTTTGTTAAGGTTTTCATACTTATCACAACACAAATTATATTGCTGGTTTGAACCATTGCATAACAGTTCCAGGCGAGAAGTATCGAAGTGTGTAGGAGAATTCGGAGGCTGGCCAATGGTGAGATGTCGATAATGACGTCAAGGACCAGTACTATGATCTCCGTTTGTTCTATGGCTACAGGTGTGGAATGAGCACTGCTACCTAGCCTGCAAAACGCAGTCAGGCAACAGCACATAACACAGATGAACACTGTGCACACCGTCCACCCGCAGCCAAATTAATATGTGTAAATAATTGGGAACTTCTATTGATTTGTTTTGTACATCAATATGGTTTGTGAAGTTTTGAAATGACTAGTTAAACACAACCCCTTGCCATTTTGACAGCTATCAAAAGAATCCTAAAAACATACTGCAAAAAAAGAAAAAGTATTCAATACCACTTTTACAGCAGATATTGGCAGCTTCATCTGGCATTCATCTCATTGTGTAAATGTACACACAGTTAGTACAGATACAAACATTCAGATACAGCATGTTACTTACAGACTGTCCCTTCTTGTGCTTGCGCCTGTACAGCACAGTCCAGTTGATCTGTCTGGGGTTCCTCTTGGCCAGGAAGGCAGACTCACACTTGGCATTCAGAAATTGGAACACCTAACGAAGAAAAAAGGAAATCACGCATTGAGATTACTAATTTACAAATCCCTGTGTACGTTGGAGACTAAAGTTTACTATTAAGGTGCAGTAAAGAGTTTGAGATTTAAGACATATGGATCATTGTGCAACATCACTGACAGCTATTATTTAGGCATCTACACAATATTGCATAGTATTGTGGGATTGTGAGCTGAATTAGTATTACTCAATGAGACTTTTACCTGGTTAAATAAAGGATATATATATATATATATATATATATATATATATATATATATACTTTATTTAACGAGGTAAAAGTCTTATTGAGTTGAAAAAATATATTTTCCAAGAGAGACCTGACCAAGAAAGCAGCATAAATAACAATTAAATACAAATACAGCCATCACAACAGCACTGAAGGAGCTTCAGTAGAGACTTATATGGCGCAGTCACACTGACCTGAAAGTAGAGTGTATGTCATGTACAAACATGACATACACTTTAGATGGAGTTTTAGGTGGAGTTTAAGTGCATTTAATAAATGGGAATTCAGTCTAAGGCCATACCAACAGATAAAAAAGGCAAGTAATTATAATATTGTTTATATAGGGTTAGCTTAACTTGCGACAGTCAGTTTACGGTAGAAGCTAATGTTAGCATATTTTTTAGCATTCACTGGAGCCGACTTGGTCTTTTCTAGACAGTGTTGCTTATGCGAAAACCCTAAATTAACCGACAAAGACAACTAAAACAAAGCTATATTATTGTACTTCACATCGCATTTAGAAACAGAGCAGCTAGAAACCGGTGTGGGGTGAAGCGGTTACCTTTCCGTCTATCCTGGCGTATCGGCGGCCATGGCCGGGGTATATTTTATACCCGCTGAAACTGCACAACTCAACCCTGAAAACCACAAATACAAGGCATCACTAAAAGAATAAGGTACACATTTAATGTCAATGTAGATAACATCGTTAGAATGTTTATTTAAACGTTAAGATGGCATTTGATAGTATTCTGTACACTCACTTCATGATGGCTACGAGAGGGCACAAAACCGGAAAGGAAGATGACGGACCCGGAAACGGAATTGGAAGACTCCAATTTTATATTTATGAATTAATGACAGCAAGTATTTTTTTTAGTTAGTTAACTGGTTGTCATTTTGGCGTGTAACTTACACATATAAGTTAGTTTTTGTATTGTAAAAAATTGTGAAAGCAAATTAATACTTTGGCGAGTCATTACAAGATTGACGTCAAAATCTGACGGTTGCCTAGCAAGCGTTTCCAGAGAGACAGTAAGCGGGCACCATCGCTTTACCAACGATGACTGAAAACCGTCGGACCCAACATATGCACTTAATGCGTTTAATGTCTTTAACATGTAATCTTGCGTCTGTTTATTTTATTATTTATTTATTTGTTTTTGTTTCATTCTTTTCCATTTAATTATTCTTCTATTTTGTTTTTTAAAATATTATTTACTTCTATTTTATTTTTTGCATTGTTTATCTTTCTGTAACTAGTTTCTTCTTCTTTGTAACTGTGCATTGTATTGCTGTTTGATATAAATAAATAAAAATCAGGGGGAAAAAGAAAAAAAACTGGATGGCGGTAGGAAACAACCAGAATTGTAGTCTTTTAAGCCATGAAGACGTAACCCGGTAATGAGCGAGGCAGCCCGGTGAACTACATTACCAAGAACCACCTTGGCTAAACCGTTTGACAAGCGGCAGACGCTTCTTGTCTTTCAGTCTGCAGCAAGTAGAGTTGTTAGCTAACGTTTAGGTGTTGCCTGAGGTGGCAGGATGGGTGTATCAGATTTACAATGCGACACAAATGCTGGTAAGTCGCTTTATGGTTGTTTTGGACAGACAGAGAACGATTGTTCATCTTTGTTGAACTGTAGCTGTTGTGAATATATTCATTTGGTAGCTAACGTTAGCTAGCATGCATCACCCCAGTATTGCCCTTGGCTAACGTTACCAACATCAAGCGTGTCAAAGGATGCAGATCAAAACATCCTGTGTCAGGTTTCCTTGTGTCAGACTTATAGATTATCTTGTAGCAAAGTTTAACAAAACTTAAATATCACACGAACTCATTTTGTGTTGTGGTAATGTCATGAGAGCTGTCTAGGTAACGTTAGCTAATGAAAGACTAGTTAATGTTTAAAACGAGAAAGGTATTTTCTTTTGTACCTAGGCGTGATTACACAGAAGGAGCTCTACCTTCAGCTCTTAAGTTATTGATTTCTCCTTCTTTCCCCTTTCGTCTTCTCTATTAATCTTGTTTCCCGAAAGGTTTAGCGTTGCTCCTGTGATTTAGCTTTAATGGCTTAATAAAAGATTGGACGACTTTCAGACTCAGTTATATAATAAATAAAGTCAGTGCTGCAGAAGCAGAGATATTCTAACTTTTAGTCTCTATACCAGTCAAGCTGCAGCTTCTATAATGCAACTCACCATCACTCACTCATCATTCATTGGTCTGGTGACTGCCCTAATGTTTAAAAACCCCTGCCCCCGGTTTATAGCACAGGTTTTCTGTCAATTATTTTAGGTTTCAAGCAGCCTAACTCAAACGGACATTTCATGTATAAAATCATCAGCTTTACTACAGGTGTACTGTATGCCAAGCTGCTTTAAGCTTTTGTGTATTGTATCCATGGTGATTAGCAAAATACAGTTGTTGTGCTTTTCCAGTTTGTTTAATCTCTAGCTTCTTTGTTCTAACAAGGACCTGTAGTGGATCTGTCAGCCCGAGGTTTGCAAAAGCTGGAACCGAGTTTCACCTGCTCGGACAATACTCACACTCTCATCCTGGACCGTAACCACATAATGAAACTGGACCATCTTGAAAGGAGTCCAGGCCTTCAGCAGGTATGTAAATGCTTTGAACTCTATGCTTATTTTTATTCCCTTTTATTTGAAGGTTTATGGCATGTCTTGTTGTCGACCTACTGTACATTTTCTTGATTAAATGCCTTTTGATAAATCTTTGTCTTTTCTCCTTTAGCTTTCTGTAGCCAGTAACCGTCTGGTAAGGATGATGGGTGTGTGTCGGCTAACAGAGTTGACAGTCCTCAATCTTCCCAATAACAGTATTGGATACATTGAGGGGCTCAGAGATCTGTCGCACCTCAAATGGCTAAACCTGTCTGGGAACAATATTAAGGTGAGAAGAAGAGAGATTGTTGCATGCTTACTGAATATATCATATCTCATTTATTTACAAAAATGTCCTTGCAAAGATGTAACCATATTTTCAGCCCATGTGTTAATATTTAACCGACTTCACACTCTTTACACAGGTCATTGAACAGCTCAACAACTGTGTTTCCCTTCAACACTTGGATCTGTCTGACAATAACATATCCACCATTGGTGATGTGACTAAGCTGGTGGCATTAAAAGTGAGCACTGAAGACTGTTTAATAATGTACAGTTATTGTGTCAGTCTTCTTTTATGTATCTTTGATTTATTTTCTCTCAATTTTGCAGACACTGTTACTCCATGGTAACAGCATTACAACGCTTCGTACTGTGCCTGCTCACCTTCCTGCCCATTTAACCATTCTGTCCCTGGCAGAAAATGAGATAAGGGATCTGAATGAAGTATGTATCTTTTCCCTTACTTAAAACAGCAGCACTGATCTCTGTCTTGATTATATACAGTCAAATTATAATTGACAGACTTTCTTTGAATTACTCCATAGGCATCATACCTGGCACCTCTTCATGAACTGGAGCAGCTGTCCATTATGAGCAACCCTTGTGTTATGGCAACCCCCTCTCTGCCAGGATTTGATTATCGGCCATATGTCATGAGTTGGTGTCTGAGCCTTAAGGTCCTGGATGGCTATGTAGTGTCACAGAAAGAAGGGTGCGTACATTCCTATGCTATTACACTTTGCTAGTAAATATTAATGTAGGATTACTGTCCAAATGTTTTCGAATCTTGTATTGATTGTGTATAATTGTTACGATTACAGTCTGAAAGCAGAGTGGCTCTACAGTCAGGGAAAAGGACGCTCCTATCGACCAGGTCAGCATGTTCAGCTGGTTCAGTACCTGGCCACTGTTTGCCCTCTGACGTCATCACCAGCCCTGGAGACGGCAGAAGATGCCAAACTGGAGAAGATCCTCAGTAAGCAAAGGTATGAATCTGAATGTAGCAAAACTGCTACACATCATGAAGCTTAGAAAAAAACATTACTAACATCCAATACTCACTACATCACCGTGATAACCCCCACATACATCCACATTAATGCAAAATATTTACCTGAATGACCTCATGTTTGCATGGACTTTTTTGTCTCTCAGGTTTCATCAGAAGCAGCTGTTAGAGGAGACCAGAGGAGGGTGTCCCAGCCCTCCTCGTCCAACTCAGCTAGATGTGGAGAGGCACAGTCCTTCACATACAGTCCCACAGGGGGGAGCCAGCGAGGTGAAACAAATCCATGCACCTGCACCAGCTGCTGCTCCATCAGTCTGTGAGACAGGTAAGAGGGCTTCCTTGTCTCTCTGTGGCAGTGCTCCTCAAAGTCTTCACTCTGGTTTGGAGTCTGGAGCTTCTTTTTACAAGCAGTTATGATGCATCTTTTCCACAATATAACTGTTTGCTGTCTACTTTTCTTCAGAGCCAGTAGTGCAGTTCAACACTTGGGTGAGCTGTGATTCTTCACACACATCACTGCCTGTAGTTCGCAGCCCAAAGCTCAGGCAGGAGCACATCTATTTGGAGGATGTGCAGACAGACGAGGAGAAACTCAGTGGAAGCTTGCTTTCCTCTGAGTCCACCTTTCTCCCCTTCACATCTGGTCTGGAGCCACAAACAACCCACTCTGACAGCGAGGACGAGACAGAGACATTTGAACCCGATTCCCTGGCTCCAAAGCGGCCAGCATTGCCCAAAAAGCACAACACAAACAAGACACATCATTCACCCCGATTGGATAAGCCAGAGAGGGGTCTTGAGGAGGAAGTTATGTCTGCAGCAGCACCAACAGCTGTAGCACTGGGCATCAGAGTTAGCACACCACAAAATGACCAGGAAACATCCTCCGACTACAGTAAAGCAGAGATGAAAGAAGCTCCCAAGCAGGAAGACATTAGTGTGTGTGCAAGTAACTCAAGCTTGATGGGAGCTGACAGGGCAGCAGTTAAAATACAATCATGGTGGAGGGGACAGCACACTCGGTGCTGTCACCCCATGGCCAGAGAAGTGCGCAGTGAAATCCGCCTGCGCAGGATGCAAGACCACATCCTCTCCCTGTCTGAAAAGTTGGACAGGTAGGTGACTGACCTTTTGTATTTTATTTGTGGTATCAGAGTAAATAAACATTGCATATGGGTGTAGATATATATTACATGCACAAACATTTACAAAGACTACTAATGGGTTTACATGGGATTTGTTTGCAGGGTGCAGCAGCAGTATGAAGAAGAGAGATTACAAAGGCTGGTTCAGGAGGAAGCTGTAAAGTTTCTGTGGAAACAGGTCAGTAATTAAAGTTATTTATCTTGATAATCCATAAAATGGTTGTTGAGATAATCAGTCCAGACCATGTGTTGGGCCCACTGACTGATCAGCTGATAGACCAGCAGCCTGGCATTGTCTTAAAGTTACAATCTCAAAGATTTTCATTTAATAAATCAAATGTCTGTAAAGTCACTATTGCCGAATCAGGTAACACGATGGCCAACTGATGAAAGCCCTTGTATTTGTAGTATTACAATCTCAGTGTCTGTGGCTACAAATAAGTTAGTGACTGTTTAACATCAACCAGCAGTGGTTGCGAGTAATCTGTTATAATGGTCAACCAAACAAAGAAACTTGATGTCTATAGATGATGAAACTTCAAAAACAAGTGACAGTCAGAAATAAACCTGCGGCCAAAGAGAACTAAATGAAGATCTTTGAGATTGTAACTTCAAAGTGATTTTTTTTTTTTTATTTGAAACATTTCACATGGCTGCCTCATTAGTTTCACACATTCCTGTGTTCTCGTTCTAGCTCCAGTCTATGGAGCAGTGGAAGCAGTCCGTGGAGCAGCAGCTGGCTAGCATTAGTCAGGCTGTCACCCCGGCTCAGATGCCAGCTCCTGGACTCTGTGTGGCTGCCCCTCCTGTTGCATCCAGCACAAAGAACCCCCCCTGCATGGACGTCTCGTTCCCAGACTCTGGCTTCCAGTCAACCAATGATCAGCAGGCAGCACAAGAGGACAGCTTCCTGAGCAGTGGGACAGCAGACTCTCTAAAGACTGTGCGAGCACTGAGCCCTGTTCATAGTGGCTTTGCTGGTGTTAGTGATGGTGTGGACAGTGCAGACTGCAGCCTGCTGGAGCAGTACCTCTCCTCTGTACAGCAGAGGGAGCAGGAGGCTGAGGAGGTGATGAGTGAGAGAACACAAACACCACAGCCCTCCTCCTCACCAGTATCACCCGACAAAATAGCACAGCCAAACTCTCCCCTGCAGAAGGGAGCAGACAACCAATCAGAAATGCAAAGAACAAACAAAGAGGAGCCCACCGCTGGCTTTGTCTGAGAGAATTCACCCAATGCACTCCTGTACAGAACTAAACTAGCACTGACTGCAAGATCAAGATGTGTTGCTCCCTCTACAGACTCCACACTGATCTTGATTACTGACCTAGATCTCAAATGTCAGTGCACATAGTTTAATTTATCAAGACTGACCCTAGGACAGGCTTGAAAACAATACTTTACTGTGAATGTAACTCAATCTTTTTATACTCCACTTGGATCTGTTCTATTTAATATTTTCCTTTTTGTGAAATGACAATGATTGTGATGTAGCTTCTGAAGGTATTCATAACTTATAAGCAATCATTTCATGATGAAAAACGGTAAGTAGGTTGCTAACTCCACTGAAGACCAGGCATGGTACATCCTATTCCCTTATCAATATCCACTGTATTATACATGTGATAAACGACAGTTAATATGGAGTTGATGTGTGGAACATAGTGCACCTGTAACCCCAAATATAAACTATACATGAAACAACAAGCATACTTTTTATTATCACATACGGTGTTAATAGCTTAACTGTTTTTATCAGCTTTAGATCACATCACCTGAAAATGTTGTAGCACTACATTGTCTTGAAAGAATGTAAATAAATCTGCAATAATTATTTTCCAATTATTGTTATTTGTTTTCATCTTATGTAGAAATTATGATTAATTACCCGCCACCACCAATGAAAAGTTCATTTTCTATCACTGAAGTGATTTAATAATGGGTAAAATGTTTCAGCACAGGACAATAGCCATAAATTATAATTCTAGCTGTGTTCTAACGTTTTAGTTAAGCAAGGCTGAGCTGATTTTAACAATGGGTCATATTTTACAAATAGATCACTTGTTCTGTATGTGAAATCTAAATTGGAAACTATAGCTATAGCTACAGAAGTGTTCAATATAATAGCAGTCCAATATGACTAACCAGATTAATCCAGGTTTTTAGTATATTTTTTATTGCTACATGGCAAACAAGTTACCAGTAGGTGCAGTAGATTCTCAGAAAACCAACAAGACCCAGCATTTGTGATATGCACGCTCTTAAGGCTGTGAAATTGGCTATTGGTTGAAAGAGTGTGCATATATATAGCAGTGTGGCATTCAATCAGTGAGGTCATCAATTTTGTGAAAAAAAAAACAGGTGTAAATCAGGTGGCCTCTATTTAAGGATGAAGCCAGCACTTGTTGAACATGCATTTCTCTTTGAAAGCCTGAGGAAAATGGGTCGTTCAAGACATTGTTCAGAAGAACAGCGTACTTTGATTTAAAAGTTGATTGGAGAGGGGAAAACTTGCAGACAATTAAAGGCTGTTAAGCTAAAATGATCTCCAATGCTTTAAAATGGAGAGCAAAACCAGAGACACTTGGCAGAAAACATAAGACAACCATCAAAATGGATGGAAGAATAAGCAGAATGGCAAAGGCTCAGCCAATGATCAGCTCCAGGATGATCAAAGACAGTCTGGAGTTACCTGTAAGTGCTGTGACAGTTAGAAGACGTCTGTGTGAAGCTAATCTATTTACAAGAATAAAGTCCCTCTGTTTAAAAAAAAGGCATGTGCAGAAGATGTTACAATTTGCCAAAGAACACATCAACTGGCCTAAAGAGAAATGGAGGAACATTTTGTGGACTGATGAGAGTAAAATTGTTCTTTTTGGGTCCAAGGGCCACAGACAGTTTGTGAGACGACTCACAAATTTTGAATTCAAGCCACAGTACACAGTGAAGACAGTGTAGCATGGTGGTGCAAGCATCATGATATGGGCATGTTTCTCCTACTATGGTGTTGGGCCTATTTATCACATACCAGTTTGCATATGTCAAAATACTTGAAGAGGTCATGTTGCCTTATGCTGAAGAGGGCATGCCCTTGAAATGGGTGTTTCAACAAGACAATGACCCCAAACACACTAGTAAACCAGCAAAATCTTGGTTCCAAACTGACAACATTGATGCTATGGAGTGGCCAGCCCAATCCCCGGACCTTAATCCAATTGAAAACTTGTGGGGTGACATCAAAAATGCTGTTTCTGAAGCAAAACCAAGAAATGGAATGTTGTTAAAGAATTTTGGAGTATAACAGCTGAAAGGTGCCACAAGTTGGTTGACTCCAAACATGACATAGGATGTGTCATGAACATTAATGACACATTGAAGTAACATTAATGCTCATGAGACTTGTCATGTCATGTTTCTGACAGGCTTGTGTGACTCTTATGTAGACACCGTCAAAATAAAGTGTTACCATATCTTGCTTAAGTCACAAAGGCGTGTATAAAAAGTCATTTATTTCTCTTAAGTTACATAATTTACACACAGTGTTATTACTATGCCAATAGCCATCCTTTGTTACATCTTTTTGAGTGAAATGATCAATAAATGACATATGTTACACTTTTGGTGAAGTTTTTTGTGTTTCCTGCAAAACTTGAGTTAGGCGGTTATTTTAACAGGGTGACGATATATGGCTATTATGTAGGCCTATGTGATGTAATTGCATACCAAAAGCAGCAAAATTACTGATCATTTTAGTAACTTTGTGTATTTCCATTCTAACTACTATTATTACTAACCTTCTCATTCAATTTGCGTATTTCCGTGTCGAGTTACGTTTTCCTTAGCTAACATCGACTTTGAGGGTTTAAATCTTATACAGTCTATGGTTTAAATACCCCTTTTATGCACTAAAGGTTTAAGTCACCACCAGAGGCCGCAGCAAGCCCGATCCATCCAATAAAGCCACCCCCACCCCGGCCCTGTTTTGCTCCCATCATATGATTGTCAGTGGGGGCTCTGTGTACCACTCCTCCTGTCTACTACACCGTCTCTGACGTGCCACCCAAACCGCCGCTGTCTCCTCTCCTCCGGCCAGCCGTAAGACTCACCACCCTCCTCTGCATGTCCAACGGTCGAGCATCATGCTAATCTGTCGACGTAATGTGTAAGTAGAGGAGCATTTCACAGCTGCATCACCGGGGATAACGTTAGCTAACACGGTTGCGTGAGTTATATCTGAAATGTGTCGGAATCTCCTCCATTGTAATGAGCATTATTTTCCTCCGTTTCTTTGTTGTTGCCGTTTCAGCCGTTTATTTGATAGATGCAGCGGACCGTTAGAAACACTGACCGTTAATTATGTTTCAACCCAATAATCGAACCCGGTGTTATGTCGAGATGTGCTACCTTACCGGGAATTCTACCTTATGTGTTTATATAGTTTTGTAGGCTGTCAATTTTATGAAATATTTATATGTGTGTGTTGATTAAAAAAACGCCGAGTGTATTGTAAGAAGATGTTTTCATAATGTACTTTAATATCTTTATTAAAGATTTCAGGGGTAGCAAATTTCGATGCATCAGTGTCCCTTATCAAGTAATGCTCCCACGCATGTGCAGAAACGCATCTCGGTAGAAAGCACTTTTCTACATAACACCTGGTCGAATTCTTGCAAGTAGCTTGAAAATGCTGTTAAATAAGCTTGTTTTGACTTTTAGAAACAGCTAACACTGGATGCGTGTACAGGCTAAACAATAGACTCAACCCTGCTACAGGAAATTTAGATTTTGAGATTTTGTCAAAAATGTCCAACATTAGCTGGTTCCAGCTTGTCAAAGGCAATGGGGTTAAAATGCAACTGACATCATTTCCTTGGAACAACAAGGTCTTGTCATGTCTTGCATGCATGCACAGGAGTTAAAATACAGAAGGAAATCAATAGCTGTATCCCAATGTCAAGGAAGGATCCTCAAACGGCTGGATTTGAAGGATACTATGTCATTGACATCCGCCAAAGGACTGTCCCAATGTCCAGGTTCCTCCAGAGGACAGAGTCCTTCTTCTGCCCAATTTCCAAGGATGCATGTGTGTATCCTCCGTGCGCCACACTCTGTCCCATTTGTGCGTTACACCAGTGAAAGGAAGGATTCTTGCCTCGCCTCCGGAGGACCTAACTCTGAAGGAAGGAGCCTACCAAGGAAGGATACAACCAATGGCAGGCCTAACCACGTCTGGTTCCTGTGACACGTTGTGGTGTTCTATCTGTGACAACACTTGCCCTAATTTTACAGTCAGTCTATGTCAGGTGGAGGCATCCTGTGGCTCCAGAGACACATGTGGCTCTTCATGCCATCTGCAGTGGCTGTGACAAAAACAATTATCCGAAACGAAATGGTTATTGGTTTAAGTTTTAATTTTTTGTTAAGATAGGTGTAGACCCAAAGCAATTTATATTCTACGATTGTAAAAATGTGCAGCTTATATACGGCATTAAAACATTTTTAAAAAACTTTTTGGATAAATGTGCATCATGGCTTCAAAAGTCTACAGCACCTTAACCTCTAAATTTTGCCAACTTCAAGTCTAGTTTTAAGTTTCCCTAGCTAGGCTAGCTTTCGATTCCAAATCTCCTGTGATATTTGTGTCAAGCCTCTCATTTGCACTTTGGTTCTCACTGCTCCGACAAAAATCATATTGATAAATGCTCATTATGACCTCTTGGTAAAGCTGGTAGGCTAGTTAAGACTTAGTCTGCTGTTTTGTTGTCATTGCAAGGCTTGAAATAAGGTTTGTGGCTCCATTCCGACATTTTTTCCCTTTTTTCGGCCAACAGTGGCTCTTTTGCCAACAAAGGTAGCCAACCCCTGGTCTATGTCAAGGAGCTAAAGTCACCAAACCAAATTTATTTTTGTGCAAAAGTCTTAAAGACACTGAAACCTAAAGGAGGCGAACAAAGTGCAAAGTGTAATATGGGTCTGTGTAATAGTTGACAACCATTTACTGTGACAGGTCCAACATCACATGGTTGGAAGGTGAGTGAGAGCAATAGAAATGTGAAGTCAGTAATGCTAAACAATTTATGGCTTCCATTAATCACTGGACCAAAGTTCATATGAGGAAAGGAAATCATGTGTTTGTGCATTGCAAGATGGAGAGTGAATTCACTGCATTATTATAAGGAAGACCAAAAGACCACCATTACACAGTATATTTTTGCAGCAACAAGTGAGCAGCTTGAAACAATCTTTCATCAGGAGGCTGTACATTTTTTAATTTTTTTCTGAAAGTGTGTTTTATATGACTGCACTGGACCTGCAGTGTTGGAAAGTATAGTGTTGTTTTTTTAATTTTTCGGGAATAATAATGTCATGTAAAATTAACATGATAATTATGTACTTTTGGATGCAATGCATTTATTTGAAGTTGAGTATTTCTACACTATTTTACACTGGCATTTGCATTATCAATTTTAAATATATAAACTTTTCCTCAGTAGAGCCTTACTAGAGAAAAACAGAAAACAGGGCAGTCCGTGGCCTAGACGTCAGGAATCGGGCTTGTCGGTTCGAATCCCAGTACTGACAGGTCAAGGACTGAAGTAAGGCACCTAACCCCCCTGCGCAGCTCCCCGGGTGCAGTAATGTGCTGCCCACTGCTCCTTGCATGGTGTGTTCACTTGTGTGTAAAAAAGGATGGGTTAAATGCAAAGGTTGAATTTCCCCATTGTGGGATTAATAAAGTAATTAATCTTAATCTTACATTCAGACATCTACACCAAGATGTTTTAAATGTCTTTAGCGTGAAGCATTATTCACAGAAGTATCTGAACAGGGTGATGTTGAGTTTCTTTTTCTGATTATAAAAACATACATCAAGATAAATATGGTATTAGAAAAACAAAACAAGACAGAAAAAATACAGCAAAATTACAATAATGAGGCAAAGAAGACAATATGTTCATGTGTTTCTTTATAAACATGAATAGAATAAGTTTTTCTGTTTGTTCATTCTTCTCGTTGACAGAGTTTACTCGCCAGCTTCAGTCACTGGGGACAAAATGATGCCATCATTGTGACAGCACAGAGGGAAACAGGGCCTGATCATGGGAGACAGAAGGAGGTCAACATGTGCCGAAATCTGTCCAAATATGCCCTCATCTTCCTCTTTCTAGCCCTGTCTGGCCTAATCTTCCTGCTACGCAACATCCACACCGTGGAGGTGAGGAGAGAGAAGTGGGAAAGGGAACTAGTCACACAGATCACTTCCTTTGGCACTTCCTTCCTTCCACAGATCACTTTCCTTCTTTTAACAGCATCTTATGTGTCTTTTCAAAATACTGCAGCTTATAAGAGAAGTGTTTCGGTTTTACCACATTCACAAATATATGGTGACTGTTTTCTATTCTAAGTTTAGGCCTGAGATAGTTGCGTTGAATCCTATATTGTATATTAAGATGGACGACATAAAGGCTCCCCAAAAGTGAGGCTAAAACATCTTGATTGGTGGTTGCAGTATGGGTCATAAACCCCGGCCCCTTTATGTTAACATGGATGGTGCATAAGAAATTCAGGTGTTCAGGTTGCTCAGCATTTTTATTCCTTGTCCCATGTCCCACATATTGAGACAATGTCCCACATTTTCAAACTATTTAATCTGTTGTAGCCAATAGAAGGTGATTCTCATTTTTTTAGCAAAATTATTTGCAGATCTTTGAATGCATTAGATTACAACTGAAACCCAAAGATGATTGCCAGACAGATAAGGTAGCAGCAGTTGAAATAACTACATGTAGCATTTACCAAACTGTGAAGCACTTGCCATCATACAGGTCAGCAGCCTGTTGCAGTAAGCTAGCCAGGGTTATTCAAAGGAAAGAAAAAAGCATTGGTAATGTGTCCCAAATTGTCCAACATAAATAGAGTCTTGTTGGGATCCGTTCTCTGATATTTGATGCTATAAAGAGGAGGTAAAATATCATCGACTCGCTGCTGTGATTAACTTGAAGTGTCCAGGACCTTGATAGGGCGAACCTGAAACATTAGATATTTTGTTACACAGATCCATCTGAGAAGCAGTTGTTGGAAACTGTACAGAAATAGACAGGCACTTTAAAAAAGTACATTGTCATTTAGCTGCTAGTGGCTCCTCACAGGACACTGGTCTAAACCAGTGGTTGTTGACTTGAACACTTTACTTGAAGCCTGACAAGATGGCTTTTCGTGTGATATTGTGGAAACCCAGCTGCTGTGCAAGGTAAAGATACTACTGATTCATCAGTCAATTACTACTGCACTGACTCTGGCTCCAAATGACATCATCAACCCAAGATGGCAGCTCTTGTATCCCTGATATTTTTGGCTTCATTTTTGTACTGTTGGACGAAGTGGAGATGCATTGTCATCCATCTTTTTTTCAGTCTATGTAATAGTATTTAGCTCTTTAATGCATTTTTATTGGTGTTCCCATCTCTTTACAACACCTCTTAACTCTCCTTCCTTTCTCTCCAGAACTGGAACTGCCACACTATTTCAGCTCTCTACCAACTCCAGAGTCGTATCCAGTCGTCTTTCATCCCAGTAAATCTCCCCACTTTCCATCACAACCGAACCTTCTGTGCCCATCTGGGCCAGAAACCCTCCCCCGAAGATGAGCTGGAGGAACGATACCTGTTGGACTCTATCGCCTGGCCTGGGCCTCCACCTCACTCTGCACCAACCACCCTGCGCCAGACAAGTGACCCCGTTCACAGCCTGTTCGCCATCCTTCCCACTAAGGGAGGAAGGGAGTGGCATGTGGGCGACCAGCTGGAGGCCCTCGTCCAAATGCATGACTTCCAGGGTCGTCCAAAGCGATACGGTGGGGATTTCCTTTTGGCCAGATTGCACTCTCCTGAGTTTGGAGCAGGTGTAGCAGGTAAGGTACTGGACCACAGGAATGGATTTTATTCCGCCATGTTCCCGCTCCTCTGGCTGGGGTCTGCACAAGTTGAGATTACGTTGGTGCACTCCAGCGAGGCCGTTAGTGTGCTGCGTCGGCTGAGGGAAGAACGTCCGGATCGAGTGTTTTTCAAGAGTCTGTTCCGACTGGGCTTCCTGTCTGAAACTACAGTGTGCAACATGTGCCTGCCACCTGACCAGCAGCCTCTGTGCAACTACACAGACCTTTACACAGGGGAGCCCTGGTACTGCTACAAGCCTAAGATGCTCAGCTGTGACACCAGAGTCAACCACGCCAAAGGAGGCTATCTGAAACACCTCATCACCAACAAAGAAGCATTGCTCTTCCAGAGGTTTGTACCATTATAATTATAGGATGAGGAAAATGTGTCGTAATATGACACATTTCTGTTGTATTAAAATGTATTATTCTCTTGACCAATACCGAAAACAACATTAAACCTGCATTATTTCTAATGGCCAGCAGGGGGCGACTCCACTGGTTGCAAAAAGAAGTCTGATTGTATAGAAGTTTATAAGAAAATTACCCTACTTCTCACTTGATTTATTACCTCAGTAAATATTCAAACACACTGTTGGTTTTGTTCTTTTATTGTGGGATTTGTTAACCTTCAAGCTTTACACCTGCGGTGTCTTTTATCTTAGTGGTGTAAACATTAAAGTGCGAATACACGCTTCAGGACCCGACAGAATCGACGTGCTGCCTCCGAGGACAGGTACAGTATACCTGCAGAGTAACGTTTGTGCATCATGTCCCATGCTTTGATTTACTCCATTAATTTAATTTTATCTGCAACATTTCTCGCTTTGTATCAGATAAAGTAGAGGTAGAAAGCAGCAGTATAAATCCAGAACACATTAAGCTAGGAACGTCTGGATATTACTACGAGGACTCATGGAGGCCGTTAAATGGTGTTACAATGCGCCAGTTCAATGAATCATCTGCCATCACTCAGTGTTTGAAGAACAAGGTGATCAACATGTACGGGGACTCTACCGTCAGGCAGTGGTTTGAGTACCTCATTGCTTTAGTACCAGGTGGGTGATGTGTTATTGTTACATTTTTTTTACACTCTGAATTTTGCCTAGTGTTTGTTTTCTGACTGTAACTTCCATTTATTCCACTTTCCCCAGGATTAAAGGAGTTCAACCTGAACAGTCCTAAAAACGTCGGGCCTTTCATGGCGGTGGACAGCGCCCATAATATACTCTTGAAGTACCGCTGCCATGGGCCTCCCATCCGCTTCTCCACCGTCATGTCCAATGAGTTGCGGTACGTTTCGAACGAGCTGGACGGCCTCTCTGGGGGTCCCAACACCGTCGTGGTGCTCAGCATTTGGGCCCATTTCAGCACTTTTCCAGTGGAAGTGTACATACGGCGGCTCCGTCACATTAGGCGGTCACTGGTGAGACTTCTGGAACGAGCGCCCGGAACAATTGTTGTGATCCGCTCGGGCAACCTTCAAGCTCTGGACCAAGAAGTGAGCCTGTACAACAGTGACTGGTACTCCCTGCAGCTCGATGAGGTGCTCAGGTCCATGTTCAAGGGAGTGAACGTGCTGCTGGTGGACGCCTGGCAAATGAGTGTAGCGCACCACCTTCCTCACGCCCTCCATCCACCTCCAGTCATCGTCAGGAACATGATAGACACGATTTTGTCTTACATTTGCCCAGAGAAGTAAAAGAGAGAACCTGTAGTATAAAATAAGTGGATTGTGTTGTTAAAAGAACCGCATACGTTTACTGTATGAATCCATCAACCAGTTCTTTAATTTGTGTTTTCCAAAGCTACTATCCCTTTAAATAGTTTTTAGTGATTTAATTTGACTTCTAGTACAGATCTCTGTTAACTTGCCTGTTTTGATTTAATTTTGAATCCCACAAAACTAATTTTATTCTGAAAATGCCAAAGACTTGGCACAGTGATTGTTACTTTCCATCTGCTTTCCTTACCAAAGTGTTTTGTGTGCGTATGCAGTATTATTTACTTAAAGGCAGAATATGTAGGATAAGTCTGCTGTATCACTTTTGTATAAGCCTATCCATTGTTTGTTTTTGTAGGAAAATCCTACTCATTCTGCCTTTACATTGTCTGTATTTGAGTTGGTATTCTTCCAAAGTCGCAGTTTCAACTTTATATTTGTTTGTTAGTTTTGCCAAAGCCGAAGACTCATTGAGTTGTAATTTTTATGATTTTCCTCAGGCTAAAAATGTGTTATTGTGCTCTGTTGCCAAGTTGCCATGGCTGCATTTATATTATAGCACTTTTATCCAAAGTGCATTGCATTTTTTATGTTGTCCAAAAAACTTAATACAACTCATCTCAAAGATAAAACCTGCAACTCTTTGGTCAATTATTGAGGAACATTGTTTCAGCTTTAATATCCCCGTACGTCACTTAAAAAAATAACTTCTGAATATTCGATTGTTATGGACAGAACTGTGTCAACACAACCAGCAAACAAAGGGGAATGTTTAAGGCTGGAGTTATATGTTCCTGTACTAGTTAGCCTGTTTTTCTTGTTGTTTTTCTGTTTCCCCTCACTTGCAACTGACAGATCAGCCATTCAGCCTTGAGACAAGTTTCACAATGCATCACTTCTGATGCCGTTTTAATTTGAGGCTTTACCTTTGCCTACAGTTTTTGCTAATATCACACTTTTGTATAAAAAGCTACCTTTCTACTGCAAAAATTGCTTTCCTTATATGTTCAATTTTAGTTCTCGATGTTTTATATGGACAAATGATCATGATGAAATACTGTACGCTGGCACATGTTCATCATTGGGACACAGTGAAGATTGGAGAAGACAGTTATCAGATCTGTGTTACAAAGATAAAATGTGCCTATTTTCTGTCTTATCCTGTTTGTCCCTGAATATGATCAGAGGCTGACGATCAGTAGACTTTGTCATAAGAGCAGAGCTACAGTCAGGCTGCCAGTGTCAATTGTGTGCTTTTCTAACTGTTCAAAGGAGTGTTTCATGACTGTATTTTGTCATTTTCTTACTCAAACTGGTGGTTAGATCAAGCAGTAAAAACAGGTTTGAGATGAAGCTGAACGTCATATCTATATATTATTTATATCACTTTATGGGGGTATGATAATATTCTTGACAAACTGGGGATGCATCTTTTACCATGCCTTTTCCTGATCTTTAAGTTCAAGTAAATAAACTGTTACCATGGCAGCATTAGGAGTCACTGATAAGTTTCGGTAGCTTCGGCGTACGTCAATCTATATTGTTTTGATGTGAATTGCCAGGTGTTGGAGATATCAGCAGCAGAGATTTCTGCCCTCTCTTGAATATAATGGAAAAAATTATTAGCCCACCATTTTTCTTCAATTTCTTGTTAATTTTAATGCCTAGTACAACTAAAGGCACATTTGTTTGGGGAAATATAATGGTAACAAAAAAGCTCATAAGTAATACATTTAAGAGCTGATACCTAACCATTTTCCATGGTTTTCTTGATAATAACCAAAATCATTTTAAGAAAACTATGGGAATGGCTCGATATCAGTTCTTAAAATAAACTCATATGAGCTATTTTTGTTGTCATTATTTTTGTCCAGACAAATGTACCTTTAGTTGTACCAGGCATTAAAATGAAACTCAACAGCAATGGCTTCTTCTGTAAACTATGATCCGGTTACTCAGGATAATCCACATTAAATTGTGAGCAGTTTCATGAGGGAAATATTTTTAGTTCCTACATGAACAATTTTAACAGGCTAAGACAACTGTCACTCATGAGAAATAATAGATATAGTATTCCCCAGGTGCTTTGTAGAGCCGTCCCCTCAAAGAAAATACAAACATAATATGCATTTGTCATTTAGTGGCATGCTTTCACTTCTCCGCTCCCATACGCTTTACAGAATTATGTTGAAGGCTGAAACAACAGCACCTCTATCTGAACAGGACTACTGGAGCAAGCATTTAATATATATAAATATTGGAAGTTATTCTGATATTAATTCTTTGTCACATCTATGCCTACAGTAGCTTTGGAGTTTGCGAATAGGAAACACAAAACATGATATCTGTCAGTTTGAAGGATGAGAACTTAACCAACTTTACTGACTTCTAGATCTCATTATAAAGGGTCTGCTGCTCAGACTGACTGCAGCGTCACATTTTATATCTCATGATGTTATCACAGTATTAAGCCTGCCCTGTTAAGTGCTTTGACTGAGCGATATGCATCAGTGATGGATGTCAATCAGTTTTATATGTGGCAAATGCAGCAGGGTGCAGAGAATTTCAAAACTTTTGTTGGTCTTAAAACCGCTGATTAGACATTAAAAAGATGATACAGGATTTTTATACCGGAATAAGTAGAATGACAATAATAAACTTATTAGGGCCCGAGCAGGCAACAACCTGCGAGGTCCCTATTGTATTTCAAATTATTTTTTTTTTCTTCCCAAATGATCGCATTTTTCACTGCCTGAACATACCCCAAAACTCATGAAACTTTAAATATAAGTCACACCTGGCGAAAAAATTTTTACAATCTATTGTCATCCTGAATTTCCACCACTAGGTGGCGTTATAATAAAGGAATATGCGTTTTGGCTAATAACTCCCACATACTTTATCGCACATTCAAAAACCTTATATCCACGCGTTCACTGAGTTGTGCTGAATCTCGTTATATAGGCCACGCCCTTTTTCGCATAGAGTTTTTTTTCGCAAATTTGCAAAATGTCGTAAACATACTTTTTCGAACTCCTCCTAGGCAATTTCATCGTTTTGCACCAAACTTTACACACAGCATGGACCCTCATAACAAAAAGTTATTAAAATATTTTTGATAACCCAAAGAATACTCAAGTTATTAATGAAAACTTCCTGCAGGTGGCGCTATTTTAAACACAAAACACGAAGTGTTGCATATCTCCACATTGGTGTGTCTGAATGACATGAAACTCAAGATCCTACTTCCCCATGAGGCCCTGAGGCTCTGTGCAAAATTTTGGTTTTGCCACTAGGTGGCACTCTTTAAATTTAAGTATTTTATATATCCAAATCGGTTGGTCGGATTAACACCAAACTTGGTATACTTATTGTCAATGCCCTCCTGAGGATAACCCTTGAAGGTTTTATTGATCGGCCCCTAGGTGGCGCTCTGGTGGCAGTCTAATTTAATATTTGGCACTGTGCCCAGACCATAAGACTTAAGGCAATGAATTCATTATCATTATCATGTTTTTTATCTTTTTATCTATGTTATTTACTTCACACTGCAAACAAAATCTACCTCTGTGTCACAACCCCCGGCTGTGACCTGTCTGTTGCATGCATTACTGCTGGGGGGCGTGGTCGCTGCAGCTCCAGCCTACACACCTGCAACGCATCTCATCAGTCCTGCACTCCGGTTCCTCATTCCACAATCAACTCACCTATAAAAGACCAGACCAGCCTTCCAGTCCCCGCCGGATTGTCGCATCAGTTTACCGTCTTGCCCCAGCCTGCACCCAGTCCAGCCAGCCGAGAGCTCTGGATCCGAACCCGCATCAGAATTCCCAGCAACACCCTCACGACCCGTTTATCTGTGTGAAAACTCTAAATAAAACCACCCATATCTCTCTGATCTCTGGTCTGCGTTTGAGTTCTGGTCACCGGTCCTGACACTCTGGGTACAAATAGAGTCCTCATACACACACACAAAAGAGGCACATATCACACATCATTCAACTTAAGACAGTGGGAGTTAAGAAATGGCAAGTTAAATAAAAAATTAAATTAAAAATTATTAAAAGTTCTTAGAGGTCCAGACTATACTTAGATATTGATGTGAACTAAAATACGAATAGCAAAAAAAAAGAAGACAGAAAAATAAACAAAATAAAACAGCAAAATAACATAAAACTTGTTTTGGCTGTAAAAAACTTAGATAAAGGTTAAAATGTATATATAGAAATAGTAAAAACATACATAAAAGCAACAATAAATAAACACCTGTGCAAAGCATAGCAGGGACAAAACTGTTTTTGTGTCTTTTTGTTCTACACCTAGGGATTGTAAACCTATGCCCAGAGGGGAGGAGCTGAAACTCTGTGTGCAATGGATGGGAACTGTCATTTAAAATTGAACCAGTAATGCGCTGTAATTGTTTTGTGTACAAGGTCCGAGCTGTGGCTCACCAATCAGTCTGCTAGACCACTTTACTATTTGGTTGACTGAGTTTTTATTTTTCAATGAGAGGTTGGGGTGTGTGCGTTACAGGAGCCAGTCTATACCACCCCTATGAATTTTATTGCCTTAAGTGTTATAGTGTGGCCACGGTACCAAATATGAAATTAGACTGCCACCACAGTGCCACCTAGGGGCCGATCAATAAAACCTGAAAGGGTTATCCTCAGGAGGGCATTGACAATAGTTGTACCAAGTTTTGTATAATAATGCACAAACTATCCCTTTAATCCTCATACAGTGTCTGAAGGAGGACTCTTAACTGATATGTATAAGTTAGAAGAGGCAGGTAGCAATGGTGGAAAGTAACTATGTACATTTACTCAAGTACTGGACTTAAAGTAAAATTTTGAGGTACTTTTATACTCCACTACATTTTGAGACATATATTGTACTTTTTATTCCTCTACATTTAGCTGACAGCTTTACTTACTTTTCAGGTCAAGATTTAAAATGAAAAACATGATACATTTAAAATGATTACCCATTTTTATAAATTAAAGCACTTAAAAGTTTATTAGGTAGTTAAAATGAGGGGAGTGGAGTCATTTCACAGTGTGGTATTAGTACTTTTACTGAAGTAAAGGATCTGAACACTTCTTCCACCACTGTCTTTTTTACTTTTTTTTTTACATTTATTTTTCTTTCTTTCTTTTCTTTTCTTTTTCCTATAACGCACACACCCCGACAGCAGCATGCCCCGACACGCGTATACTGCGAGGGCTCGTTCAGTACTGCTTGCAGTCCTAGTTGGATAATGTAATCTTAGTAGCCATCATCACAGTGGCATAAAGCAATGTTTCTAGTTAAAAAGGATTCACCATAATAACTGTTATTAATTAGCTTGAAATAATGGAGAAAAAAATAAAATAGTTAAAAAGTAATGCCAATGGATAAACTTGCTAAAGTAACAAACTGTTGAAACAGCTAGCTAAAGTAATGGTTTAACGATTAAAACAGCTAGCTAAAGTAATGGATGCTAAGCTAAAATCATAGGCTGAAATGGTTAGTTGAAGTGATAGATGGTTGAAATAGGTAGCCAAGTAGTACTAAAGTAATGAATAATTGGTTGAAATAGTTGGTCAAAACTAATTCACTGATGATTTGAAAAGTTAGCTTAAAGTAATATATTTTTTTGCCGATACTGAGGAGTAAAATTATATCAAAGAGATGTAGAAAAATGAGAAATTGCCATAAATGTGTCATATTTTGTTGACAATTTTATTTCAAAAGTTTCATGTTCCCTTTAAAAACATCATGTCAGTACTAAAGCTTGCAGAGCATCATGTTCTCTAGGAGTAAAAGATAATATAGATACAGTTCATCATCAACTTTGGCAAAAACACCACAACAGACAGAGAGCTCTGTACAGAACTAAAGAAAAACACACCAAGGTATACAAAAAACATCCTGATGGTGACACTTAAATCCCCAACAATGCCTCCTCTGAACACATTCAAGAAAAAAGAAGCGTCTCCCATCAAGACCAACTTGATCTCACAGGGAGGCAGAGACAGAAACAGAAATACAGGCTGATTGTGGAGTGCTTTTAGTTGTGTTTGGGTTAAAACTTGTGCAAGAAGATAGGAGTGTAAAATATATAGAAGCAGCTGCAGGGATGAGCCAGATGTGGCTGGAGCAGTGATGTCCTGAGATCACACAGGAAGAGGCACTGAGAGTTTCTATCTTTTTTTAAGCTTAAAAATGAATCCTTTGTTCATTTGTGTCAAGACAAGAGAAGCATTGTGCGTGACTGTGAGACATTGCTCTCTCATTTTATGCATTAGCTCTGAGTCATGTCTCAAAAACGAAAAATGCAAACTATCTTAGCTGGAAAAATCGATTGAAAGGGGTTCAGTTTAAAGTTGAAAAGTTGTAGATGTCATGCTTATGATATCTTGGAGGCTTTGAAGCAACCTGGAACCAGAATTTCCTTCTGGATTAAAAAAAAATATTTTATCTCATCTTATCTTATCTCTTGATATGCTGTTTGTGTGCGTGTTTGAAATATTTCACCCAGTCAGACCTTCAATCAGGTACAGAGAACTGATAAAACACAAAGTACAGCAATGAAAACGGAAAATACAACTCCTACTTGACATTTAAACACTAAAGAAGCCATAGAGAATAACAGACTGCTTGTTCGGCATCTAATTAAGAGGAAGCAGACTAAATAACATTTATAAATGGAAAAAAAACAAAACTAAAAGGCGAGAATCATTGGCAACGCTTCTGTACGGAGGCAATGCAGAAATTTTACGTGACATCACGGCAGCATATCGAGTTTAGAGAGAGTCAAAATCACACGTCCTGGACGTTCATGGCGTCCTGCGGCCAGCTGTACGTGTCCAGAGTGAAGGAGTCGTAATCTGGACTGTAGACATGAGACAGCACGAACGCCTCCTTGTCTTTAGGCTCAGGGTACAACGAAGCGATGTTGTGTTTGTATGCGTAGTTGACAATCTACAAGAGAAAAAAGCAGAAGTTACTATTAGATTTTTTGATCAGTTTCTTGCTATGGATACATGGCGGGTTCAAACATATACACCAAGTCAAAAGAGGTTTTTTGTCCCTTGAGATTTCCAGTTTTTTTTTTCTTTGCACCATTTAGCAACAACTTGATTAAATCACATCTACACAGTCCAGATGAAGATTAGCAGTTTATGAGCAATACACTTGTAATAAATAATATCGAAAGTTGTTATTTAGTCATGAATACTTTGTTTTATGTTCTTTGAAGCATTAAAACTGTAAAGTTTTCAGCGGCTTTAAGAGTAGATTATGTAACATTTCCACATTAAAATGAGTAAAAATATTGAATCTTAACCTCACTGAATTCAATTTAGGATTAGTCCTTTATCAGGCAAAGAACTATATTTGGTAACTTCAGGTAATATTTCGAGAAAAAAGTTGCACATGTACTAGATTAAAATGGCAAATCTACAAGAAAAAAAGTTGCAGATTTAAGAGATTTAAAGTGGCAAATCTGTGCGAAAAAAGTTGCAGATTTACGAGAAAAATGTGGGAAAACAGCAACTTTTTTCACCCAGATTCACCAGGGCACTCATTGAAATACTTGCAAATTCCAAATTTCAACCCTAGAGAATATTGGAGGATATTACATGCTGCCAGAATGTGTAAAAAAACATATGAAAATAATATTTTGAGAAAAAAGTTTAAAGTGGCAAATCTACGAGAAAAAAATGAGTACGGTAGATTTATGAGATTTAAAGTGGTGAATCTGCTTTTTTTATTGTAAATCTGCAACTTTTTCACACAGATTTGCCACTTTAAATCTCTTAAATCTGCGACTTTTTCTCTTGTAGATTTGTCACTTTAATCTAGTAAATTTGCAACTTTTTTCTCGAAATATTACCTGAAGTTACCAAATACAGTTCTTTGCCCGATAAAGGGTTAACACAACAGCTACACTTCAACATACACAATTAATAACATTTGGCAAATCCAGATTGCTCCTCCATATGCAAATGATCACAGGCCACAATATGCCACCATAACATTTGAAATGTTTGACTGAGGTTACATGTGAGGAATGAGGGACCAACACACAGAAAGGTAACTCACCTTCACTGCGATCTTGAAGGAAACCTCCCTGATGGTGTTGAGAGGAGGATAGAGTCTTCCCTCAGCCAGGTGCTCCTCTGTCACCATGTCAGCTATCGCCTGAAACAATAAAGTTAAAACAAAAAAGGTATTTAGTTTCAGAAATCCTCACTAATAAATGTGACTGTGTCATAAATATGAGGTAACAGGAGACGATACCTCTGCTGTGGTGAGGAAGATGTCGTCAGATATGTGGCGCACTCCACACGCGATGACACCCAAAGCGACTCCGGGGAAGACGTAGGCGTTGTTTCCCTGTCCGGGGAAGAAGGTGCGCCCGTCAGCCAGCGTCACCTTGTTGAACGGACTTCCACTGGCAAAGATACCGCGGCCCTGAAGGAGAAGAAGAGAGGAAGAGGAGGATAGAGAGGAAACAGACGCTGTGAGTCACTTCTGTAGAAAGAGAACGGACAGAGATGTTTGTTTTCCGTTTGGTTGTTTGATTTTGAGTTTGTTATTTTACCACTGGGGCGCTGTGCAGAAATATTTATGTATCTGCAGGGGATGGTAATGCTAAACTGTACTGGGACGTATTGTAGATGTTTACAGAAAAAAGTGGATTTACATGATGATTACTCAACTGTAATTATGAATTAAATGGCTTCAGCTGATCATGAAACCAGCTCACCATGTGTTCATGATGAGTTATATGTTATATATGATTGTTATGCTAAAAGGCAAGATCAGTGTTTATTTAACAATGTTTGATTTTTCAACATTTTATAAAAAAAATATAAAAAAAGAGAATGTATTCATACCTAAAATATCCAGGATAATACTAATTATTTAATTCCAATTAATTATATGAATTGACTAACTATTCACATTAAAAACACATATCAATTAAATCCCATTACATCATTATTGAATAATAATATTAATCACAGTAATAATAAAAAACACAGACATTACAATAGAAACATTTACATTACCTAAAAATAAAATACTTATAATATATTTAGTACTTTTAGTCATTTAAAAAATAATTTAAATATACGGTATAGATCATTTGCTAATCATTTGGGACACAGATTCAATTACAAATTGTATAAAGTCAATATATTTAATGTTCAAGCTCATAAACTGTTGTTCTTTTATCAATTTACAATCTAAATTCAATGCATTTGGGGTTTTTTATTTATTTATTTATTTTTACACATTTTACACAATATCCCAGCTGTTTTGGAGTTGCAGTTGTATAAAATCCACATCAAAGTGGAGCCATATCTGCATGATGAAATGGACTACAATGGCTGAATTCATGAGTCATTTCCACATATAAACTGCAGTTTGAGCAGCAATGAGTTGTGAAAGGCAAGAATTTATCAGCAAAAGAAGGAATGTAAAATAAAGCAGCTTCCATTCATTCATATACGCAATAGTGTTTATGTGAGAAACACTAAAAGCATGAACCTCAAACCAAATGGAAACTTTTCTACTCTAAGTGCAGCACTTTCTAACCTCCAGTGAGGCTGATAGATACCTCTGTGAGCTGGTAGCACTGCTCTGCTGTGCACTCTGCCTTGCTGGTGGGATTACTCAGAGCGAAGATGATCGGCCTCTCATTGTTTGTCGCCATGTTTTTGATAATCTTCTCAGTAAAGGCTCCTGGGATGGCGGCCACTCCTTCACGTCAGAAAAAACGAGAAGAGGGAGAATCAGCATCAACAGAAATTTAATAAAAAGTGCTATTCCTAGGATTTAGACCACAGGAGTCAATTACTGTCAAGCGAGAAAATTATCTCAAAATTATACTATTTTAACCCTCTGGATCGGTTTCTGCTTTTAATTACTTCTAATAATTTTCCTTTAATCTTAAAACACAAAAGACTTGAAACAATTCTGTCAACAGTTTTGATTAAAAGTCTAGAAATATCTTCCAATTCATCACACATGCAGAGTTTAAATTAAGACTCATGAATACTAACATTCAAATCTAAAATCTTAGTGAAACATTAGTTGATTCAGAGCAAATTGCCAAGTTGTTATTGAGCTAAACAAAGCTGGAGAATTCACCTTTAATAGGTTTCTCTGTTTTCCACAACTGATCAGGACCATGAATGGATGAAAAAAACAATGTGAGTTATAAATAAAGTGTTTTAATTGTTATTTTAACACCATTAAACACCACAATGTGACCGTCCTGGTAGACTCACCTATGATGGCTGTGGGTTTTAGCGTTTCCACCACCTCCTCCAGCGTCTTCACATGCGGGTGATCGTGAGCGAACTCCTCCTTCTCGTGGTTCAGGTGGCCTCTTCCCTACAATTGGGTAAAAAGATGGTGCCCTTTAATTTACACACAGAGGATGTTCTTTGAATTTCATTTAAACTGTGCCATCTTAATACGTTAAAAACAGTCCAAATTATAGCACATTTATTCTCACAAAAGTAAGAAATATTCTTATTCTAACATGAGGTCAAAGACTGTACGGATTCCCCACACTGCATGTTTCCTCCATGTTTGGTGAAACAAAAACCTAGAATAATTCCAACCCCTTCCCTCAATCACAGCTGAGGGAATCTGGTCATCAAACGATTAATTACAACTAATACAAAATAATTACTCAGAAAATTCATATTATTTCACAAGTCAAAAGGAGAGGATTTACATTACCACAATAAAAAAAGCTCATTCTAAAAATATAATTTGCAATCAACACGAAAAAACAAGGACATCAGATGGGGTTGTCACGACAATTTCTAACACTTTGATTAAATACTAGCTCAAAAAAAATTATACTCAGTACTTATTTTAATATGAGTAAAAAAGAAAAAAAAAGAAAAGTATTGTTTTATCTGTGCAGCTTTAGGTTGAAAATCTGATTGTAGATCTGTATTTTTAAATAGCTGAGGTACTTTGGATACTATTTTTATTATTTACGATACATTTAACAAAGTGAATACTAGAGGTGGGAATCCCCAGAGGCCCCAGGATACGGTTTTATCACGATACTTGAGTCATGTTACGATATTATTGCGATTTTAAGCATTTTGCGATATGGTGAGTATTATGATTTAACTGTTTAACTGTATTTTGTGTACACAAAATTAAATTCAATCAAGAATTGTTTTGTCAAATAAGAGAAAATTCTCAGTCTATTCATCTCACTTCAGTCTTTTTATTTCTCCACAATGAGAATCAAACCCACAGACTGAACAACAAAGTATTCAGTCAAACTGAACTGAACTGATATCAAACATGTATGGACGACAACTATTGTAGCATTTTCTCAAACTTTCCTCAACTTTAAGCTTCACTGCTCTAAATTATTTTGAATGAAACATAAAAAAAGCCTCTAACTCTGCAGCATTATTTTAACTTCCCAACACAATATCATGATGCACATGGTGCCTATAGATTCCTTAAATCTTCTAGTTTCATATGATACCAGGATTTACAGTATATTAAAAAACAGCAGAATGAATATGTGTACGGCTGAGCGAGGGCACACATTACCTTCACGATGAGACCTTTTGAATCCACCATCCAGATCCTCTTTGCAGCTTCTTCTCTACTCACTCCCTCTTTAGCCATCGCCATCATCAGCAGGTGAGCGATACCCAGAGCAGCCTGGGAGAAAAAAAACACTCTCCATATATGTATATTGTTATTCAAATCAGAATTAAAATCCGAGTGAGCAAAACCTCACCTCGCCCGCCCCCTGGAACACCACGGTGTGATCCAACAGTGTGTTCTTGGTGATC
The DNA here is from genome assembly GCF_030273125.1 of Centropristis striata. Classification (NCBI taxonomy): domain Eukaryota; kingdom Metazoa; phylum Chordata; class Actinopteri; order Perciformes; family Serranidae; genus Centropristis; species Centropristis striata. Next base: position 13,526,182 of record NC_081526.1, read on the forward strand.
TTCAGAGCAGCTAAGATCCCGGCGACAGCTACAGACGCCGTGCCTGAAGAGATGAAGGAAAACATTTGAGATCAGTCACTAGAATATGCAGATTTAAAAAGGCAGTGATGATATTTAGGTAAATAGTTTTCAATCATTTGTGTCTTGTGTCTATAGAATGCTGTTAAAGATTACAAGCAAATATATCTATGACATGAATACTGAAATAAATAAATGAGCAATAAAAGAGCTCAAATATAAAGAGTTGTGAAACAAATGTGGCATTAGAAAATACATTTTCATTAAACACTTATACTGACAAATTTAAATAACTTCATTTATATTTGTCCATGCAGACCATAAGATTAACAAGTGTGTCAGTGTCTCCAGTGAAATAATGTGCAAGTCAGATCAAGTATTAAAGTAACATTTAATAATTAGTATTTTTCTGATATTTGACCGTTTTCATGTCATATTTTATGGTTATAATGTTAACTGTAAAAAGAGGCAGTTTGAGTAGAATATGTCTGTGTTTTCTTATGTTTTATGTCTATAATAACATCCTGACACCAGCAGTAGTAGCAGTATTTGTAGTTACCAGAGATCTCCAGCAGAGGGAGCACACAGCTTCGCTTTCTCCCTGCAGCTCATTACACCCATGATCCAAGAAAGTTTGTTCCCCGGATCTTTGATGCAAAAGTTTCCTTTGTTTAACTGTCAATGGCATCACATCCCCTTTGTACATGTGGTCGCCTTCCAAAAAGTCTCATAAATTGTCTTTTTGTCCAGTTTTAAGCCACATTGTTATGATATACTTTTTATATCTAGTTGTTTTTAACTGTATACTTTGACCAAATGAAGGATACAAAGAAAGTGTTAGCGACCTCTTGGCTCACAGCCCCTCCAGGATGTCATATGTCCACTCAACAGCATCAGAGCAACATACATTTTTAACATAAAACTGCTTTATTCATACTCATCACTGTTTTTAATCACCTGGCCCATTTGTTTTAAAGAGGAGAGACCTCTGCAGATAATTCTGCTGCCGTTTAAAAACGATAAACACTGAAGGAATCCTAATCAGGAGAAGCTGACTGCTTTGATTGCAATGGTGGTGGAAACAACAACTCCCATATTTTGTTAATGCTGTGACTGAAAATTACATATTATAAGGGTCACTTGAATCTTAGTGAGGGTCCGAGTGAGGATGTATTCTTCTGGCTAGAAACAGGAAACAGGATGAACCGATTGTAAATTACTGTTATTTTGCAGCAGTGCTTTGATTGAGATTGAGATTTAAATCTTAATCTTACGATTTCTAGGTTTTTCTTTCCTTGTCATTCTGAGCATGTGGTATTTCTGGCTTGTGATTATTTGGGTGAAATGAGGTAAGGTCATGTTGAATATTTAGATGGTAAAAATGTGTTATGTCTGTTTATCTTAACACAAAAAAAGAGATGAATAGTGATTGTGCACCGGAGTGTTTAAATACCCTGGATGTCGTCGTTGAAGGTGCAGTATCGATTCCTGTATTTGTTGAGGATGCGGAAAGCGTTGCTGTTGGCGAAATCCTCAAACTGTATCAGACAGTTCATCCCGTACCTGCAGAATGAGTCAGAAACCAGAGGACACATGCATTAAAATTCACCATTTAGACAGAAATATGTGTACACATTCTTTTTGTCAGGATTCTTCCTTTATAAATACCAGGTTATGTGTGGGAAAAGAAATATACATGCTTCATACAGCTGTCCCTTGGAGCCACTCGCACATTTTATTAGACATTTGTGTTTCAACTCACTTGTCTGTCACGGCCTGCATGAACTCATCGACCAGCTCGTCATACTCCTTTCCTCTGATTCTCTTGTGCTTCAGTCCGATGTACAGGGGGTCATCGAGCAGCGTCTGGATTAAAATATAAATATCACTCAGACGATAAGAGACAATTTATAGATTTATAGAGTTTTAGGGCTGCTCAAAATCACGTACTTATCAAGTAGCGACTGATAAGAGTCAGATATGAAATGCTGCACCGGCTCATAAAGAAGCCGCCCTGCAGCTCAGCGATCAAACACACCTGGTTGTCAGTGCCGACGTCCAGTAGCACAGGGAGGCACTGCTGCGGCCGAACGCCTCCGCAGGCTGTGTAGAGCGCCAGTTTCCCGACAGGAATGCCCATACCGTAGCCGCCCAGGTCACCCAGGCCCAGAATACGCTCCCCATCTGTCACCACAATGGCCTTCAGGAGAACAAATATCATTAATGTGTGAAAACAGCTGAGTGTGTGTGTGTGTGTGTGTGTGTGTGTGTGTACCTTTATGTCTTCTTCAGGCCAGGAGTTGAGCATGGTTGCGATGTGACCTTTATCATGGATGGTGATGAAGAGTCCTCTGTAAACAAGCAGGTTTTAGTTACAAAGGCAGCAATATTGATTAAATAATGCATGTTCTCACATCTGTTTTCTGCACACTGTTGGTTTCCATTCACTGCAGTCAGACATGAAAATCAATCATCAGATACTTAAAACTCGCCTGAGAAAGATCGTCCACAACACTCATTATTTTGAAGCCTTATCAGGTAAGAATGACATAAAATTTTTTTAATTAAAATCTCTACCACTGATTCAGCAAATATGGGCCCTGATTTAAAACATTTACCTTATTTTTTCTTAATATTCAGATGGTTTTATTTTCCATTTCATGCATTCTATTTCCATATAATGTTTACTGCTATTATCAAGAATGTTTTAGTCATCTTATTTCCCATTAATTGTGAGATTCTAGTCCAGTTTTTATGGTCATTCTACATCTATTTATGTCATGTATTTTCCTTTTGTAAAGCAATTTGGGCTGCATTTTTTATTCTCTCTTTAGTATTGTTAATTATTATAGAATTAAAACAGAAGTTCAAAGGATAAAAACTAGATTTTATGTACTTTTTAAAATCTATTTTTTCTTAGACGTAGCAGTGTCAGACATCTATTTCACTGTGTGTTTTTGAAACTTTACTGCTGAACTCTGGTGGATTTCTTAAATCTTCTCTTCTGACTCTTAAATACAAAGAAGGCTTTTCAATAAATGTATTACTGCTTTTATTAATTTGTTATTCCCTTTATCCTTCACACCACTCTCCTCAATTTACCCACTTTTGGTTTGAATAAGTCCATGTTGTGCAGTTGAGACAGCCATGATGCAAACAAGAGTCAATCTGTTGTCTTTCTTTGCATGAAAATCACAATGCAATTCAAATGAAACCAGAACAGCACTCTCGTGTTCTTTGTGGTGGATTCACAAACTCAAACCAGACTTAAATCTCAACAACATGAAACCTGTGACTTAATAGAGCATGTCAAACCAAATGTAAGAGTGCAAGAACACCTAAGAAAACAGTATTGCTGTGCAGCTGCAGTGTGGATGTGATTAATCTCACCGTGGTCTCCTGAAGGCAAGTCCGTACTGCTGGCAGGCGAGGCCGACAGTGGGAGTGTAAACGATGGGCATGAACTCCTCGATGTCAGAGGTCAGCAAACGGTAGAACAGCTTCTCGTTCCTGTCCTGCAGCGTCATCAGCAGGATGTACCTGACACACAGAAAGAGAGAGACATCAACACCTGATGGCACAAAAAAGTTTATTTAAAATGCAAATTTCAGCGTCATGAATGAAGTTTCAAACTATTCAGTACAACCCTAGCCAGGCACAGATATTACAAGCCTTTTTCAAGATTCTTTTTCTGTAATATAGACAGGAAATTTAGTGAGGAAAAGAGAGAGAGGGGTTTGACATTTAATAACTGTTCAAGCATAAAATCAAACGAGGGGTTCTACAATAATATGACTTTGTGTATTGAGCTGCTGGATGCTGCTTTATAAATGTTGATGAGACACTAAATCAACTTTTAATCATACAACAGCAGCTGAAACAGATGCGCCACGCTAAAGAAGATTTGAGTAAACAATCGGGACAGCCCAGATTGAACATCTGCAGCAGCTGTATTCGTGGAAAGCACTTCATCATGTTTTAGTGCAGTGATTCTCAAAGTGGGGTCTGTGGCACTCTGTGGGTAGGAGTGTCAAATTTTCAGATTCATTCAGACACACGAGGATCCTCGGTATATTCTCCATCTTTAAAGCTGTCCTTAGCTAGAAAAAATAAAATAAATAATAAATCAGATAACAATTATTTATTTGGCTCTGCACTTTTTTGTACAATTACAGCTTCTCTACAGCGCCGCCACATGTACCTTGGATACGCTCTGCTTATTGCTGCATCTTATCTTTCATATGCCTTTGTCATAATTTTTTTTATCCCCCGTTTTGTTTTTTACTTTGTCATTATTTGACTCTATATGTTTTCTTGTCTTCACTTGTTCTATATTCACTGCAGTACACAATAAAAAGAAAGAAAGAAAGAAACTTTTCCTTGATTGTAAATTCTTAATTCTTATTTATTATTATTTTTGTCTTTTAATGTACTGTTTTTTGATGTTTGTTGTTTTTTTTTTTTTGTTATGCTGAGGATTAGTTCTAGGGGTGGGGGAAGGGGGGTACAAAAAATGTGAAAAAAAAATGATGAACTGTCTATCAAGCGCTGTATGTGTATTCATGTTTCTCACCAGTAAAACTTGGGGGAAAAGAAAAAAAAAAGAATGAGGAACGTTGTAATTTCTTAACTTTTTAAACTCTACTTTGCGTCTATGTAACCCAAGTTTATGTTACATATCAAGGCGACTTCTTGTGCAGATTTAAAGTTATATTTCAAACACATTTTATTTAGTATCACTAATAAATACTCACCCTTTAGAGGCTTAAAATGTTGCTGTACGAGGTTGAAAGTTCTCACCATCACATGCAATGACAACGTTTCATTTGTATTCATGTTAAATATGATGAAAAAAAGATAAATACAGTATATGTACAGTATATGTATATTACTTTGAGCTGAATTGTTTGTTGTGAGTGCTCACTGCAAGAGCTCCTCTCTCCATTTGCTACAAATCAAAGCTTGTGTCTGGCGAGAAAAAAAAAAAGTCAATATATGTGTGTGTGTTTGTGTGTTCCCTCACTTGTCCAGAGGGTTGGTGCGTGTCTCATAGCTCTTCATGACGCGCAGCACTTGCACATCCTGCGAGAGGAAGCAGGGCGGCAGCAGGCCGTGGATGCCCAGCTGCTGGCGCTCCTCCAGGGTGAACGCCATTCCCTGCAGGGTGGAAGAAGAGCCATTATACCACACTGTGATCCTTCACTGTGAAAGGGTTCGCACAGGGTGAAGCCCACAAACTAAATAAGAAGTCAGGAAACCACGGTGACTCATGTGTGAGTCATCAGTTTATGACTCATGCCCCGCGCCCTACAGCGGTCTTTTTCATCTTTTCTCTAAATCATGCATTAGCGGACATTCTTGTCTGGAACCACTGGTCACAAGTCAGCACTGCAAAGTCCTACAAATGTTTTGAGCAGTAAAACAACAAGGCCGAGCTTTTATTCTGGTAGGCAGCAGCCTTGCACCCCTCTGCCTTCTGGTTATGCTTAGTGCTGCTGCTCCTCTGCCTCGGCGCTGGCAGGCTTCCCAAAGAGTGATCGGAGGGGAGCGTGAGGTTTAATCTATTTATTCTGTCCAATAGTGTGGAAGCCTGAACTCACTCCCCCGTCAGCTCCACTTGTCTCACCTCGTCTCCGCAGTACCACTCTCTCCGTTTCCTTTTGATTCGTGCACAGCAGAGGAAACACTGACCTACATGAAGAATAAACCAGCCTTCGAGGGTCAGTTTCTGTTAGTCTACTGTGAGTGTGTGAATTCTTCCGAACACACTCTTTGTCCCAGTAAATTATTCATGCTGGAGTGTGAAAGGTGATAGTGGATTAGATATCTGGTTGCTTACACCGTCATCAAATCTACAGTTGTTACACAAGCGGCATGTTTTATAGTGATGGGTACTTTGATGATACAACAGCTGAACAACTGCGTTGTAAAGCTGCAAGCAACAGTGTGCACAGCAGAAGGCCTGCCTGCCAGAGGTCATTAAAGGAGATACTGATACACCGATGCCTTAAATACCAAACCAGATTAACATTAAACAAGGAGAAGGAACATCTTCCAAAATAATCTAACACTGCAAAAAAAAAACGGAGACCTTTCTATCGTGAACATGCTGTCACAGAATAACACAGTTAAGCTAAACCTGTTAGAGCGAGCAGGTAAAGTAAACACATTAAGGTGGCACTCCTGACCAGCTATTTTTAGACACTTCAACTGCTTTACCTTGGTGTCAGACAGCCCTTCCCAACAGGGAGCTGAAGCTGTTATATTCATCTTCGCTCTTTTGTATGCCACCAGACTCTATTGACAAAAATAGTAATTTTATCTTGCAGAGTTGCGGTTCTACTGCTGTATCAATCAGTTAGTTAGTTTGTGTTATTGTGCAACTTTGGTGTTTTAAACAGTTAGTTCGGTTTCACCAAAATTCCACAAACAAACTAATCGAAGCAGCGATTGACCAGCAAGTCTTATGTTCTGCTTAGGGCTGGGCGATTTGGACCAAAAGTCATATCCTGTTATATTTAGGCTGAATATCAATATACGATATATATCCTGATATTTTTATTGCAAAGTGAGAGCAAATGTTCAGTCAAAGTGTAATATGACATGTCACAAGTAGTTGTATTGAAACCGTTTATTTAAGTGAACATAAATACTGTATAACAACAGGAGTACCTTTTTTTTGTTTCCAAATCAAAGCTCCATAAAGTGCACATTTAAATAAAAAAATATTTTAAATAAAAACAGCCTATGAAATAAAATAGGCCAATCTTTTTCTGAAGTAAATATAGAGATATATGAGAAAAGAATAACAAACATTACAAAATAACTAAATATGACAAACCCTAGTAAGGGCAGCATTTATATAGAAAGAAAGAAGAAAAAAAACAATATCGGTATATGCAATATGCTCTAATTCCATACCACATTTAAAAATATAGCGATATATCTTTTATATCGATATATATCGCCCAGCCGTAGTTCTGCTAATTAAAATTACTGCTTTAATCAATGGAGTCTGGTGGAGCAGTGAAAATATTCTAAATATAGTGTTAAGTTAAACTATATTGATTATTTTTGTGGCTGAAAACCATTTTGCTGCTGCCCCCGTCCACAGCAGCACTGCCTGCTTCTCTAAACTGGAAGCATGCGGGCCGCCATCTACTGTAAATAATACACTGACTATGGATAAGCACCTCATACAACCACACTTCAAAAACTATCCCTTTAAATCTACATGTCATCTGTCAAAACAAAAGCAAAGTAAAACTAAATGATATATGTGTGAGTGGTTTAAACTCTTTGACTTTGGCTGCGATCCAAACCTTATCATGGATTACCCTGAAGTTACAACATCATTGTGCCACATATTATCACACGTATAGCATTTATTACAGTTATGAGCTGATTTAGTTTGACATTTGAGAGGTCACTGGTATCAATTCGGCAGGTTTGCAGGAAGGATATAAGTGAATCCTGATATTACTTCCTGATATAAACTCAGTGTCAATGTGTGTTACACCAAAGTCAATAGTGATAATTGTGTAACACAAGCAAGCAGTTACTCAATTTTAACCTTGCAGTACAGTCTTAAAAGTTATTTGAAAGTAATCATGTGACTAATTATTGAGCAGCTTCTTAATAAAAAAATTTTCACAGTGGGTCTAAAGTTGCTGACTGTTTCCTCTAAGTTGACCTGTGAGTCAGCGTGTAACTGCTGACTGAGCATCAGGAACTGTGACCAACCTCCTATCAACTCAAATGAAAGCAATAAACTCAGCTAAACTTATGTCCTGCTGTCCTCACAGAGCAAGCAGGCAGAAAAAAAGTATTCCCCTTACAGATTGTAAAAAAAAAAAAGCACAGTGAAACGGCTGATCAGTCACGTAGTCGAAGTTTGTTTTTTACCAGTTCTGCAACTGTAGCATCTTTGAAGCAGTTCTGAAAAAATACTTTCACACTGTGACTGTAACAACAAGACTTTATTCAAGAATTATGATCTTACGCATTGCTATTGTCCCAGTCTTAAATGAAGTGTGTATTATCATAATTATTATACACTTTAATATTGACTAAAATGTGAGAACATGGCATCTGTCATAATAAAGAAATAATAATGGCAATAAATATATATGTAAAAGCAAAAGTGTCAATATAAATATATAAATTAGTAAAAATAAATAAATGAATAAATAATTATATTTTTTATTTTAAATAGGATGTTTTTCAAAGGATTATTTTCATATAATTTTGAATTCAGCCTGTGCTGATTCTGATTCTGTGAGATAACCACACCCCAAACATTTGAATATAAGAAATTGAAATAAAAATAGCTGAGGAATAGATGTGGCATTATGAAAATAGAAAAAATATATTTTTTTTACATTAATTTAGTCATTGAACTTTACTGACTCACTTATGTATCAATATTTACATTTATTTACTTATTGCTAAATATATTTATTAGAGGAGTTGACAGGAAGTCCATTCACAACTCCAGATGCGTTTAGCGTTGCTCTGATGCACCGTGTGGTACTTACATGCATAGACATATATACATACGTATATATGTCTATGCTTACATGGTATTCTCTGTTTATATATGTTCCACCATCACACAACATGGTATGTGGGACATAATGTTATTTGTAGACACAGTCATGTGAACGCATGCTCAACATTAATGTTTGAAGACACATTTCATATTAATGTAAAAATTAATTTTAAGTGTTATGTTTGTACAATAATTTGTTGATTGATGTTTTTTCTTTGTGGTTTTCCACAGAACTTTACTATCAGGACCGTGGCAGTTTAGTCCTCGTTACATCTTAATCTTAGTTTACTACAAGTACACTAAATTACCAACATAATCCACCATCTAGAAAGCTAGCTAGAACATATGGAAAATGTAGCAGGCCAACAGAGGAGCTAAAATATAAATAAGTTGTGATGACACCTCACACATTATCTGTGAGCGAGGTCATTTATAGTAAACACATGAGGACAAAATGCCAGAATCAGTTAAGTATTTTTCAAGCTAAAATACCAACAATGTATTTATCAAATGAAAATACTTTGGAGTTTTCTTGTTGTTTGTTAAAATAATAGTATTAATAATAACAACAATAATAATGATTATAATAAACTGAACATCTTTGGATTTTAGACTATTGGTTTAGAGTGAACAAAAAACAAAAAAGCATTTTCACAATAAACAGTAACTTTTATACCAAAAGTTTAATAAAAAAGAAATAACCAGTGTTACTCAGAAATTAAAATAAGATAATAAAATTTCAGCCCTAACATGCATTCACATAAAAATAAAGAAAAAGAGTATCTTCTGTTGTGCTATGTTTATATTGCCCTTGGAGAAATTAAATCTTTATTTTTCAACATTCTTTGTGATCTTTGTAACTGTTTATGTTCATGTGTTATTGTGTTTTCTGTTTTGCTGGCTGCAGTTTTGTGATTTTTTCTTGTTTATCTTGGAAGAGATAAGCTAGTAGTTAGACTACCTGCTTGAATAAAGACTGATAAATAAAGACATAAACAAGAATACAGACAAGCACATTGCCATCACATGCACATTACAGGAGAGTTCACACCATCACCTTAACCTGTTTTCTTATCCATATAGAATAAAATATATTTGCAGATATTGAAAGGGTCACGGCTTACAAATATTTAGGGATCACTATTGATCAGAAGCTGTCTTTTAACCCCCATATTGAAAGCCTTGTGACAAAACTAAAACTAAAATTAGGATTATTTTTTAGAAACAAATCTTGTTTCTCCTATTGGTCAAGGAAATATTTGATTTCTGCAACTTTTTTGCCTCTACTGGATAACGGTGATCTGCTTTTCATGAATGCAACAACTTAGCCTTAAGAAGCTGGACTGTGTTTATCATTGTGCTCTGCGTTTCATTACTGGCTTGGGAAATTGTACACATCATTGTACTCTGTAAGCCACGGCTGAAATGCCAACTTTGTATGTTCGCAGGCAGTCTCATTGGTTATTTTTTATCTATAAAGGTATTCTTGGGCTGCTTTCCTCTTACCTGTGTGCATACATGTGTCGAAAACAAACTAAACATGGTCTACTCTCACAAAATATTGTACAGATGCTGGTGCCAAGAGTGAGAACTGAGTTAGGTAAGAAAGCTTTTAGTTACGCCACCCCTTTATCATGGAATAATCTGCAAAATGAATAGAAATTGTCTGAGTTGATCACAATCGGTGAATTTAAATCGATTCAAAAGGATAAAGAAATTATTTCTCTTGGTCCGTGTGACTGCTCCATAGAAGTCTCAACTAAGGCTCCTTCAGTGTTGTTGTAATGGCTCTATATGTATTTAATTGTTTATGTTAACTGTGTTTAAATGTTGTAACTTGTCACTTTTTATGCTGCTTTCTTGGCCAGGTCTCTCTTGCAAAAGAGATTTTTAATCTCAACGAGACTTTTACCTGGTTAAATAAAGGATATATAAAAAAATATTGCTGTGATAAATAAGAAAATGTTTCAGACACTTCAGAGAGCTCACCTTGTTGAGGTGTGGGTTTCTGGTGATGTCGTAGCCCCTCTTCTTGGTGCTGACGCTGGCCTTGCGGGTCGTCTCGGAGTGGCAGACCCGCACAGCCTGCAGAGAGGCCGGCATGACCCCGGCTGGGTGACCCGGGGACCCGGCTAAGACCCCCATCCCGCCTGCCGTGCGCCTGCACAGAGACAGAGCGGCTCTTCCTGGGAGCGAGTTCATGCTGCCTGCAGACAACAACAACACACAGTGAGTGACAGTGAAACCCTGCTGGTGGTATAACAAGTCACCTTCCAGTTCAAAGAGGGACGACCTAGAAGCGCCACACATACCGTGAATATCACAAGTTCTCAGTGTAAACAGTCTGAGTGTGAATCTGAGCCTTTAGCTTTACCCAAGCTGAGTCACAGCGATAAACAAGTGCCGTAGCAGCTATTTTACTGCGATTAAATAAAATAAAAAAGAAAGATAGTTCATAAATGATTCGGCCGATGTTTGCAGTGTGTTCATATTAACATCACTGAATGTGTGCCTTCAGTAGCTCAGCTAGCTACTGTTAGCTTTCCGCCGCTTTTGTCATAATTAAGTGTTTTCTCAATGGAACAATCGGCGCAGCTGCTAACTGCAGCTAGCGGGTGGCTAATATCCTGTAAACCTCACCTGAAAACGGTGTGAAGCTGCTTCGCCTCTGACTTCAATCCTCATAGGAGGCGTTTCTCTGTCCTGTGCTCGCGTTACCGTTGTGTTATCAATGGATGTTGTGGAGGATATCGACAGCTGACAGCTGATCCAGGCTCCTTTGACTTTGACGGTCTCACTTTTCCCGCTGGAGCCACCAATCAGACCGCAGCATGGCCCAACCCCACCTCCTCCCCCCGCTGTGACTCAGAAAACCCGGCCTCCATCTCCAAAATATGCACCCAAAATCTAACATAACTCTCTTTATGTTTATGTTTAAAAAACTGTATATGCTGTTGTGATTACTGCATTGGTAATGCAACAGCGGCACTATTTCCGTTTTAATGACTGAATTCTGTTTAATAAAAAGCAAAGCCTGTGGAAAAAAAGACATTTCTCAGCTCTTACTCATGCACTGACACAAACACTGAACTCAAATCAGTTCAGTCTGCAGGTCATATAAATAGCCTCTAGTTCCCCCTGCTGTCAGAAAAGCCTCTCTACTCTTGCTTGTTACAGTCATGACCGGTTCATTAAACAGGTTTAACCGGCCTGTGTTTTAACCCCTGGGGCAAAAAGTTGTGTTTGTCCACTCAGCTTCTATAAATATATCCTTTATTTAACCAGTTAGGACTCACAGAGATTAAAATCTGTTTTAAAGATTGGCCTGGCCAAGAGAGAAGCATAGACACTGTTTCAACAATAAACAAACAATACAACACTGTAAATTAATGAGTGGAATAGTTAAAATGCAATCAAGCAAAAATAGCTGTAATGCATAAACATTTTCAATGAAACATTTACGAGCAATCACATGCATGTTTTGCAGTGTACACAGCACACTTTATGGTAAATAGGGGCTACGCTGTATTTATGCTGAGTGTAACAGGAAGATTACAGCAACACTGTCATACCGAATGGACCGCCAGTATAACACAGCAGAATCTACGACCTCGAAAAAATTTTTTAGCTAATGCAACACATATTTACAAGAATTAAAATACCGCACATGATTACCTTTATGAAGTTACACCAATTGTAAGATTGTTGTATTACACCACATTAGTTTTAGCTGGATGTAAATGTTAAACTAGCAGTTAACATGTACAATACACAAACAAAACAAAATATATAACTGAATAAATGCACTGATGTACACACAAAAAGAAATCTACTTTTCCCAGTTTGTAATTCCACTTTAAGGACATCTTAGTACTATCTTAATACTACTAAGTGAATAAATGACCCACTTCCCACGAGCTGTATCTAAAAAGCTTTATTTAAAACATACACATTTCATCACAACACATCTCTTTTCATGTTTATAACAAGAAGCAAATATTTATAAAAAGCACAATTATAGGTCGGTCCACTAACTCTGTCCATGTAGTGTACTTTTTATGGCAGTTACCGTCTTGTGTTGAGTGTTAAAAAAAAAGAGTCACTTTAAATAGTAAAATAATTATTTAGGAAACAACAAATACACACTGTATCTGTCTCTGCAAAAACACACATAACCTGCTCACAGTGATGAAGCTAAATAACCCACAAAATCTCAGAGGATTCAACAATCTGCTTGTTAGAACTGTTTTGTGTTGAGAAAATAATATTTACAGACTTTTTCTCAAACACAAAACAGTCTGCAGGGGAAAAAAAAAAAAAAAATTGATCCCACAAGAGGAGTCCCTCCCACTCCCATCACTGGACGAGAGCCATAATAAAAGCAATGGTGTAAAGGTAAAAAATAAAAGTGAAATAAACACAAAATTTACTCACATCAGTACAAATCAAACTACGTCTGCACAAATGCAGGTGTGCATATGTCGAACATATCTCACCGTCACACCACAATAGACTGCAAAATAAAACCTGATTAGCATCTTTCTGTTATTTTGTTATTATAAGAGATGCGCCATCTTTTTAGAGTAAACATTTTTTGATGCCATGTACAAGAAAAAAATGATTAAAAAAATGTATTAAAACCACATGGAGACTGGGAGAGGATCTGCACTTTTCCATAACAAAGCAATACATTAATTACCAGAAATCACAGCCTAAAAAAACCAACCCAAAAAACAAAAAAAAACGCAGCTTGTTCCTTTTGGCATGACGGAGGTCAGATATGTGGCTTAATAAGACTATTTTAGATGAACAGGAGATCCTTGTTGAAACTGTTGAACATTTACTTTTATCTGTCACCTGACAGAAAATACAACATTTAATACAGTTAATAATCGCAAACGGGCTTAATATAACTGCATATTATCTACAATTTATAGCCTCAAGCTTCCTTCATGCATATTTTTCTTTGCAATTACATAGAGTTCACACACAGTAAAAGTATACAACTATACAGTACATTTTCAGGACTCACTATCAGATTTCACAATAACAACAACTATGTCCTCGCACACTGATTGAACAGATGAAAGAACCTACTGTTTGTCTTCATTTTCACCGTTCTGGAAATATTCAGGAAAAGGTTTAAAAAAAAAAAAAAAAATTAAAAAAAGATAGAAATGCTTCAGATGACTACGCTGGTGGTGCTACGGGAACTTCTATCCTACAAGAGAAGAAGTGACAGAGATGGAGTTAAATCAAAGACAGAGATAAATAATTTTTTAATACCAGTGGTAGAAAGTAACTAAACACTATTAACCGAAGTACTGAACCAAGTAAAGTACATGCATGTCAAAACTGTACCCAAGAATCCCCATTTTCTATTACTTTATACTTTTACGTCTCAGAGGGAAATACTGAATTTTTTATGCAACAATAATTTGACACTTGGTTTCTTTTTGCATATTATACACTAATACGATCTGCAATAGTAATCTATCCAATAGTACAAGTATGTAAAATTGGCTCCACATTAACAGACTACAACATTAAAACGCTCTTACATGTATTTGTTAGTGATTTAAAAAAAACAGAATAATGTAATATCAGGTAACATTTTATTTAAAAAGGACATGCATGAGACTGATATGAACATGGAGGGGTCTTTATTCATGTTAATGACTGTTGTCGTTCAGTAAATTATGACACGCAAAGTTGACACTGTTTGAGATGTCTTCATGACAACTTTACATTAACCAAGACAATATAACAACACAATATAATAGCTTGACTAATTATCAAACTATTCAGCCTTATTTGATATTGGCCATCTCAGACACTTAAAAACAACAGTCATTAACATTCATTAAGACTCCATCATGTTGAGAGTGTCATGTTAGTCATGCATATTCCTTTAAATAAAGTGTAATCTGTAATATACTGTAATAATAAAAGGCTGTGAATGGAGCCATTCTGCATACAGTATAGTATGCATATATTTACTTTTGATGGTGCTACATCTTTCAGGCGAAACAATATAATGGCAGTTCAACCAATAGTTGTTGAGATATTTCACTCTGGACTACAGTGGTTGACTGCTGGTGCGCTTGGTTTAAAGTGATGAAGAGTTAAGAGAAAGAACAGGAAACTAACAGGAGACAGAAAGCAAAAAACAAAGAGTTCTCATCAGACGGGCGCTGGTTCAGAATGTGTGTCAGTGTTAGGATCTTACAGAGAGGTGGTCGTAGTTCCTCCGGCCGTTACTCCGTCCAGACTGGATGTCGATGGAGAAGTAGCTGGGCGGCTTCTCTGGCCAATCCTTCGCTTTACCTCCTTTCCTCCTCCTGCTGTCCTCCTCCTCGTCTGAGCTCCAGGATCCTTTGCGATGCTGAGGAGGTGAATAGCTCCTCTCCCTGCGAGATGCTCTGCTGTGCAGCTCCTCCATCAGGTCATCACGACTGCGAGTACGCGGCCTGGCACCACTGCCTCCTCTGCTCCGTGCCGAGCCTCCTCCCTCATTCCTTGAACTTCTGTGTGGCGCTCTCCCTCGCCTGTTCTCCCAATCGGATTCATCGCTGTATTCCCGCAGGATCCCCCGTCTCGGAGGAGAGACGTCTCTGTAGCCACGAGTGTTGCGGGGAAGACCTCCTCCTGAGCGGTTTGTACTCCCGCTGGACTGGCTGGATATCCTGGCCCCACCTCGGGCTCCGTCTCCACCCCCATACTCCCTGCGTGAGGTAAAGCTGGGACCACGCTGGATGATAGGAGGCAGGGTGATCACCCTTCTCTCCACCCCTCTCACGCCCATCTCATCCAGGGCTGACAACATGCTCGGGGGCCCCGGTGTGTAGGGAACCTGAGGAGCCGGCTGAGGCTGGTGCTGAGGCTGCAGTGGGAGCATATTTTGGTGACCGTGTGGAGCCATCTGAGGTGGTCCCATATCCAGCCCCCTGACCTGGTTCTCCAGGTAGTCCAACACCTGACCAGTGCCAGGAGAGTTGCCTCGCATGCTGCTGTTCATATGGTGTGGGGGAGGAACCTGATGCTGCAGGGGCATGGGTGACAGCTGCATGGGCGCCATGGCAAAGTTTTGTTTGGTGGGGTAGTCTGAGTACGAGCCTGAAACAAAAGTAACAGAGAGAGACGTGAATAATCAACTACTCATTTCTGGCCACCTGGGGGCAGAAACGAGCTCAAAACACAAAATTCAAACATTTTCATTTCATAAATGTGTTGTTTGCAAATACTTTTATATTTACACATCATATACAGAGCAGCGGATACAGAGCAGAATAATGATTAATTTAGAGTTTGGTTTTTGTCCACCTGATAAACGAGAGTCATGAAAGTAATGTTCACCTCTGAAGCTAAACCAAACATACGCCCTTCAGTATGACCGAGAATTACACAACAAAGCATTCTGTAAAGCACCAAAGGGAAGTCTTTGTGTTTACTTTTGTGTCACTCACCTGAGTACAGTATGGGAACACCCTGGGAGGAGGCGTTGGAGCTAATGGGAGCGTAAATGGGTTGACCGTTCATCCAAGGAACCATCGCTTTCTGAGCCTCTTTTATCATCCTGTGCTGCATCACAGCTGAAATCAGAGTGAAGAGAGATTTGTGTAAAAGAATCTGTGAAGTGTGACGTAACTTCCAAAAGCTCAAGATAATTACAATTTTTCAGATCAATACATACCAAATATGCATTTTTATCTTGAAGTATATGTATATTCCAAATTCCATTCCTAAACCTTTCAGTGAATATTTCCATGTCAACTCACAATTACATAAGTACAATACTAGAAAAAGATTTCACCCTCCTCACTATCAAACCACCCTCGGTCAGTTTTCCTTAAAATACAGAGGTACCATACTCAATGACCAATTTAATAGTTCAATACAGTTTTCCTCTCTGAATACATACAAGAGTTTAGTGTCTGCTCTGATTGCTCAGGTCACTAAGTAACACACACACACACACACACACACACACACACACACACACACACACACACACACACACACACACACACACACACACACACACACACACACACACACACACACACACACACACACACACAAACCTATAATTTTGCTTTATTTTAATGTGTAATTATTTTTCTTCTTTTTTATAGTTACTTGTTTTTAATTTAACTTTTTTTTAATATAGGTAGAGGCCCTGTATATGCCCTTTAGGGTTTCTTGCCGCTACCTTGCACCTTCCTTTTGTTGTTATTTCTTTATCCTTTCGTCTTATTTTCGTAATTTAAAAAAATAAAAAAAGTTCTTGTTTTCATAAGGAGTATTGAGGTTGTTGCACCTTTCTCCGGGCAGCAGCACGTCTGTGGACAACAGGGGCAGCGGACGTAGCAGCAGCACTTCTGCGGGCAGCACTGACAGCAACATATGCAGAAGAGCATGATGAGCATGAGAGCGCCGAGGATGATCAGCAGGACGGTCAGCCAGTCTGCCACAGGTAGCACAACACATGGTTACTGATATTTCAGTCTCGGGAGTCTTTTTTACATTATGTGGCACCACCTCGAGAGGAGAAACTCACGGTACACGATGAGTTTGACTTCACGATCCGAGTCGCCCGCCGTGTCTCCGGAACCATCGATGTTGCAGAAATACACTCCGTTATCCCACCACATCACCTCATTGATGACCAGGTCAGCCTCTGTGGACAGACACGTCACATTACTTCACACTTTTTATAAAGATGTTAAAAGTGCATGACTTCTTGACAAAAACAGCAACTTTACCTTGCAGAATACAGAACTTGCTGTTCTACTACTGCATCCAATGTTTAGTTTGTTTGTTATTTTGTGACTTAGGTATTTTAATTCACATAATGACACAAAAAATATCTGATCGATCCAGCGGGAGACCAGATACTACTGCTTTCTGCAAAGTAAAATTATTGTTTTTGTCAATGGAGTCTGGTGGCTTTGAAGAGAGCATAGATAATGGCTTAAGTTTCTTCCCATAAAATGTCAACAGGGCTGTCTGATAGCAAGGTAAAGCAGTGAAAA
The DNA here is from genome assembly GCF_030273125.1 of Centropristis striata. Lineage (NCBI taxonomy): Eukaryota > Metazoa > Chordata > Actinopteri > Perciformes > Serranidae > Centropristis > Centropristis striata. The sequence goes on from NC_081526.1 coordinate 13,543,786, forward strand.
TATTCTAAATATATTGTACACTTCTCAATTAAATCAAACTATGCATTTCAAATGTGATTTGTTAGTCAGTATATTCAGCTGATATTCAATAGTCCAGTTCCAGTTGTGCTATTCTTTTTGTATTGTGAAGTCTGAAGAAAAGCTTAGCTGAACCAACACACCTGTTAATTCCATCTTGTTTTAAGCACTATTGTGTATGTGACACCGAAACCGGAACTGGTTTTTACTTAAATCTGATGCTTAGCTTCCAGTGTTCACTTCTATTCTTACTGAACTGTTGCTCAGATGTGTCTTTGTCTCTTTTTGCCCTTTCAATTGTCAGTCCGGTAAAACCATTGTACAGTGTTTTGTTCTCCGTGTACAAATAACATCTATTTGTATATTTAAAGCAGTCGTCTCAGCCATCTCACTGTGCTGAATAAACCTTTGTTAGCAGTGATTCCAGACTTTTAAACAGTAGTGTATCAGCATTACGACGGGATCAGACTTACTGTTTTGGATTGTAATTTTGCGGTTTCTGTAGTCTGCCCCTAGAATGGGCTCATTGAGGCCCCTCTTCTGGATGACTGTGCGGACTGTTCGCTGGCGGTCGGGGCAGTCATTGGAGGGGTCCTGACCCAACTGCAGAGCGGCCTGATAGGCTTTAGAAACACAGAAAAAATACAGTGAAACATCTTCAAATGATTGCCTTCTTCTGGATCAGTCCACCTCAGACTATTCAAACCATCACAACTGTTGCACAAAAACAGTTCTTTAGTTTCAGCAGCTTAATGAATCTAAAGCCACTGAATAATCATTTAAAATATACTTTGCTTGTGAGAACACTGCTGCTGCTTAGTAAGTGATTTGATTGAAATTATCAATGTCTACTGCTGTTTTGCACTTTTTATTTTTTGTTTTCAGTTTATAACTTATAACAATAAACATACTGATGTTTGTTGAGCCTTTTTTTGTTTTTACTTATTTTTTTTTATTTTGTTTGTCTTATTTTTTCTAGAATTGGTTGACAGATAGTTGGTTGTGTGTAAAATGTAAATAACATTAAATATACTTTAATAAGTGATTTGTTAAGAAAGCAGCCCTCTGGGTATCTTTGCAGAGTCATTCTGGTGCACAATTTACATAGGAAAAGGTTCATTTTTCAATCCAGCTCAAATATTCATTATTTCTGCTACTATATTGGCAATGAATTATTTTTTTTCCATCTAAAATCTGTATCATCATCAGTCGCAAAAATACCATATTGGCTTGGCTGTATGATGAATAAAAGAAGCCAAAACATGGGCCTATCATTTATATATTGTTGACAACAATTCAGCATGACTCTGACAAAAAGCTTTTTGCATCATGATCGAGGAAAGTTTTCCACTGGAACAAAATCAAATGTATCTTGTATTTTGGACATGGCATTACATTTCTCTCTAAACATATTTCCTGTTAAAATGAGTAGTATATAACTAACACAGAAAGTTTCTAGATAGCAATTAAATGTAAAAATAGAAAACAACTACTTAAAAAGCAAATAGACTGTTTTGGTCATTCTTCTGAGCATGAATATCTAAAAAAAATATCAAGCCAACAATGTTTTTTTATGAAAACTAAACTATGCCATTTGTTCATGCATGCCACTGTTCTTTCATGTTTGGGTTCAGTTGCATTATTGCACATTAAAATGAGTTTTACTCCAGCTGCAGCATCACCTGTAGAGTAGTACTCCAGCACCGGGTCTTTACAGAAGGACTTGAACCTCCAGGTGACCAGGACGTCCTGAGGGTTCGCTGAAGTCGAGTAATCACAGCGAAGGATCACGGAGGCGAACAGTGTCGTGCTCCTCTCTGGCTCTGGAACAATCACCTGGATGGACAGCAGCTCTGATACAAGCAAAAAGCAAAAATATATTATGTAAAGTATCAGCTGCACATGACACAATATTCAAATAGCTTCAGCCTGAAAACAATCTGTGTCTGTGTGTTTGTGTCGCTGCTTCGCTGGATTGATAAGAATCTGACCAAACTGGTTAACAGTTTACAACAGAAGTTGTCTTTCAGTGTGAACGTATTGAACTATTTCATAAGACGTAGTAATAGCTGTCAATCACGATCAACACTGTGATGTTTGAGACAACAAGCTGATGACTGGTGACCTCCGTTAACTGAGAAAGTTAAAGATCAAAGTTCAAACACTTTTCCTTTGAAATAGTGATTGAAAACTGTTTGTTTGTCAGAAACTGTTCAACATGTGTTGGCTGTTTCTCTCAGTTGATTTATGTCATTAAATATATAGCAGACGGTAGATAGAAGCCTGACTTTTTTTTTTGATTGACAATTTATCTGCCTTTTTCCCTTTTGAAGTTGCCGAATTGATTGATCAATGTCAGAAAAGAGTACAAAATGAAAGTTTTCAAATTGCTTGTTTTGTTTGAACAGTCTCAGAAGTATTCAAATCATTTACTGTAGTAAAAGTACTCATACCACATCGTAAGTACTGCACTGCTGTCCTGTTTTCAGAGTGTTATTTGAGTTAAAGTATGTAAAACTTTTCAGTGAAATGTACTTAAAGTATCAAAAGTAAAAGTGCAACAGTGCAGTAAAATGTCAGTGTTTTTGACTATTAAGATTACAGCTGCATTCATGTCTTTGTTGCATTTTACTTCTGTAGATGTCTAAGCTTGTGGTCATTTTAACTCCTTAGTATATGTTGACAGTTTTATGCATCACATTCTATAAGATTACCTTATGTTTGTAGCCTCACTGTCCAATAAAAACCACTTATCTCTAAAAAAGTTTTCATGACCTCAGAAAAACAGCCCTGTTTTCAGCTTGTGGTGACACATTTTCCTGCTGATCAAAGAAGGTTTTTAAATAGTTTATTTAGGTCAAGAAGTAGGAACATTTTCAATCAGCCTTCATTATATGTCAAAGATTTAAAAACAACACACCCTGAGATGCATTGTTCTCACTGGAATGGAAGTATGGAAAATGTTTTTGACTGATATTGCAATTGCAATTGCAATATGATTCACGACATTGTTGGAAATAATCATTTATGAGTCATTACCATTTTCATTGGTATATATATTAAAATGATCACTGTGGGATTTCTTTAGAGAGGATCTGAACCAGACAAAGACTTTTTTTCTTTAGTCTGTACAAAACGATTTGCGTGTCAGGACATCTCTGTGAAAATGCAATTATTATTACATAAATTTAGAAGCAGTCCAGATATAAAAGCTGCTCCATTAGTTGCCCTATTTAATTTACTGGGAGATAGAAAAAACGACACTTAGAGGCTTGTAAGAATATATCTTGTTTTGGTGGCTTTTTTTCTTTTTTGATTAACGAGTTTGCAAGTTTATTCAGTTATCAAAATTATTGATTATAATTCTGTCAATTATTAAAAATAATTAAAATGTGCCTTCAACATTTTAATAATTAATTAATTAACAACAGATTAACACCGTCTTCTGTCTATTTCAGCTCTGTACATTGTTCCGGGTTGTAAATATTTTGGAGAACAAACAAGCAAAGAAAGAAAGAAAAACCATTAATCGTGTGCAGTCACGTGACAGCCGTCGGCCTTGTCCTGGTTACACCTGTCGATAATTAACTTGAACACATCACAGTTAGTTTCGACTGTTTTTTTGAAGTGGCTTCACCCTAAATGTCTGCCTATACTCTATAAAAACATACGCAGGTTGAAATAATGTAAATGTCAGATGTAAAATGTGTTTAAAACGACGTGTTTAAAGCCTCACCTGTTGGCAGGTGAGCCAGCAGAAGCGCCATCAGTATCATATTTCCCATCTTGGTGCTCTTTTTTTTTTTTTTCCTCTGCGGAAGCTTCTGCCTTTATATTATCCTTCAGGCGACTCAAAATCCACCAGAAATGCTGAATATTTGTAGGAAAACGTTTTGTATCCGCTGCTGTGCATCGTCACGCTCCTGACGACATGTTAGTGAGGCTGTTTATCCTCTGAGGGGGAAGACGAGTGTTTACAGCCGCGCTGAGGAGCAACTTTCCCCGCAGAGTGAGTCGGTGTGTCGGAGGCGGATCGTCCCCCTCCCCCCCTCTCCGGCTCCAGGTGACATCACTGGCCCCGCCCCCTCTGACAGGTGCAACATGGAGGAAATAAAAGGAGGAGCAGGCAAAGCAAACAGACAAGTGACGTTTCCTCAAATTATCTCTTCATGCGAAAACAATCATCAGAAATCAGAAACAGGTTTTCACATACAATGAAATCGCTTTGATGTTGATCAATCGAACAATAAACATAACGTAAGGAAGGTAAATATAAAAGAGAGTGCTGCATCAGTCAGGAAACAATATATATATATATATTTAAATACAATAAAATCATTGAAATAATCTTACGTATATCTGATTTTAAAATGGAAATCTTAACAGTTTATTGCAGGAATGTGTAAAATATTGTCCAACAAATGTATGAAAGTTCACACTAAAATGTACTGTGAATATATGCATTTATCTATAGAGATAAGTCCAAAATCATTCTTTTCTCTATTTTTTAAAATATAAAATACTAGAATTATTTCATGTTATACTGTTCAATTTAATCTGAAAATGATTTATTCCAAATAAGTGTATATATATATATATATATATATATATATATATATATATATATATATAAACTATTCCAGTTTGAGCATTAAATACCTTGTCTTTGTACAGTACTCACTTGAATGTAGGCTAAAAATGATTCATTCATTGTATTCTGTTTTTATTTTGTTTTTTCACAGCTTCCCAACTTTTTTGGAATCAGGGTTGTAAAATTAGCAATACTTTAGTGTAGAAATACTCTGGAATAGTCTATTAAGTCCTGTGTTCAAACTCTAACTTGAGTAAAAATAGAAAAGTATACGCAAAATATTTTTTCTTTTAAGTACTAAAAGAAAAATACTTATGATACTGAATGGCCTATTTCAGAATTATATATTTACTATTTACTAATATTATTGATACAATAATGTGTTCCTCACTTCAACGTTTCAGCTGGTAAAGGTCAAGCTAATTTAAAATAATTTAGTATAAATACCTCAAAATGTTACTAAATTACAGGTCTTATTAGTTATATTTCACCACTGCAAATGAGTCATTTGAGGGCATGTATTCTCCAAACAATCCTTTTTTTACTCAGTCTCTTCTCTTATGGTTTTATAAGTAACAACACAGACAGCTTGATTAGATAATTACTAATATTTTTGATTAGTTCTCTGCTGTATTTTGGTGCCTCTGATGACTTTATTCAAACGCCAGTTTAACAAATGCTTTAAGTGAATCTTAACATCCTGTGCATTGGTCTTAAGGCTTGCTTTGGTTAAATTAAAAGGAGAGAAAGCTGCATAATCTGAACACGCTGAGTAAAGTTGAAGAAGGTCAGTTTGTCTTCTGGTTTCCATTTATTCGCCTGTAACAAACAGACTGAGAGCAAAGTTCACCCTCAGGATGAGTCATGTTGAGTGAGTGTTGGCGCTCTCATTGTGCGAGGATGTTTACGTCTCTTATCCAGGAGGTGGACCACAGCGAGCTTCTCTGTTGACACAAAACAAGCCCGCCTGAGCTGAACTCAAGAGCTGCTCTCAGCTCACTCAAAGTGGGCTCCAAATCCTGTGAAAAATGTTGCGTGGATGAAAAGCTTTGCCTTCACATCTGTGTGTCTGGCTCCACTCTGAACCTCGAGACATGCCCATTTTTAATTTATTGCTTGTTGTCAGTATCTGGAGAAGACACACAGTACCTCTTATCTCCTGTGTGTTGGTGAACAGTGGGTACACTGTGATTTGTGTGCTGTGTCTTAAGATGTTTCTAAATGTTCCTGTGTTTTGTTTCTGTCAACATTTAGTCTAATTTTGCTCTAAATAAACAGTGGTAAAGTGCCGTGGCAGGGCGACTCCTGTTCCCCTCCCCCACCACAGTCAGACTACAAGCAGTTGGGCTGTTAGTATCGTTGATGGATTATTTCACAGACACGCTGAGTACAGGTCCAGTGGCACAAAGGCTAGAGGTCCTGTAGGAAGTGACTGTTAACATTTCTTACTGGAAAGTCATTCAAAGGACTATCAAGAGACACAAAACAACTACAACGAACTGCAAAACTACAGCAAAGATAATTTCATGAAATTTCACAGATACATGCAAAATGACTACAGATACTGTATGAAGAATCAACAAACAAGAAAAAAGAGAATCAAAAGGATTACAAATAGAAAGAAAGACACCCACAAAATGACCACAAAGAGATGTGATGACGTGATGAAAATGACTACTAGACAGAAAACAACTATAAGAGTCACAAAAAGACCACAAAGAATCACAAAACTATGAATGAGATTTACAAAACTAATACAGAGAGACGCAAAAAGATCCACAACCACAAAGACTCACAAAACAATTGCATTTGATAGCAAAAAGACCACACATAAATGAAAAAGACTACAACAAATTGCAAAATTGTGTTAAATTAAAACCAGATGCAAATAGTCACAAAACAACCACAAAGACTCCTAAAACTACTACAAAGATTTGCAAAAACTACTACAAACAGATACATGCAAAATGCCAACAAATACTATACATACAAAGAGCTACAGTATGAAGAATCAACAAACATGAAGACAATCAAAATGATTACAAATAGAAAAAGACACTAAAAAGATTCACAAAATGACCACACAGAGATGCAAAATGACTTCGACTAGACAGAAAACTACTATATAATATATACTATATATAATAAGAGTCACGAAACTAGGAAAAAGAAAAAGCAATGCAGCAAAAAGACCACACACAAGGCACACAAGACACACAACTAACAACAAAAAACAATTTAAAAAAAGCTAAATTGTGACAAATAAATGCAAAACAACTAAAAACAGATGCAGAGACGCAAAATGACTAAAAATGGTTGCAAAGCTACTACAAAGACTCACAAAATGACCACAAAGAGATGCAACATTACTACAAATAAAACATGAACATGACCACAATGAGTCACAAAATGACCATAAATAGAATAATTATATGCTATTTAATATGTTATATAAACCTTTTAAAGCTGCACACATGCTCTACATGATAACGTGCTGATTGTGTGTAATTCTGTGGATGGAGGTTGTCAGTAAAGCTTTTAGTGTTTATTTAGTTGTGTATATTTGATAAGTTACGATAAAAATAGGCTTTATCCAAGATACAGTGCACACACATATTGTAACACACAATCACCACTCAAACATCAGATTCTGGGACAGACAATACATTTTTTTTTAAAATATAAGAATACTTTCCTTTCATCTATTTATTATTCATTTGTGTACTTTGTGTCTGTCTGAGGTGTTTAAGCCCTCCTGTACATAAAACATACTGATGTGATATGAGACAGTTTACTGAATATATTGGGTTGAGGCTGTTAACTGATAATTTTATAATAATAAAGAGTTGTCATCTGTATTACCTTCTCTCTCTGCCAAGATAATAAACATAACATTCATTTTAACAGTGGAGACTTTTCTTTATTGAAAAAGTATTTTAGCAGTGCAATTGAAAATCCGCAGAAACAAATTCAAGGTACAGTACTTACATACAGTACAATATCAACAACAGATAAACACACAAATACAAAGTGAACCTGAGTTGCTGAGTTAGAAGTATGAAGTCTGTATGTCTGAAGGTAAAAATAAGACTGTGGTGTCCTGCAGATTTTTTTAAAAATGGCAGATAATAATAACAATAATAATGAAAAAACATCTTGGCACTGGTCACTCAGCTCAACAAATAATGATGCAAAACAACATACATAACATCTGAACGCTACACATGCACATGGGTAGAAAAAAAAAGTCCTATACTCGCAGACTGCAAATGCTGCTTTGTGCATGTTAATTTCTCAGCATTTTCCGTCCACTACAGCTGTTTCTGTCAGTGCAGTTATTGTCAGTGATCTTCATGTGGCTGATGTCAGAACGGTTAGCCTCTCCTGCGTAGCAGCAGGATGGTTTAAACGAACGGATTGGCAGTGCCGTGCCGTGCCGTGCTGTGCTGTGCAGGTCGAGGTGGGGAAACCATGTCACACTATGAGAGAGCCCCTGCTCAGTGCAGCGCTCTGTTAAAGAAATACACCGAGAGCCACAATGTTAGAGACCGTGCATTCATGCTCATGCGAAGTTAGTCCAGCCTGGTGCCTCAAATCATCCATGCAGCTCAAGCATCAAGTGTTAGCAGTAAAGACTGTGATACAGATGTTTGTTTTAATTTAGTCGGCCAGTAAGTGAGCATTTTAACACTGTGATGGTAGCAAGCATGAGCAGATTAAACTGTACATATCTGAGTTAAATAATATAGGTGTCATTTGATTTAGTAAAATTGTGGCAAGAAAAGTTACAGTCATGTCATTAAAATCATGTCAGAGCTACAATATATAATATTTTAATGATTCAGTGTTAAGACCATACATCTTGTATGTACATTGCACAAGAGACAATTGGATTATGTACATAATACTGAAAAAACATATTCAAATGTCTAAATACAAAGCTGGTTTTATCTTATTGTTATTGTAAAAAAATCCCAGAAAAAGCATAAAAAGACAAGAAAACAATTGTGTTATTTAGTTCTTTCTGATTTTACTAATCTCTCTCTGGTTCTCACACAGACTGTATAAAAGAAGCTGCTGTTTCAAATCCTGTTTGAAACTGTAGGCTTTTGCAACCTTTTGTTTTTGGAGCCAGAAGTGATCATATTTGGACGTGAGGGTGAATTTGACTGTGGATAGTATGCACGTCCATTTATCCTGCATCCTGACTGCATCGGGCTGCTGGTTACACTTAACTGGTTACACTGCGAAGTCGCTGCTAGAAAACAATAATGTGTCGATAATTCAAGGTTAAAAAAAAGGCTCTGTAATAAGCTTTTGGAAAATTGGGGGGAAAAAAGCAGGATAAACATGAAGGCAACCAGATGCACAGTGGCTTATCTAAATAAACTTCTGTGTTCACAGGAAACAATTAGTTTAAGGCAATAAACCCACTTGACTAAGGCTAGGGGAAAAGAACAGGGCTGGGCTTAAAACCAATGACTTGACACAATTTGTTTGGCGGGAACTCGATAACTGCTGATCAGGACTGTGCAAACTCTGGCTCCAAATGCAGCCACCAGCACTTCTGTGCACAGGTGCAACTGTGTGTTTGAGTGTTGAGTTTTTAATAGTTTATTTACATTAATGAAGCTACAGCAGGCTTGGGTAGCATAGATGACACTTGAATCATTTTCTGTTTTCATGGGATTTGATGACAATAAGAAATATACCGGACACACAGACTTACCCTGAAACTATCTACAGGATTTAAGTTGTTCTTTCCTGAAGAGCTGAACAGAAAGGAAGTCCTTGTTCCTGCTACAAGTAACTCACCAGGTTTCGGCTCCTGTCCCTGTCGTCTCGTCCCGCCTGCTGCAGCGTGTGGGACAGTCCCTGGTGGGGGCGCGTGTAACAGAAAGGCCGCATGTCTGCTTCAGTGGTCCTATATCGCTCTGATCTGGGGGGCTCTACAGTGCGGTACCGATCTATGGTCGCCTCGGCCCTGCGATACCGCTCCGCCTCCCGCTCCGAGTACGGAGGTAGAGGGTCCTCCTCTTCTGGACGGTTGCTGGGCGACCTGCTGTAGTAGCTATCACTGCCCTTTCCTCTGGAGCTGCCTTTAGAGGGAGTGTCACTGTCCTCGTCCGGCCTACAGGCCCCTCTGTCCCCTCCTCGCCCCCTCGCCTTGCTGTCCAGCACGCTGCTGAGGAAGGCGTCATCGTAAGATTTGCTTTGCGGCGGCCGACATGGGCGGTCACTGTCCCATGTGTCCCTTCTCTTCTGAGGTAAAGGTGAGGGGCTGCGGCGGCCCCAGCCGTCGTCTTCTTCTCTGTAGAAACGCCTGGGAGGGCTGTAGTCCCGCTCGTAGACCCGGTCTCGAGGCTCAGCGCGACGAGCACGAGTGCTGTAAGACTCGGCGAAATCCTCCAGCTCATCCAGGGAACCGGTGCGTCCTCTTCTACCCAACGTCTTCCTCTTCAGGTGCTCCGAGCGGGGGTTCCACCTACAGCGGGGAAGAGCAAACAACATGTTTACAGAGAGTGTATAGAATAAGATTATTAATACATTTTATTGTTTTTACATTATTGTTAAGAGGTCACACTACAGGCAGTTGGCCTGTTAGTTGATTATTTCACGGACACACTGAGTACAGGCCAGGGCCAGATCTTCTGTATGAAGTGATGTCAACGTTTCTTACTGGAAAGTCGATCAATCAAGACACACAAAACAACTAAAGAGTCACTAAACTGCTAAAACAAATAGCAAAAATGCTACAAATTGATGCAAAACAATTACAAATAGTAGTACAAGCCAAAATTGGCTACAAAGAACTGCAAAATGTATACAAAGAGACACAAAAAGACCACAAAGAGTTGCAAAGCCATTGCAATGAATAGCAAAAAGACCACACATATGTAGATGAAGAACACGACTACAACAAATGGCAAAAACGCGACCAATAAATGCAAAACCACTAAAAACAGATGCAAAGAGACTACAAATGATCACGAAGTAGAGAGTACCACTAAAGAGTCATTCAATTACCAAAGAGTTGCAAAACTACTACCAAGATTAGAAAAATTACCAAATTATTGTTAAGGGGTTATCAGGACACTTGACATGAAAAACTGGGTCAGTAAATGGAACCTTGAACACAATACAAGCACAGGATAGTGCAGAAGATATCCAATCTTAAAAGAAAACATTAAAAAGAGCTTTAAAAAGATGATTTCTGGTAGCTTCATGAACCTGGAACACAGTTCTAGCTTTGGAGGAGACTCTGTAATCTCAGGTCTGTTGCAAGAGAGTGATGAGATTTTCAGACAAGTGAGTCTTTGATTCTTTGTAAAATTGGAAAATTCTTACAAGCATCTCCTTCCTGACCTTTTTTTTGATAAGGTCACAAAAAAGAACTAGTAAAACACATAAATGACTGTAATCATACCTTCTGTCGAGCTCGTCGTCTGAGTGGTTCCCTCTGTCCCGTCTGGGCCGTCGACTCTGTATGGGCGCAGCGGCTCTCAGCATCGACTCATCATCGAGGTCAGCGATGGGCGGGAGTGCCTTCATCTGCACTGTCTGATAGGTGTGTCTGAAGTCTGTGGTCCCTCCGTCGTGAAGGGAGCTCAGCTCTGAGAGGCTACTGGCTGTTAGACAGACACATCAGTAAGGCAACATTTCCCTATTTTCATCAGAAAACTTTTTTGTAAAACTTTTTTTTTCAGATATATTTTCTGTAGATGCCTGCTGGAATACACAGCTACAGCTGAAACACTTCAGAGTGAGACTGTTATGTACTGAACGCATTATAATATAACTTAATTTGCTTTAATTCTAAATATGATTGTAATCTAGTTTTCAGCATTCAAAATTAGATTGTATTTTAAGTACTTTTAAAATGAGTACAAAGAAAATGATAATTACGCTTTGAGATGTTCTGATTAACAACATAATCCACTAAGGAACGATGTTTACAGTGAGACAACCGTATATAAATCTGTCAACAGTCAGACTATCCCTTTAATAATGTATATTTTGGTGTATATATCCAATGTTTCAAGTCAATGAGCAGAAACATGTTTCTCTTGCCTCAGTCAGGATAGTTAGATGTTATGAAATGAATGTAACGATTAGATGAAAACTACTTATTCACACAAAATCATGCACATAAAACACACAAACAATGTCACACAGCCACACAGACGACAGACAGTAGCCTAATCCGTGCAGGCTTACTTTTGAGTGAAGCCAACTTGGTCGAGGGAAACTGAGCCAGCTCCTTCTCTACGTAGTACAGAACTTTCATTGAGTCCTGGTCTGGACTGGCTTTCAGTCGATAACCACTGCGTGCTGTGGATGTGGACACGCACACACAGACATTCGACACACAGGGACATCGCCATGCAAGGACACACACATATGCACATAAGAGTCCAATGCAACTTAAACATGTTAAGACTCTAAATAACAAACATGCATACGGAAGACATTTCTGTAAAGGTTAGAGACAGACTGGAGGATGAGGGATGAAATGAGGGTTAGTCAAGTCAGTGTGTCTGAAAGGAATTAAAGCTTTCTTGTGTCTTTGCACCTTGTAAACACTCACCTCCAACCAGGTTGTTCTCCACTGTAGGGATAGAGGCGATCTTTGGCTCCACATGGGATGAAGGGGCGAGAGGAACCACAGAAGGAACACCGGGAATGTAGTAGGGATACACAGGAACCGGAGCTGGCGGCCCACTCTTTGCCATCTTCCCTGCCTCGTATACTGCACGGGAGAACAACAAAACATTAACCCTTCTATGCAGAGTGGAGTGTGGCTTATGTGTTCATTTTACTAGTCTAGTTGTTTGTGTTTTTTACTCACGGTGTCGTGGACAGCAGCAGGTGTCGGGACAGCAGCAGCAGCGGATGTAGCAGCAGCAGGAGTGAGGACAACACTGACACCAGCAGATCCCAAACAGTAACAGGAACAAGACGCTGCCCAGGACTACAGAGCCCACAAACGCCCACTCTGGAATACAAACACAAACAGGCACATTATAGTTAGTTTGTGTTCAGTGTGATAAGATTCAGTTTTAGGTAGAACATAAACTTGCTTGGTAGAGCCCAACGGATAAATCTGTTGATGATCTGTTGAACTACAAAGAGTTGCAAAACCAATGCAACTAATAGCAAAAAGACCATGCATAGATGAAAACGACTGGAACAAATTGCAAAAATGTGACCAATAAATGCAAAACAACTAAAACACATGCAAAGAGACTACGAATAATCATGAAACAGAATGAAAATGATTACAAATAAAGAGAGAACCACTTAAGTGTCATCAAAATGACCAAATTATTGTTAAGGGGTTTTCAGGACACTTGACATGAAAAACTGGGTCAGTAAATGGAACCTTGAACACAATACAAGCACAGAATAGTGCAGAAGATATAAAATCATGTTTTTTATCAGCCGATATCAGCCTATCAAAGACTTATCGGTATCAGTGTATAGTGCTGTGGGATTTGTGCCGTTATGAAAACTTTTTTCACACAATATATAATGCAGAAAATGTTGCTTGACTTAACTTAGAAATTATGTTAGCTATCCTTTTTTTAATAGTAATTGACTGAACAGTATTGATGCTTATTTAGACAATTATTTTATTCCTATTTATTCTTTATTTTCTCAGTTATCATTTATAGAATTGGCTGATAATGTAATACATTGTTTGTATAATAATGTATATTGTTGATTATTATTTAATAAAGTTTTATGTTTGAGAAAGTAGCTCTCTGGGTACATTTGCAGAGTAGTGAAAATCAGTGCACAGTCAACACAAAAAAGGTCTATTTTGATTCCTGCTCAAAAAATTACTATATCGGCCACCATATCCGTTATCAGTTATTTCCCCCTCTAAAATCAGTATCAGCATCAGTCTCAAAAATCCCACATCGGTCAGGCTCTAATGCTATTTTATCATCTACAAGTCCTTATATCCTAGATGAAATAATTCCTCTTCGTCACAGGTTTATGTCCCTCATTAGTTAACTTTTGCTCCTTAAAATGGGATTTTTTTTCTTTTTTATATAACACACATATCTGACAATGTGGATATATGGAGTAACATCTTTACAACAACTGAATCTCCTGTTCCACCACATCCCAAAGCTGCTCTTTTGACGCCGTTTAAGCAAAGTGAACTCATAATCATGTTCAAGAAGCCAGTTTGAACTTTGTGAAATGCTGCGTTATCCTGCCGGAAAGTAGCCATGAGAAGATGGTTACCCTGTGGTCATAAATAGATGGACTGAACATGTAAGTGAATGACAACCACGTTAGAATAACTGGTAAAAACTACAAAATAAAAGTCAAGTTGTAACAAACATTGTATTGAACACATGCTGTCTCCCTTCTCTGGGGAACTGTGAGTGACTTTTATCCATCATCACATCTCTGAGGCATTACAGACTCTAACAACACACTTCCTCAGGGTGTGCCCAAAAGACATATCCACTCTGCTAAGTCAACACATATCCCCTGAGGAATTTAAATTGTGACCAGATCTGAAAGATAAAAGCTGTGAGTTTTTCTGTATGTAGCTTCTATAGCTGACTCTGTGTGATTTCAGGGTGGGTTTGATGCCACTTTCTGTACATTTCCAACACGAGCTCATGGATATAGATTTGTTAGTCATAGAGAGATTTGATTGGTCAGTGAGAATTAAACATGAGGCGGCGTTAGCAGAAGCTAGAAGAGGCCAGGCAGTGAGATGAAAGTGCAGGTGAGGTGCTGTACCTGGCATAATCTCCACATCAAACTCAGGTAGGATATCGTCCGGCTCACCTGTCCTGCCTGCAGAGAGAGGGAGAGCACAGGTGAAGGCCGGCAGAGGAAGCAGGAAGCAAGTGTCAAAAGGTCAAAAGGTCAGCAGTGAGGAGGATTGATGGCCATGCAAGAACTGAGTGGAGAAACATTACACACTAATTATTCATCTTACATGCTGTCATGATGATGGATAAGAATATTTTAAGCCATGCAATTCTGTCCTCAACACTGTGGGTAAAATGCAGTTTGACAGACATCCATGGTTCACTGACAGTGAAGCCTGTTGTCTTCTGACTTCCCCTATAGCACCACCATGATGTGGCAAACTACTCCTCCAGTTTCTATGACATCTTATGAAAAGTTGGGCACTATTTTTATGCATTATCCTATGAATGTCCAGCACGCTGCGCCTCAACAAGCCCCTGCATTGCAAATGAATTGTAATAACTGTGATCCTTTACCTTTTCATCTAGTCAAAGTTTTACATATGATAGAATTACTGCAAAAATGAATCACATTCTCACCAGCTTCAGCTGTACTTTGTGTTTAGAGCTACTAAACTAAAGTGGTGAACACAGTAAACATTATACCTGCTAATAGGGCTATACCAAATAGTTTGAAGCTTAAATAACAAAGCATCATTCATAACATTTACATTTGCTACAAATAGCTTAAAATATAAATCAACATTAGCTTTATATTTATAGAGCTATAAATCATTCTGTTTGAACCTGGTATCTCCTCACAGTTGCAGATGAAAAAAGGGCACACTAAAATTTAATATTATTCATGATTCCCACGACTTTTCCCGGCAGACCTGCCCTTTATAGCAAGTAAGGGCTATGATTGGCCTCCATGGCGTCCATGCCAGAGCCTGATTCTTCCCCCTATCCTAAAGTCCATCACTAGAGATCAAAGTTGTGGTGGTTGTGTCATGTGATCCTCAAATCCTCAAAATTAAGTGGGAATATATATATATATATATATATATATATATATATGTATATATATATACATATATATATATAGTGAAAACTAAAGTCATTTACGTGCTAAACATGATCATGTTGTAATTGTGAGAATCTTTGCATGTTTACCGCTGAAGTACAACCTCATAGAGCAGCATGACTGCAGGCTCATAGCTTTGTTATCATACTGATATTATTTTATCCATAGAGCTCATGCAACTAAAATACGATGCCATAGAGTTTCTTCAAAGTGTTTTTAAAAATACAAACCTATGATCATGAACATAAGTCAACTCAGTCAGACGTCACTGTGAATCTAATTTTAGCAGGAGGCCAGCAGTGCTATGTTTCTGTACTGAGGGACATGCTACACATGAGCCTCCCTGCTGCCATTAAAACTGCACACAAATTAATGTGTATGCATGCAATACACACACACACACACACACACATACACATTGAGATGCTGCAAGAGGGGCAGTGTGTGAGGACAAAGGTTTTTTTTTCCTGAAACTGGGGCACACAATGATTCTAGGACAACAATTTAGCATGACAGGTCAGGAAAAAAAAAAGGTCAAACTACGGTTCTGACACAATGTTACAATGTCTCTTTTGTGCTTCATATATGAGACATTAAAACCTGTTAAAACTGTAAAATACAAAATAATACAGCAACAGGTGCACTGAGACTGAGAAACAACTGCAGGTGTTCATGTTTTTAGTGTGTGTTTATCGTGAGGTGTCTATAATTACAGTAAAGGCCAGTCACTGTCTGACTAAACACCCGCTGGCTTCAGGGAGTGCTGAGTAGACTGTTACTATGGAGGGAGAGAAAAAACTGTGTACCCTTCCCACCTGATGAAAAAAAACAGTAATCTTGTTTCCCTGGCACACTCTCTCATCTACATACCATGAAGCTCAGTAACGGTGCGTAACCTGAGAGAGCCGAGGAGCTATGCAGCCCTGAGAGGAAGGGGGGCGGTGAAGGATGCAGGAGTGAGTCATGGAGGAGCACATGAGGAGATTTAGCAAGAAAAAGAAGGAGAGCGGAGGGAGTGAACGTCAAGGAAAAATCAACCCAAAAGACACATTTAAACAGAGATAAGGGAGATGGTGGGAGAAGAAATGTCACAACTTGTTGCTTAACACTTTTGGGAAATATTTGCTCTCCTGCTGACTACTGTGATGTCTGTACAGTAAATATAGAGCCCAGTGTTGTCAGATGGCAAATGTTAAACTATTGTACCAGAGGCTACAATATTATTGTAATTTTAGTAATTGTGATTTGTAAATGTGTCATTCTATAAAATACACTATAATCAACTTTTTAGCACGTCTACATTGGTTGGATGGTTTGAAAGTGGTCACATGAGAAGAAAGGTAGAAAGAAATGGAGACGCAGGATCTGTTTTTTGCTGTATGTTGCTGATCATCCTCGCACTTTCAGTGCTCGGTCCCTAATTAATAATGAAATAATCTCTTTATGGTTTGTGATTTTTGGATAGATTAATTAAATGGAACTGTACCTCTGGCCACATTGATAGAGCTGTTGCCAACAGCCAGTTAGCTTATCTTAGCATAAAGAATTAGAGGAAGTAGAGGATGACAGCTAGCGAAGATGTTTTATCGTTGTTTTTTTCACTCTACAAAATCACAAGTTTAAAATAAACAATTTGTTATTTTGCCTGAGGTTAAGTGTGAAATACTTTTGGTTTGAACATACAGGATGTTTTAATCAGTAAAAAGTTATTTTGTTACTTCAACCAGAGCCAAACTAGCTGTTTCCAGTCTTCACTGCTAAGCTAAGCTAACTGGCTAAGGTCAGTAGCTTAATATTAAATCGATGAATATGAAATTTCTATCATTCTTTTCATCCCACTCTCGGCAACAAAAGTTCTTCTGTCAATTACACAGGAGCTAAAAAATGATATACAAAACTTAAGCTATTTTAAAAAAAGCATTTTTACAGTCAACCCAACATTTACTTTTGCCTGCTAGCTAGCTAACATGTTATAGCCTATTTTATACAGTCTATGGTTATAGCTAACACGTTGTATCTCTTTCCATTCACATGTTTATACCTATGGTTTATAATCAACAATTAGTTTTTTGCCTGAGGTTATGAACAGACTACTTTTGGTTTGAACAAACCGGATGTGTTTATCAGTAAAAAGGTTGTTGTTTTTTTTGTTTGTTTTTTAACCATCACACAGATCCAAACTAACTGATCCCAGTCTTCATGGCTAAGTTAAGCTAAGCTAACTGGTTAGCAGCTTAATGTTGAATCACTTTTCTTTCACATTTCAAAAAAATCATTAAAAAATCAATCATGTGTGGGTATTTGTAGGTTATGTTCTATTTACAGTTCAAACAAACAAGATATACTAATGTGTTAATCAGCAAACTGATGTTTTGTTCCCTTTGAACATCTAGTTAGCTGTTTCACATCTTCAATGCTAATCTAAACAAGCTAACCGGCTGCTGTCAGTGGCTTCATATTGAACCAACACATGTTTGGTGTTAATTAGACTTTAAAAACTTTAGAAAATGGTAATCTGCCATTGATTGACTTTCTAATTCAAAATCCTTCATTGCAACAGGGCAAAGCTAAAGAACAAAAAAAACACACCAAAAAACCCAGTGCAGCAGTGTAGTCTTGTTATTCTCACACGTTTAAACCCTCCTCTGTCTCCTGTGAGCTGATTATAATCAGATTAGTGAAGAAGGAGGCCTAATGAATGAACACACTCTAATAATACAAGCAGCATCAGGGTGAGGAACACTGTTTTGGGGGGTAAATTGTTGTGAGAGTTTAGTTCCCTTTCCTTTTCTCTTCACGTCTACAAAACCAGCAGCTAACATGTCTCCTCTGTAAAAGCACTTTGCCATGGCAACAGCTTAAGGAGTGGCTTTGGCAACAAAGGCCTCTACAGTTTCTCTTGCTGAGTGGACTCGCTACTTTGAGTTTCACTGACAGAAGATGGTGAATGTCTGACCTTTAGCACTGAAAACATTCACCGAAGCTGTTCATTAATCATTAATCAGCAACAAATACAAATAAGACACAATGACACACAGACTGTACAGTAAAGTCAAACATAAACAATAATAACAACAACAATTTTGAGCTATTTTACTTGAGAATTTCCATTTTAAGCTACTTTATACTCAACTACATGCATTCAATAATGTGAGCTACTTTGCAGAGCCAGATTATTAATAGAAAATATACATTATATTCAGCCTCTGTGTAGGAAGGAATGCTACCGCAGGTCATTCATACGTAATGCAGTCAAGCTGTATAACACCAGCATGAGATAATGTAGTACTGATCATATCACCGTTTCACTTCACTGTTTTTATACAATACTGTATACTCATTTATTTTTAATTCATAGTCCCACGCAACAAACTGTTTTTCACTAATGTACCATATCTGTGAAATACAAAATTACTCTCTGGAAAAAACCCAGTGCAATATCAACAATAACATTCAAATAGCAGCGATGTAAGTATCATATGTATATAATGTGTACATAATGCATGTATGTTTATGTATGCATATAATATATACGTTATTTCTTTATTCTTATATCTTTGTATCTTCGGTATCTTAAACTGCTGAGATGGAAAAGTGGTGGAGACTTTAATGCATCTTATATTTTATCCGGTAATATGATTCTGAAACGGGCCATTCTGAATAATGAGTACTTTTACTGTTGGTCCTTGTTTTTTTGTACTTTTACTTGAGTAGGATGTTGAACCCATGACTTTTTTAGCAGTATTTTAACACTGTAGCATTGCTACTTTTAATCAGATTTGAGCCCTGGATGCTACAGGATCAAGGATATAGAGAAGCTTCACTTTATAGCTTCAGAGTTTGTTTGAGTCTTTATGTCGCTGTACTTTGTTAAAAAATAAAGTGTAAGCATACCGAGCACCAGTAACTCCAGCTGAGCTTCATTCTTCCCCTCCAGGTCATCAGCAATGACGATTTTACAGAAGTACACTCCGCTGTCGCCCCACTGCAGCTCCCCGATACGCAGGTCTGCTCCTGCAGAGAAAAAGCATAAAGCAGGTGAGATATGATACGATTATTAATCCTAAAGGACATAAAACATAACAAATATACAAACATAAGAATAAAAGCAAGAACAATAAAGAGTTATAACAGCAAAAGAAGTAATAAACAGTACAATGCTTGACTTCATTATACAGTATTAGAAAAACTACCATAGTTAGTTTTACAGTGATTTTAAATCAACATTTGCTGCCAAAAAGTTTGTTTTAATTTGACAATAAAGCTTTCACTCTCAGTGTTTTTATCATCTGCAAGCCAAGACCAAACAAAAGACATAGAATTTATGTCAAAAACAATTTAAAATAGAATCAAGTGATCACCAGCATAGACGTCAGTGAACATTTATATATTTTTTACTGTATTAGATAACGACAGAAGGGCATTGTTGAATCTGGTGTTTTTTACTGACACATCTGGCCAGAAGACGTCTGTTTTGTCTTGATAACGATTGAGGTTTTACAAGGAGTCATACATGAATAGGAGTGAGGGCAGGAGGTTGTGACTTTGTGTGTGTGTGTGTGTGCCTACTCTATTGTGAGACAAAGACAAAAGAGGTTTATTTAGAGTACAGGAAACACAAACACAGTCAGCTCTGATTCCTGAGTGTGGTGGTCAAACAGCTGCAGCATCTCTCTCTCCTTTAATTAAAAACTTTAGGATAAAAGAGGACATTACTGTTGACGATGGCGATGTCTCTGCCTTTATAGTGCTCGGCCAGCGTCATGGACTGTCCCTGAGCCGAGGCCACAACCCGAACCGTGCGGCTGCTGTCGGAGCATTCCAGGTGGGACGTGGCACCGAGCTCGGAGGCCTGCATGCCCAGGCTCTCGGGCAGGCTGAAGGAGTCCCGCGTGCGGTCTCGACAGTAGGACTTGTACCACCACTGCACCACCGGGGTCTGAGTGGAGGCCGTCTGGTACTGACAGGGGAGCACCACGGACTGGAAGAGCATCGCAAAACGCTGCTTCTCCCGCACTGTGACATGCACACCATCGCACACACACACTGAGGAGACAAGAGAGAAAGAACAAAGGCAGTGAGTGCTGCCGAGGTCAATATATGGAGCTTTTTATCTCCTGGACAAGTGATGTCACTGTTCAGAGTCATGCAAATTTTGATCAAAGATAGAAATGTGGGTAGCAAAGTTTATACACAGACAAATTGGCTTATCAGCATTCAGAAATACCAGGTTCATCTATTGAACACACAGTAATCAACCCCAGGCACCTTTATAGAGAGTTCATTCACTCTTTCCACACACCAAAGAAGAAGTTTCTCTCCCAATGTGACCATTATTAGGGATAAAAATAAATGAAATGAAACTCATGGTTTATTTTCTTTATTGATAAAATCATCAAATTGAATTTCATGTCCAGCAAACAGTGCAAAACCCCAAAGGTATTCAGTTAACAATGATGTAAAACAGAGAAAAGAAGCAAATTTTTTGGCGAATGTTTAACATTTTGTGCTAAGTATTTCACTTTAATTAAAACATTATTCCAACCCTGATTTAGTTGCTAGTTTGGAAGAAAAACCTAAATTAATTAGGCACAATATGACAGCCCTGCGGCAAATCCTACTTTCATAAAGTTTATAATGTTCAGCTTCTTTTGGAAACAGTTTTAGAGAGGTTTTATTTCAGGTGGGGGTGAACATGGTCGTTTTTTAGTGCCTCCTTGATTGAAGTTCCAGCTCAAACCCACCATATTCAACTATCTGAGGCACAGTCAATAGCAACCAGTATTATTTTATTCACTTGACCCAGATTTTAAACAATGGCATCTCACAAAACTACACTGTACAACTGATGAAGTACTACCCACAGTGAGAGGAAAAAAAAGAAAAAAAAATCCCTTTTTCCACCAAATTTAGCAAGAATGTTTTTAGGGGAGGTCTGATGTGTCACATTCAATGTCACAAATTCATCAGAAAACATGACAGTAAAAGAAAAGTCGAAAGGTGTTTTTTATATCTCTAACTTTTTCAGTCTGTCCTTCAAACTTGGTGTTGACTAATTTGTAACATTTTATTGAGCGCTGCTTAGATGGAGACGAACAGAATTAGTGGCTAAAATGACAAAAAGGTCATAGCCTCGTGCCAGAAAAGGGGAGAAATTCAGCATGTCCACCTGGGTGTCTGCAGATTGAAGCATAGTCCTTTGTCCCAGGAATGAATGCCGATTGTAACTTTACTACTAAAGATAAAGCCAGATGTGAGCGGGTGTGGGTTTGTCCAGTGGGAGAGGGGCTATAGAAAATTAGTTGAGTCAAGTTAAACTATGCAGCGGAAAGATATTAGTCTACTGTCTACCCTCATTAATGTGAATACAAACTTTTGCAGGACTGTTGTTTTAAACTACATTATTTTAAGCTGAGTGTACCAAACAAACTGGCACCGGAGTGAAGACAAAACAGTTTAAATACAGGAAAAGGATGCACAGGAGGAACAGCTGTGCCTCTTCTTTGTCTGCGGATGATTCACTGCACCTGGGAGATATTAGCGTCATATTAAAACAGGGGCAAAGACAGGAACAGAGATTATGTGTGTGTGGAGGGAGGGGGGGCTACTCCGCTGCTCTGTATCAGGGTCAAGAGGGTTAAATTCCAGTGTGTGTGGGGGGCTGGGGAGGCTTGCGGAGAGCCGGGAGGGTTGTGATCACAGGGAGGAGGGAGGGGATGGAGATGGAGGGAGGGCACTCGTGGGTGCTTTCTGCGAGTCATATTAGCTCTAGGTGGGGCAGGAACTCACTCTAAACATTTCCCAGAAAGACAGGAAATCAAAACAAAACAAGTCGACCGGCCTGACTCTCCTCAGGAGCATTTATTGCATTTAGCCTGTTTAAAATGGACGCTGTGCCTTGTTTCTATTTGTGCCCAGAACAGAAATGTTTCATTTCCTTTGGTGGAAGTGTTGTCTGGGCTTATCTTTACACAAATATTAAGAAATATGTCAAAGCTGTCAACTGTGGCTGAGTTTTCTTTGTAATACAACTGTATATCTAATCCTTGGGCACATGGTTTAATACCATTTCTGCAAAAGTAAAAAAACAGTAGTCCCATGTGACACAAGACTAATTAAAATCAAAGATATTTCCCAAATTTTTATAAAAACAATTTCAGAAAACACTTAATTAACTATTATTTTCTTTTTTTTAGAGAGATTTTATTGATTTTTATCAAAACAAAAACATAAACAACATATAAGTGCTTTCTATATTAACAGATATCGCAACAGATAGGAAAATAAACCACCATCCAAACCAAACTCCATAACTTGGTGTATGTATGTGTGTATATATATATATATATACATACACATAAAAACACACACAATTAAATAGACAAATATAATCAAAGCAAAAATGGAGAAAATAGAAAAGGGGAGAACTAGAGACTGGCAATAACAGATATAATAAGTCTTATAATGAGTCTTTCTAATGGTAAAACTTTATATGTTTCTTGGTACCATTGTGAGACAGTTGGAGGTTTTTTATCCATTGCTTTACAATGCATCTCCTGAACAGAAATAGAAGTTTGTCACAAAATCTAAAATCTGTTCTACTCAAAGATAAAGTTTTTGAAGGCAAGCCTAATATGAAGAGACCAGAATCCTTTGTGACTTTAAGTGAGAAAATGTAACTCAATTCCTGGCTACATTGCTCCAAAACCTTGTGATCAGACGGCACTCTCAGAAGCAGTGAATGTATGTCTCAACAGACAATTTACATTTGATGCAAAGGGGAGAGTTCCGATTATCCATCTTGTTAAGAATGAATGGTGTTATGTGAGATCTGTGGATAATCTTGAATTGAGTTTCTCTCATTCGGTTGCAAATAAATGTGGTTTTGGCAGAAACTATTGCTTCATGCCAGTTGTCTTCGATAAATTGCCCCCAAACATCGTGTTCCCACTTCTGTATCACCTTCCTTATATCTGATGGATCCAAGGAGTAGAGCAGCGAGTAGGAATGAGAGAGAAAATGTCTTTTGTCTTTTTGATTCAGTACAAATGAATCTTTATCACTGAGAGAGGGAGTTCCTGTATGAAGATTTTTCCCCTTTGACAGAATAAAACTACAGAGTTAAATGTAGCCATGAAAGTGTTCGGATGCAATGTTGTATTTTTGTTGAAGCTGTGTAAAGGACATCAGTGTATTTTCCTGGTATAAATCCTAAATAAGTCTGATGCCTTTCTAATGCCAACTATCAAACACACTGTTATTAATTCCTGGGGCGAACTCATCATTCCTAGTCACAGGTGTTAATGCAAAGGATGAAGCGTTTTCCCCAAAATGCTTTATCATGTCTCGCCAGACCCTGAAAGTGTTGTAAATAATAGGGTTATGCTTAAAGTCTGGCGACATCTTTTTTCCATAATTAGTGAGTTTACTCAGCAGGGAGTAGGGGAGGAGGACAATTCATCAATGCCCGCTTCAGATTTTAAATGTGACTGGAGCCAGTCCCAGACTATTCGGATGTGGCAGGCCCAGTTATAAAATCTCAAACTGGGTAGGGCTAAGCCCCCTTGTTCCATTGGCAGTTGTAAAGTCTTAATTCTGATTCTAAACTATTATTTTCAATCATTAATTGTGTGTTTGTTCTCCTTGTTATAACTCAAGTACCACAATTGTCCCAGGAACACAACATATAAGCCTCTGGTACGGTAGTTTGACTTTTCACATCTGGCAACTTTGTGTATTAACTGACGATCGTTTTCATGGTCACACAATCTGTCGATCATTTTCTCGATTAATTGATTAGTTGTTTGGTCTGTAATGTGAGAAAATTGAGAAAAATGACGATCAGTGTTTCTCAAAGAGACTTTCTTCTCCTAAAATACGACTGCCATTTCACAACGCTTTAAACGGCGACCGTTCCATTTAGTTATGAGGACGGGTTGATCTCCTGCCCCTGGTAAGACCGCCAGTTTCAGAAAAGCTTCAGTGGGTTGTATTTGAGAGAATGAACCAACAATGTCTGTGGTCATATGGTTTGGAGGACTTGCTCAAGCCCAAGATGACATCCTCAAATGTCTTGTTTTGTCCACAACACAAAGATATTCAGTTTACTGTCATAAAGCAGCAAAGAAACCAGAACATATCAACATTTAAAAACCTGGAAAAAGAAAAGTATGACTCTTGTGACTCTAAAAACTACTGAAACAACATTGTGCTTCAAAATTGTTGGTGATTAATATAATAGTCGATATTTGCAGCTCTAGTGTTAACGTTTCTTGCCCTATAGAACCTATTTAAATGAGGTTGTTTTAATGGTGTTCTGAGTCCAGTCAGATAAGCATCATCAGGTTTTCTCCCCTGATAAGAAACTCCATTTTATCTGCACATTTCCCAGCACACTGTTGGAGGTGATGGAGCCAGATGAGTTTTACAGGATAAGAAAAAAAGAGGAGGAGCAAGCAAGATCCTAAATTCCTCCCACATGGGAGCTCTGGTCTTCCCTTTGTTTCTTTTTTCATGGACCAGTCCATTGTTAGGGCTGGCTGTGCTACACCCCCCTCCTCCCTCTGTCCCAGTTGAGGAGCTGAGAGGGGGAGGAGGAGGTCACAGACTCTCGACCAATGAGAGAATGTGGCCTCCTCCAGCTGGGTGTGAACAGACCAATTAACAGACAGAGATTTAAACCAAACCGTTACTCCATGAATGCCATCAGTCGGAGGTGAGACAAGGTTTGAACAGTTAATGATTATTTACAGTGAAGTGAGTCAGGTGTGACTCACTGTAGGTAAATGAGCAGGTAACCATGACAGCAGACAGTCTCCTCCTCCACCTGCACACACACTAACAACCTCAATTCAACATTTTAGACTAACTTTTTAAAACTGTGTTTGGTCTGAACTGAACTCCAGGTCAGAGCTCTGCTGCTGCTGCTGCTGCAGGTTTCCTGAACACAGTCAGACTTTTCCTCTCCAGAGCTGTCACATTTCCTGCTTTAACTGCGACGCACATTCCTTCACATTGACTCACGATAACATGATAAGACTCAGTTTAGTCTATGTTTGCTGAAAGATTCAATAAAATTTCACAGCTACATTCTAAAAGTTTGGGGTAAGTGAAGGGAACATTTTTGTCAGGAGTGTTTTGCACACAGGTGCATTCTCAGCCCTCTACAGAGCTGCACTTTGTGGTCAATAATTGTAGTTCTAAAGGTATACATTATATTGTAGATATAGATTAGAGCTGCAAGTCTGTTTATTATCATTTTTAATTAATGCCAATTATATTTTTGTGCATAAGATGCCAGAAAATAGTCAAAAAGTGCCCAACAACAAATGTATGTTATTAAATGAACAGTCTAAAACTCCAAAATATTATGTTTACTATAAGAAATGACAAATAAAAGCATTAAATCATCACATTTGAGAACCAGAGACAAGGAAATGTTTAGCATTTTTGCTTAAATTTGTATTACTAAAAATGATGAATCAAACCAATCAGAATAGTTGCAAATTGATTTTCTGTAAATCAACCAATCAACTAATTATAATAGACTTTTTGTTGCAGCTTTATACCGATATAAAGCACCTTTAGAGTACAGCTTTACCATTAAACATGCTTCAAAATGTTCAATTATGCTTTTATATTGTAAAGTGTAGCGGTGTAGAATACAGATAGGTCTGTAGCAGCAAAACTGCGAGCACATAGGGGATTTTATTATCAAATCTATAGAAGAAATAGAAACGTATACTACTATATATAGTAGATAGAATATACTATTCTAATATAGTATAATCAACATTGGGTTTTTAATACTGCTTGAGGCTATAATAAATCTCAGGATTAGCCTATTAAGGCTGTCACACAACCCCCTGACGGGCTATTTAAATGTCAAAAACGGGTAAACCATCTCTATATTGTCACATTTATCTCGTTTAATTAACTTAAATAAGATATAAAGCATAAAGTAGGCAGTTAGTGGAGTCTAATGTGGACATAAATGGTGCCTAGGGTAGCCTAAGTATAACGGTTACATAGGATCAACCTGTTGCACTGTCGTCGTAAAGATGAAACATTTTTAGTAAAGAAGGCATATTAAAGAGAAAGAACAAGACTTACCTAATGCTCCCAGTAAAATAGCCAACCGGTGAAAGTTCATTATAGTTTATTTTATGGTAAAGTGCAGTTTATCCGCATGTTGGTGACTCTGGTTGTCCACTAACTGCTGCAGTAAACAGGACTCACAGACTGCGACTAACGGGACTGTACCACTTTATTCAGAGGTGAGTCTCAGCACTAACACGGCCCCGATATATCAAATACTGTTGACGAGTCCTGTGTCGCAACATGTATTAAACACGACAGGTACTGCAGTTGTTTCTTCTGCTTATATATTTTTTGCTATGTAATATTGATTTCCTGCAGCGGGTGTAGCAGCCGTGCCTACCGGGCAGATAGAGAGGTCTGCCCGGTGTGAAGGTGGAGGAGGGAGGGGGCAGCTCCATGATTAAACCAGGTCAGACTTGGCGCTGAGTATTCAGGAATTTAACTGCACACAAAACGCAACATTTGACCCACTTTCTTCTTTTTTATTTAGCTAGATCTGAATTAGCTTCTTTAAAAAAAACGTTTTACATTCAATGGGAATCACTTTCATACAAAAGCAAACAGAAAAAGTTGCATAAGCACAAGCTTAATTAAGTTCAAAATAAACTGGCAGTTAAAATGCAATAATCCAACATTTTTGCTCGTCATCTTGTGGAAAGACGTGATAAAGCAAAATATCAGACTTTTTACACATTTGTAGTCTATCATGTTGTAGTTACGCATCCTTTTGATCTGTTTAGTACAATTAGGCATAAATCACACACAAAAATTGGGACGCTCAGCTGTGTGCATCTCTGGATGATATTTGAATTAGCTTCTTATAAAAAAAAGTTTTTACATTCAAAGGGAATCATTTTCACACAAAAGCATAGGCTACAGAAAAGTTACACATGCACAAGTAAAATTAAGTTAAAAATAAACTGACACTTAAAAATGCAATGATCTAGGCCTATACAAAGTGGATGTAGGTGCAGTTGAAGCACGTTATAACTTTTAATCGCAAACTACAGGTTAAACAAACATTTTTGCTTGTCATCTTGTGGAAAGACGTCACAAAGCTTGTCTAGATGATATTTGAATTAGCCTCATATAAAAACAGCTTTTACATCTTATGGAAATCATTTACACACAAAAACATACAGAAAAAGTTGCACACGCAGATTGCAGAACAATACAAACTGGCACTTGAAAATGCAATAATCTATAAAATGAAGTTTTTGACGCACGTTAAAAATATGTTTAAAAGTATGTTTACATGATAGTTAACAGTAGTAAGCAGGGTTATGATGAGGCAAAATCAGTATAATTTGGTTTGGGACTTTGAAATAAGCAATATGGAAAATAGTCTAATCACCTACAAAGTGTAGCTGTGATTGATCCAAACTCTGTTGTGAAAACAAGCATTTTAAAAATGTTTTGCTTGTCATCTTGTGGAAATACGTGACAAAGCATAAATTCAGACTTTTTAAACGTTTGCATCATGTTGCAGTTATTTCTGCATTCTTTTGATGTGTTTATTGCAATTAAATCACAGCAAAATCAGTTTACTTTGGTATGTATTAGTGCTGTACCGGCAGTCAGACAGACACAGGTCCTGGTTCTGGCGATGAAATTCACTGAGCTGTGTGCACCTCTGGATGATATTATTAAGCCAGAGATGACAATTAATGATAGAAAGTGATGGCGGCGATGTTTACACTGTTGCGTTTTGCATGAATAACATGAAAAATCTAATGGTGGTTGGTCCGGTAGTATGATAGATGGATGGATACACGACCAAACGCATATGTGTTTAAACATTTTTTAGGCCGTTTAGAGAACTTTCAGTAACACAAGGTTATTAATAGCGGTTTCTGGATTCATCGTCAGCGTAATCGAGTCGGTCCCGACTTCCACGCCGGTCATCAAGGCGATCCCGACTGCCTCCGTAACGATCGCGCTGATCGTCCAGACGGTCTCTACTTCCTCTGTAGCGATCGCGTTCATCGTCCAAACGATCGCGACTACCTCCGTAACGGTCTCGCTGATCATCGAGCCTGTCACGACTTCCGCTGTGATAGTTGCGTTTATCATCAAGGCGATCGCGACTGCCAGTGTAACGATCACGCTGATCGTCCAAACGATCGCGGCTGCCTCTGTAACGGTCACGTTCATCCTCAAGGCGGTCATGACTTCCACGGCGGTGATCGCGCTGGTCGTCCTGATACCGTTGAGAGCCAACTTCACTGCCCTTGCCCTCATACCTGTCTTTACTGTTATAACTGTGTTGATCTTCCTCAAACTTTGGTGCGGCTGATTCTTCTCTGTAGTTGTTTAGAGGAATGGCGGCTTTGTCCTCGCGCTGGTTGACCTTCGTTATCTCACCCCTTGACTCGTCATCCCGGTACGACACGTCAACTTCAGGAGCATCTTTGTCATAAAACTCAGCTTCTCCAGGAGCCCTAACAGGCAAACAGATGCAACATATTTGGTTATTTCTGGATTCTGATTGTTGTTTTGTAACTCTTTGTAGTTGTTTTTGTCACTTTTTGTAATCATTTAGTGTCTTTTATTTACATTTGGTGTCTCTTTGAAGTCGTTTTTGTGTCTCTCTGTAGTTATTTTTTCTCATCTGAGTCACTTTGTGTCTTTTTTGGTCTTTTCCGTCTGTAGACGTTGTGTCTTTTTGTAGTCATTTAGCTTCTCTGTATGGTTCTTTTATGTCTTTTTTTTTGGTTAATTGTGGTGCTTTGTAGTCCTTTTGTGTCTTTTTTGGTCACGTGTCTTTTTTGGTCGATTTGTGTCTCTTTGTAGTCACTTTGCATTGCTTCCCAGTCATTAGTGGTCTCTGTGGGGTCATTTTTTGTCTTTTTTTGTCATTTTCTGTCTTTTTTGGTAATGTTGGTTGTCTTTGTAGTCATTTTATGTCTCTTTGTAGTCATTTTGTGTCTTTTTCGGTCATTTTGTGTAGTTAATTTTGTGTCTCTTATGGTCTATTCGTGTCTCTTTTGAGTCATTTTGTGTCTTTTTTGGTCATTTTAGTGTCTCTTTGTAGTCATCGTATGTCTAACAAAAAGAGAATTATAAGGCATGGTAAATACACTATAACTGTTGTTGGTGGTTTACAGCGGCAGAATATGTGACACATACCCTTCAGCATATTCGTCCTTTTTGTCCTTTTTCCTGCAGCAGCAACAGAAGATGATGATCCCCAGCAACACCACACCTGCAAGGACTCCTACAATTATACCCGCAGTGGAGCCGATGTTCATGCTGCCTGTAGAGCAGAGGAGAGATCAGAGGTGTCAACACTCACTTTATCCACAGGTGAAGACCAGCAGGTGAGTCATGTTCAAACACTCACCGGGTGTCACAGCTAAAGTCAAGTTACAGCTGGCAGAACCAATCCGATTTGTTGAAGTACAAATGAAGAAGCCAGACGTCTCTCTTGTAATATTGAAGAGTTTTAGAACTCCATTTGCTGCAAAATAAAGACAAAGATTTGGGTAAACAATGCTGAGATGATACGCCATTCTCATGGGACAAAACCTCACCTGCAGGGAAGCAACACACATTTTGTGGTGGTTTTACCTTTTTTTTTTCCATTGTCGATCAATTTGTGTTTCTGTCTGTCTTTGTGCTCCTGTAATTTTGTTTCCTTTTTGGTCGAATGTTTTATGTCTCTGTAGTCATTTTGTGTCTTTTTGGGTAATTTTATGTCTTTCTTTGGTCCTTTTGAGATTCTATAAATAATTTTTGTGTCCTTTTTGGTCCTTCTGTGTCTGTTTAAAGTAATTTTAGGTCTTTATTGGTCCCTTTGTGGTAATTTGTCTTTTTTTTTTGCTTTTTTGGTTGTTTTGTCTCTGCAGTGATGTTATGTCTTTTTTGGTAATTTTCGGTCTCTTTAAAGTCATTTTGTGTCTTTTGGGGTCGTTTGGGTCTCTTTATAGTCATTTTGTGTCTTTTTTGGTAATTTTATGTCTTTTTTTTTGGTCCTTTTGAGTCTCTTTAAGGTTATGTTGTTTCCTTTTTAGTCTTTTTGTGTCCCTTTAAATTAGTTTTGTGTCTCATTTTGCATTACTTCGTGGTCAGTACCTGTCTCTTTGAGGGACATTTTGAAGGTTAAGGCCAGGAGGGTCTGGGCCTGTATCTGGTATCCACCCACAACAATTCTTTAAATGAACACTTATTATAGGAAACAAACTCTCTTTAAAATCACACATGAATGGTTGAAATGCATACCTTCGGTTGTCTTCGGTGGAAATTCTCTGGGCATGTTTTGGACAGTATAGGTCCTCCAGGTATATCCGGGTGTTGGGGATCCCTCCACAGACGCGCAGGTGAGAGAAATATCTTGAAAGTACGT
The DNA here is from genome assembly GCF_030273125.1 of Centropristis striata. Classification (NCBI taxonomy): domain Eukaryota; kingdom Metazoa; phylum Chordata; class Actinopteri; order Perciformes; family Serranidae; genus Centropristis; species Centropristis striata. Next base: position 13,574,646 of record NC_081526.1, read on the forward strand.
TGCTTCTCCCTCAATCCCACAGTTTGGCGGAGAGGGAGGCACTGGAAGAAAACAAAGAATTTCACATAAAAACTTACAATAACTTTGAATTGATTAGACATCTCTTTGTCATATAAACGCTTTTCACATGTGAGAGATAAATAGCATGTTGGTGGTGAATTCTCACCCAGGACCAAAACGAAAGTGGAGGCGGCAGTGTTTCCCTCGTCATCATTCGGGACAATGACGCTGCACTGATAAATGCGGCTGTCCTGAATGGTCACTTGTTTTATGGTCAGTGTGCTCACTAGTCTGGCAACATCAACCTCCATTGTGGCTCTTCCTTCATAAGCAGGTGCGATGTCAATGGGGTTGTTGATAAAGTAGGTGCCCACAGATTTCTAGAGAAATAAACATAAACAAATTAAATATATTACATTTAAATCAAATAAGTAAAAAAAAAAGTATATGCAGTGACATTCTTCAACTTTAACTGTACCACTTTTTAAATTCAAATCACAGTATTTGGCCACTTCCCTTCATTTAAATATGGTTAATTAAAAACTTGAAATAAAATGACATGTCCTTCCATCAAAATCTGAATCCAAACTGACAGCATAGACGTGTTTTATCATTTATACATTACTAAATTATCTGTTTGAGACCATTTTAAACCTTATGAATTATAATAAAGTTATCATTAGCAGTTTTAAATTATTTTTAAATTAAATGATTAGCATTAATCAATTAGTCCCACCATAAAATAATTGTCATTTTGTTGGAACGAAGATCTGCAAATGAACTTTATTTAACCTCTCGTCTGGAAAACACCTACATGATTCACACGCCACACCTTCACATTCATAACTTGTCTCCAAATATGGACAGGTTGTCATTATTGGCTGACGTAAAGCCACAGAGCCACAGAACTGTATTTACACACCGAGTAGCACTCCCGAAAGCGAAGTAGGCTGATCTTTATATAAAAAATGACGCTATTTCCGCTTTAGGCAGCCCACCACAATGCTGAATCCTGCATCTCTTATAGTTTCATGTTGCACAAGAGAATGGTTAACATCTCACCGTTGGATCACCCTCTTTTTCAGGGTAAACTTCCCATGTGACAACGAGTGCGTTGCCGATTGCTCTGGCTGGAGCGAAGGAACAGGTCAAAGTAATATCTTCTCCTCTTGCAATCTCGTATTCTTTCTCTGGAATAGAAACCTTCATACTTCTGCAGCAGGGAAGCACTGAAATAAAAAGAAATACATAGTTATATATATTTTTCTCAGTCATAATAATTAATCTAAATGAATACATGTATATTTAAATATAATGTGATATTAAGGACAGAGACAATTTGTAGAATTTATCAAAATTAACTCTAACTACACTGTTAAAATGTAATATAATGTTTGTTTCTTTTAAGTCAAGCTGAATACTACAGGTCTGTTTTCAGTTAAACCCAACTCTGCTTCCGGTTGAGGAGCAAGAAGTTGGATTAATGATTAACGCAGGTGATAATAGCATAAAGGTGTGGCAGTGGTTTATAGAAAACAGAAAGAAAAAAGCACAAAACCTACCTGAGAGTATCAGAAACAGCTTTCGCCATCCAAACTGCCTGTTTGCCAACATTGCTGAGAGACGATAAAAAAGTCCAGCAGGTATAAAATCTGAAAACGGATGCTCTCTGTCCAAGAGCAAGAGGCGTCTAACCTTCACAGTGAAGTCCCAGGTACGAAGAAGTTGACTTTTCCGTGTAATAAGTCAACTGCTGCAGGTCACATGTCACCACGGGGCCAATCATTGATCTGCTGTCCCTTTGATTTAACCTGCCTATTAGAAATGTGTGTGATAAAGACAGGACTAGAGACTTTAAAGAATTTAAATAATAAAATATAACACACAAAGACTAAATCCTCTGCAGAATAAAGACAAAGATTTGGGTAAACATGCTGAGATTATACTCCTACAATTTTTAATATCCTCCTACAATTTTGTCTGCTTTTGATCTAAATGTCTTTTTTTGTCATCGTTTTATGTATCTTTGTAGTCTTCTTTGTCATGTTTTGTCTTTTTTGGTCATTTTGTGTCTGTTTCTGATAATTTTGAAGTTCTTGAAAGCCATTTAGTGTATTTTTTGATTGCTTTGTGTCTTATTTGGTCGTTTTGTGTCATCATTTTTGCATTAATTTGTGGTTGGTATATGTGTCGTTGAGTGACATTTTGCAGGTTAAGGCCAGAAGGGAACCTGGGCCTGTATCTGGTATCCATCCACAACAATTCTTTACATTAACACTAATTATAACATTAACATCTAGTGTTGTACTCAGTTTGACCTGCAGGCTGCAGTATTGCACTGCAGTATTGCACACTACATGTTCTTGGTACCAAAACATCATCACTGATCTGTAACTTTACAAATCTACATTTAGAAAAAACAACAGATAAATGCAGCTGAACAGATAATGACCTTTGACCTTGCTGCTTTAACTTGCTGACGTGAAAGACAGAAGGTGTGGGGTGAAACCGGATCTCTAACTGTTGTTTTAGTTTTAAAATAACAGCGTATTAGGAGAGATTTGACCTTTGTAACAACACAGCTTGCTCATTCAGGTGGCATGAAGCTGCAGATTGAAGCTCAAGTGCTGCAAGAAGATCAACACAGAGGAAAAAGTTTCCAGGGATCAATTTGTGACCTTTTTAGTCATTTTGGGTCTCTGCTAGCCATTTTGGGTCTTTTTTTGACAATTTTGTGCAATCACAATGACAGTGTGAGTGTTAGTGTCCGCTGGAAAGTGATTCTGTGTTCTGAGCTCAATGCTGCATGCCCTTGAGTTGATGACGATATTTCTTAATTTGCTTGTGTTTTGTCTATTTGTATGTATTTTATTTTTTATTTGGCCACTCTCTTAATATGATAATATTGTACTCATCCCACAGTAGGGAAATTCATTCGTCATAGCAGCTTAAAATACAGAAATGACAAAGATATTAAAAACCCCCAAAATATTATACATACATACATACATACATAAAATACTGACATGGCTGATAGTGAGTGTTATTGTTAATATTGCACATAAGGTTTTTCTTGAGGGTATTTTGTATTGCACAGATATTGCACGCTAGTGAAAATATATCGTAATGTCGTGATATAAACAATAAACAAATAATATATATGCATATGTACGGTAGGCTATGCACATTACAGAGTAAAAAACTGTGAAGTGACAAACATTTGGTGGAGCTTCTAAAGACTTTCTCAATATTAAGAACTGACACTGACCTAAAGTGTCAGAAAACATTCAGCATTTAAACACAGGTCCTGACTAAATTGGTTTCCATTTTGTGATATTGGCAACCAAATCTTGGCTCAAAAATAGCAAACAGCTAACAGCGAAATGTTCACTAAAAAGCGTTTAAATCAGGCCATGCTGAAGCTGCTTCTGTGTGAGTAACATTTGATCCATTAACTCATTATCAGCTAATTCACAGCCACTTTTTGGAGGTTAAAGTCCAATCTTAGTAGCCTTTGTCATGTTTTTTCATTATCATTATGATTCCTGCGGCCTGTTCCATAAAGCAAGTTTACCAAATTAGTCAGGCTTACTTCAGTTAATCTGACTCATTTTCCAAAAAGCAAGTTCAGCGTCAATGAAGTTACTTTTCAGCAACTCGTGCTGAGAAACTAGTTAAATTTTGCTTCGTGGAAACAAATTTACTGAAAATAAGTCAGACTTAATGAAATAAGCCAGACTTATATGGTAAACTCCCTTTATGGATCGTGCCCTGGTATAATTTTTGATCTACTTCTGAGTAACAATTCATGCAGAGACTGTTACAGTTTGTTTTATGGAGAAATGCACTGATGTTTAACTGCATTAAATGATATTACTCAAAATATAAGGCGACTTAAAATGGTCACCACATTTGATCTTTAGCAATCAAAAGCTGATGCGTGCTGGTTCTCAAACTGACAACCATTTCTTAAAAGTAAGTGTTGATGATACACATGTGCAAGTCACATAGATGTGGTTTAAAAAAAGTTTGTAAATGTGTTTAAAAAAACAAAGACATGTTGAGTTTGAAGAAAACTCAAAACTAAAGGTCTACTTACTATTTTTGATTGCAATAAAATGGTCAAAACATGCACACAAAAAAACTGCATGCAGGGTGAGAGAATAAAGGAAGATGCAGATTTAATGGGCAAAATGCAGGAAGTGGCTGGGCCAGAGGAAATGTGTTCCCATTGAACATCCCTTCATTTTAGAGAAGTGAAATTTCATCCCTCTGGTCAAAGCGAGGTCACCAACACATCTGACAATTCAAATGTTTCTTCTCTCCACATGGTTTATGCAAAGAATTGGCAGCCTTTTATAACTCAAATTTCAAGTGGTTTTCGAGGACTTAATTATAAAATCAAAACACTTCTCAACCCTTGAAAACAGCCCATTAAAATTCAGGTGTTTGTGTACATGGTTTTTAAAATTCTCTGGGGATAAAACCTCTTTAAATCTAATCAAGATGCTGCACCTAGATTTAAATGCACAAACAAAGCTCCAACAGTTTTTATGCATCTTAAAGTCAAACTGAATTATTTCAATCAGCTGTGACATAACTCTGTTATTGACAGTTATTGTTGCACAGAAACACACTAATGCTTTTATTATTTAGTTTTATAAAAACATTTCACTTTATTCGGCTGAGTTAGTCTACTTAAAACATGTCTCTGTGTTTTAGTATTTAGTATTTTAAGTAGTAGGTGCTGTTCTGTTGTTGTGAAAAGACAACAGTGTACCTCTGCGCTGCCTCCAGAGCTTTCGGACCCGCCCATGTCCTTTTTCAGTGCAAATTCACTGTGAAAGAAAAACTAGATGATTATTTAAGTATGTAAAGTAAAACAGTTACTTAATTGGAGTAATCTAGGTAATGTATTCAGTAATCTGCAGTGGAACATATTTAAAGTAACCCTCTCAACACTGTTTATGAGTAGAATTGGCAGCCTAAATAACCCAGATTTCAGGTGGTTTCAAGGACTTTATTCAAAGTTTTCAAGTCTGTGTACGTGAAACTTTCTGGGGATAAAACTTATTTAAATCTAATTAAAACGTCTGTGCAAAAACAAAGAAAAAGCTCCAGAGAGTTTTTATGCATCTTAAAGTCAAACTGAATTATTTGAATAAGCAAATAACTTTGTAATTGAAAGTTATTGTTGCACAGAAAAACACTTTGAGATCTGGATTTATAAATAAATGTAACTTTAATTGACTGAGTTAGTCTACTTAAAACAGGCCTGTGTGTCAGAGGTCGCTGTTGACACGTTTTAAAAGTATTTTAAGGTGTTGCATTGTTGTTGTGAAAAGACAACAACGTTATTGTTGCACAGAAAAACACTTTGAGATCAGGATTTATAAATAAATTTAACTCTAATTGACCGAGTTAGTCTTCTTAAAACAGGCCTGTGTGTCAGAGGTCGCTGTTGACACGTTTTAAAAGTATTTTAAGGTGTTACATTGTTGTTGTGAAAAGACAACAGCGTACATCTGCGCTGCCTCCAGAGCTTTCGGACCCGCCCATGTCCTTTTTCAGTGCAAATTCACTGTGAAAGAAAAGCTAGATGATTATTTAAGTATGTAAATAAGCCACATAGAACAACACCCCGCACACACACAGCTCATTGGTGAGGGTGCCTGTACCATAGACTGTATAAATAAGGCCTGTACCCGTGCTGAAATGTGTGTGTAGCGGTGTATAGTGTAGTGGGAGTGTGTAAAAGAGCGCAGTGCGAGTGTGTGTGCGGTGTGTGTGGCACTGGTAGGCTCAGGGCTGGGATTTCGGGTTAAATATTCAAAATGGCGGACGGAGGAGCAGCGAGTCAAGATGAGAGTTCAGGACCAGGTAATGATTACAGCATTTTACATATTCATACTCATATTCAAACTGTGTTACTCACAATTTATGATAAACGGGATTGAGATGGATTGACTACCAGATGAGGATGATATGCAGCTGTAGTTTACACACAGCCAGCCAGCTGTAATTTGACAGAGGAGGAAACGAGCTATTGCAGTGCGACGGCAAATTACATGAAACATGCCTCCCCCCTTTGTGTGATTAGACGGCCGCACGCCGCTACATATTCATACCTCTGTCGACAAATACAGTTTAGCATATTTTATTAGTAATCGCCGACGTGACTCCGGTTCATATGTGACATATTTAGATATTTCACTAACGCAATCTGATTGAAATGAGGATGCTAGCAGGCTAGCTGTGGTGCTAAGGCTCGGCTTTGTGTTGATGCTCACACTTTTGAAAGAGGTTTGCATATTCATTTTTATGGCGAGCCGGGCCAGTGGCTGGCGCTTGTTTTTGTTTTAAAAACATCAGTATTATTAAATGAAGATGGAGCAAACCTGGCTTTTTTTGTGTCAGCTCGGTGTGCTTCGGCTCGACCCTGGTTTTTTTGTTTTTTTTAATAGCAGAGCGTTTTTCCCCTCAGTCTTTTGTGCTCGGCGCAGCGGAGCCACAGCAGCCTGTTACTGTGTTATTCATGCGGGCCTGCCTCAGCCACAGTGCGGACTTCAGCATATCCCATCGACCGACCAGGATCTGCTGGAGCACAATAACTGCACGTCAACACGACACTTGATGTCGATATTGGCGGACGTCTTTGTAAAAGATGAATAAATAGTAATCTGGCCTCGTCTTGGTCACATTTTTAAGCGGCTATCTCTCGACTGGCTAACCTGCTCTAACTTGGTTTGGCAGCTAACTTTAGCGTCCATTTCATTCACTTGTTTGTTAAGATGATCTGCTAAAAGTGGTTCTCATGTCGCCAGGATTTATGATAAAGTTTTTAATACAGTTTGGTTGAAGTTGGGCCGAGCACATTTTTACTTGAAGTGGGAGTAGTCTAGTTGGTGTTGATGGCGAACTCTTTATCCATCTCATTAGAATATTATTTTTTTATTTATTTGTAAAACTTTTCATTGCTTTTTGAAAACTTGCTGCATATATTTTTTGTTCCCTTCGTTGTTGCAGCAGGAGTTTTGACCGAGTGTGTCTGTGCTGAATACAAAGATTGTACCTGTGTATCCCCCCAAGGCACAGGGAGGGTTAGTGAGGCCCACTTCCGGAAAGCCACAATAATAACAGGCAGGGCATTCTTACTATTCACTCTCTGCCGGTTTCATGGCCGGGCAAGACACAGCTTGATGGCACTTTTCCCCCCTTTTACTCTGTGAAGTTCATTTTGCATTTTAGTTTGTTAAAAAGTAGCCAGTCCGGTGTAGTTACTCAACACAGGATGGTTTTGGTTGTTGATTTGTTCTAAAGATGGCAAATTTCAACAAAATGGCACACACAAAAAGAAAACCACAACGTTAATTAGGGTACAAGAATTATTCTAATGCTGCTTTGTGCTTTGTCTGGATCATATTCAAACCCTTTTCAATCCTTTTCAGCACCCTTTGGCTGTGTTTAATTACACATTTGCCATCAATTACTGTATTTACCAACTACAAGCATCAGATCTGGGAAAGGTCATTAAGTTAGTTTTAATGCTCTTCACGTTGATTTTATTCATAGTATTCATGTGTAAATGTTATTGAGGTTGTAGTATTCAGTTGTTATACTGGATTACCTGATATTGAGAGTTGTGTTTTTTTTCTCTCCATATTTATACGCAGGGTTCAAACAAAGTCTTGGAAGTTTAGGAAATGTTTAGATTTAACTGTTTGCTTTTCAAAGTTAGAAATATGCCTTAATTTCAATCCATTATTTGAAATCTGCTTCAACATCATCTGGTCAATCATTCATGTAAACCCAGAATCTTTTAATATTTCAAATGAAATGATCCCATCATCATATTTGTTGGTTGTCTCCTGGTGCCTTATTCAAGACCCAGAGTGGACCCAAGCTAGATTATCAGCTTTTTTTTTTAAAAATTGTGCATTTATGGTAACATGTTAAATGCTTTAATCTTGCTCTTAAAAAGGTACACAAACCCTATGTATAAATGGGATAGAGTGTCAGAAACACCACCGCTAACTATGCCCTTAATGTTACACATGGAATTGAAGTAACACCCCTGACAGGGTAAAAAACAATCTAAACATCAATGGCATCATAAAAGTAAACTCTATATAGAACTTTTTAAAGTGGATGGTATCAAATTGTACAGGTGTACCTAATAAAGCGGCCACAGATGTAATGCACTGTATAGAAATTAGCATTTTGCCACGGATGTAGGCTTGCAAATGCACCTTAAAAGTGCTTGAAATTGACCTTGACAGAGATAAAGGAACTCTTTGGAGGGATATGATTGGCTCAGACCAAGTTTTCTACTCTTGCATTCTTTACATTATAGAGTTATGCAATTGTGACATACCTGTCTTTACAAGTTAAAACAGGATATTAAATGTAACTGAAGTTCCTTGCGCTTCTTTGCTCGGTTTGTTTCAATAATAAAATTCAGCTACTACCCTACTGGTGATTTAGATTGTTTTCAATATAATACAGACACACTAAATTCATACCTTCCCTGCATTGTTTTGAATAACACAGGGTAACTTTACCTGCAGTAACAAGTATCACATTACAGACATTTTTAAATATATGATATGTTGTCATTATAATAAAAAATAATATCCTCTGTTTTGAGGGCAAGCCAAGAAAAGGAGTTTGGTAGCATACTGTGGAATTATATCCACTGTTTGGAAATGGGCTCACTTACTTAAAAAATATATAATTAACTTATTAAACTGGGCTACTTAAAGAACAGACAAGAAGTAATTCTGTCATCCGCACACTTAGGCTACTTTTCTCATTTAATCAGTTTTTCAGTTCCACCCTCATTCCAGCCTTGTAGTTCCATCATGAATATTCATTGATGTAAACACAGTTGTTATGAATAATGCATCATTCGCTGTAATAAATTCAGGACATGCCATCTCAAAGTACTGAGAAGGCCTCCATGAAGGCTCCAGTCAGACAGGCTTTTTCACTGTGGAGGGAAAAAAATCATAACTAATCAGAGCTGCATGGTGTGCTCAAAACAGATAACTACGTGTTTCTGGTGATCTGCAGTAAAGTGCCAAAATGCCCTTTTATGAATATATAGCAAGGTAAAGCTGACATTTGGCCGAAGATTGGTCTTTATCTGTAAAAACAGTTTCTTTGAGACGAATGACATCATACCAACCTGTTGGGATATATCAGGCTGTGTATGCTAAGTATTTGGAAGAGGTACAAATATGGAAAATCGTCTTTCTTTGGGAAGTACCGATACTTGCAGGCACTGGAGATAATCTACAAAATCGGGGCTTTTGGGAAACAGAAGCTTATTATTCTGGATGCATTTGAAAACAAAAATTGGCATCTTGTCCCAGATGACTCTCATGTGTCCGCCACTATTAAGATCACAAGTAGGCATTTGCCAGAATTTCAAGAAAGGTTTTATGTGTGACAGTTTGAAATGTGCTTAAAATTTGAGCGGACAGAAATATAAATACCAGCTATTAAAGTAATCGTTCATGCAATAAAGGCAGAATATTCAGTTTGAAAGGCATGTTTTCTTTATAAAAAATAGCCAGGGTTAAGACATTTATTGTATAAAAACAAAAGATTTTCACATTTTTTCAATCATTTTTTAAAATCAAATCATGTATGATGAATTTCATCAGGAAAATAAAGACATCTAAATTAAAATAGTGATATTTATCAAATTACTTTATTTTACATTTACTTAATTGTTTTATTTTATTTTTTCTAAAATAATAAAATTCTGCTCAAATGTCAAACCACGAATGACTCGGGTGAGACCAATTGTCAAAATTCAACGACTAAGTTTACACAGCAGAGAGGAGAGGATAAGAAAAGTTGTAAAAATGAAAATAGATGAATATGTATTGCAGGTAGAGCCTCATTTATTTCAATATTGGTAACCCTTTTGTTTCCTGGAAAAAACTTGTTTATAGATGTAATTGTATTCAGTCTTTTGCGAAATCTATTATCAAAGTAATTCAACTTAATTTTTTATGATTTATGTCATAAGTATAATACTGCATAAAAGATAGTTTTGTGTTCTCCCTACTTCTAGCCAGGATTGTGCTGTTGCAGGGCTTATATATTGCAGATAAAATCAAGGTCACAGTGAGTAAAATGTGACTTAAATGAATTGTTAGTTGCAGCCCTACTTTATATAAAATCTCCCTAATAAAAAGGTTGTTCTCCAGTTGCAATAATGTGCTGAAATAGATTAGGTAAAAGTGGAGCGAATTGCAGTAAACAGCCAGGGTATCTGAAAAGTGCAGTATTTGCTGTTGTGTCTGTGTAACACAGCACATAAATAATCAGCAGTTCATGCTAATATCAGCTTCCTCTGTGGTGAATTCATATCTGAATTCAGGCCGTCTGCACCATCAAACTGTAGCAGTGAATCATGGTTAACCACTTGGAAGTAGCTGAGTATTCATACTCGCCACTCCCTAGAAACTTCACTTTAATTTAGTTAGATTGAATTTTCCACCTAGCCGATAGACAGTTGGCTAATGACCACCCTGGAGATACCGCAGTAGCTTACAGTGGTGTTAGCTGTATAACCCCTCATCACATTACACTGCACTGTATTTTGTTCACTTGTGGCCTCAGTCCAGTGTTGCTGTTCTATCTGCTCTCATACTGTGTTGGTTTAATACTAGCATTAAACGCTATTTTAAATACCTAAGATATTCATGTTGTATCTGCTTTAACCATGAAGCTTTAGATTGTTTGGTTATTAATTCCCTCAAATTGAAAGATTATCTGTCGTGACCATACATCCTGAACGTCCCAAAATCTACTTAGTGCTCAGACTGGTCCCTATGTGGAAAAGTGGTTTTGATGTATTCTGTGTTTAAGATGAAGAATATAGGTGGCAGGGCAGAATGTGGATGTGCTAATTAAGTTTTGCTCTGTCTCATGTTGAATCGCTCTGCTCACATTAACAGCTCTGCAGTATTCAGCCAGTCTTCCCATATTACAGTGCTAATGAGATACCTATTTAAAATTCTCTTCGCAGGATATTTGTGTAATGCATTGTTCCACAGCAGGGTTTTGCAAACCGCTCAACCAACTAACTGTACATGTGTTGAAGTGCACTGCTGATAACCGCCTTTGCAATCAATTCTCCTTTGTTTATTCAGTAGTTTGCATGATGCGATTGTTGAAGAGGTCAGAAAGACGAACCCCTTCCAGATTCTTTACACTAATGTGGCATCTGAAGGGGTCTAACAGTGGCCATCTCAGTAAATGGTAGGCTTGACATTAACCAAACATGGCATTCTTTGAAGGTATCAGCAGTGGAGAGGGGTATAGAGTGTAATGTAGTGTTAATTTATTGTTTAGGGCTTCAAACACGGGTACTTCTGTTGAGAATGCAAAACATTTGCTTGTTACAACTCAAACTGTTGGGTCAGGTATGTTGAAATGGTGAAAATACTGATAAGCTTCCAACCCAAAAACTTCTTTTTATCCAAGGGGATAATAGATATTCAGTTTTACTTAATATTAGATAGAGAAAACCAGGAATTCTCTATATTTGAAAGACTGGAAACAGCATTTTCTGCCTTTTTGGCGGGAAAAATTACTTTAGTTAAAAAATAGTTTACTTATTTTGACATTGAATAATCAACTTATTGTTGCAGCTATATAGTGAACCACACCAAGTTTATCAGTGTCATTAAAAAAAGGTACAGAAATCAAATATAAATTTGTTCACGCCTCTCAAATGATCTTCTTTTCTGTCATTTTTATAATTGTAAACTCAATATCTTTTGGTTTAGGACTGTTAGTCGGACAAAATAAAGCAATTTTAAGATGTCACCCCTAAGCCTCAGTAAATTGTCAGAGGCATTTTATAGACCAAACAACCAATAACATCATGTTTATAATCCGTTCATATGAACGCAGCTGGATGATAATGAGTAGTGTTAATGACCGAGTGCTTGAACTCCTCTGATAGGGCTGTTTGGGGAAACACAGACCGGAAAGCACAGGTTTAAGGTCTCTAGTTGTTCGCCATTAAAGAACCCTGCTGTTTACAAACACCTGCCCACATTGCTTAGTGACCGAAGACTTGCCCCTCATGTCCCCACACTGCTGATAAAGGTCTGTTTGTTTTTCACTACGTACTGTGTTAATGCTGCCCTCTTGGCATTGTTTGATCCGGTCAGCAAGTATGTAAATGCCTTTCGTCAGGCAGCTGGATAAGTGAAGAAGTTGATTAGAGCTTTAGCCAAGAGCAGTTGTTGTGGATTTAGCTGGTAAGCCCCTTCCCCAGTAGACTACAATACAGCCATGCATTCCTGTCCAGTCATTCTGATCCACAGGACACCTGTGCAGCAGCGGTGTTTCCCCGCTGTATTAACTCTTGGAGCAGGCTGGAAAATGAATTTAAAAGGGCTCCAGAATGAAATACTAATGGAATGTAAAGCTAATCTAAATATGCTAATCCCCAAACACTTCATAAACATAGACAGCAACAGCCCGCCACCCACTCTCTGTAGTCGCTCGCTGAGGAATGCTTTAGCCGCAGGGGGTCTCGCAGTAATGACAGGCTTGTGGTGGATTAATGTGGAGTTATTTATTTCCGATTGAGCGAGTCCCCCTCCCACTCACCCCAGCTCCCCCCCCTTTTTAGCAGTTAGGCCCAGGTCTCCATGACTCCTGGAGATACTCCGAACGAGTAGTCTTAGACGTTCTATTAATGTGGTCCGCCTTGCTAACATGTCCAGACCACCGCCGACAGGCCTCACATTGCATTCTGGGATATCTTCAGCCCTTTACCTGCTCTTAGCTAATTACTTTTTAGCCGTGGACTTGCACAATAATTGGTCTTGTGCTGCTGCCTCCCCTCCCTGTGCTGCGCCAAGTGCTAGTTTGAGCACTTTTTTTCCCTCTCGGTGTCGTTCCTATTCCCCTGTTTTTTATCGTCCTCCAAAAGCCATCCAATTAATATGCTAATGAGCTGATAAATATTTATAGGGGTTTAAATTATGCAGAAAGCTTTCAGAGCCCGGTGTGAAATGCGTCGCTCGCAGGACTTCAAAGCCTTGCATTGCTAACGAGGCAGGGGCAGATTTGCATACGGCTTTAATCAGCTGAATACTGATTATGCTTCATTATAGAGATGGAGGGGAGGGGTGTGGGGGGGCAGAGTTGGAGGAGGCCGCCAGCTGCACTTGTCGTTTGTTTCATTCCAGCAAGAGAGGGAGGTTGAACTTTTTCAGAAGTACAGACAATCTTGGCACACGAGAGAGAGAGGGAGAGAGGGAGGGAGGGAGAGTGCAAAGTAGGCACTGTAAAAGAGAGAGAGAGGGGCAGAGCTATAAGAAAAGAAAAGAGTGCAGAGAGAGGGAAGGAGAGCTGTTTGCCTAAACCCTGTTGGCTTTCCCAGTGTGCGTATCCCAGTGTTGCTCAGTGAACCGTGCGGCGGACAGTGCCACTGTGTCTGTGTGTAGCTCTGCTTGCATTGAACCTCTGCTCGCTGCTGACCAGTGGAGAGTGAAGAAAAGGGAGGAGTGGGAGGAGGAACAGAGTGCCCGACGCCCTGTCGGTGGGTTTGCCCGGCAGAGGCAATTTTCCATGATAGGTTCTGCAGCCATGCTGGAAAACACAGGTGGAGCAAGAGCGGGTGAGTTGTTTGAAGGGGTTGTGATGGAGCTCCTGGCGTCCCTGTGTGAAAAGGTTAATCTGGCACCCTTTGCGATACTTGAAAGAGTCCATTGTATTGTGACATCAGTTATTATGTCAGTCTGTTTGTGAAAGCAGTTGGTTTGTGTTGGTGATTTTGCTCTGTAATGCCGCTGTGAGTGGTGAATGTGACAGAAATGTTGCAGGAATAGGAGTAGGAATATCTTGCAATTATGGGATATACTCAGGTGATAAAAGTGCGAGCGCTCCTCAAATCATCCAGACAGTGTTGTTGTGTTTTTACCGGCAGCAGTGGGTGTGAGTCTGTCTCACTATCTGTCTCTGTCTGGCTCTTCTAGATGCTAAAGTGAATAATCAGTCAGAAACTACTAAATGTGCAATGGAAAGTGGTGACGGGAACACCGGTGAGTGACCTCCAGCTTTTTTTTCTTTCTTTTTTTTGCTGTTTTGTTTACTAGACTGAAATCAGGATGTGCAGAGTTTTACCTCCACATTCAACAGGTTTCAAATTCACAGCCAAAATGAAAATCTTTGCAGAAAAAGCTCACTACTGTCCACCTTTTGTATTATTGTCTCATTAAAAAAAGAGACATGGCAGCTTTCCAAAATCCTTGTTAGTGGTCCTCTTTGTCAAATGAAGTGTTTACCTCGCAGAGCAGTTTCTCTCACTTGTGCCTAGTGAATATCGCACTAATTTGCTCTGTTTCAGCGCTTCAGTGATTCTGTGATACAAATTACTAGAGTGAGCATCATACATTCAGTGCTCATTTTAATTGTGTAATGCTGAATTAATATCAATGCTTTAATTTTTTTGTGTGAGCCCATAGTGTTCATATTTAATTCTGTGGTGATTCACCAACCTGCACCTGCAAATTTATGCAGCCATATATATATTTGAATCACCAACACTGTTGCATATGCTGTCATGTCTGTTTTCCTTGCACCTGACAGCAGTTTATTCACCTTGAAAATGCGTCTTTACAGTTTCACTGTGGTCTTCTTGTATTGTGTTCCTCATTTTTGTGTCAAACCAATAACAGCATTTATTACTTTGCCAGTTATACCACAAAAAAACAACATCTTCTCTGTTCCTCTGACAGCACGTTTCATTAACTGCATTTCTGTCCTCAGGAATCCAAATCAATGGGTTTGACTTTCAGAGGCAGACGGTGCCAACCACAAGTGCAATCACTAATGCACACGCACAAGCCCTCCTCCAACAGGTAACACATGATGCACACCGTCACATATTTCAACTTTTTTGTTGTCCTATTTCTGTGAAAGGTGCAGATGTCTAACAGATTATTCTTGGTGTAATGACACATCTTAATTGTAGTTTTAACATGAAATAAGGTCTGAAGTTTGAACAGAGGTATGCTCCTCTGCACTCAAACATGCACAAGCAGAAAGAGTTCATTTAAATGAGCCAGGCTCTCCTTGTGTCGCCTGGCAACACGGCAGATTAATCAACCCTGTATGCTAATTAGCTGCTCTGCGGTTGCTCGGAAACAGATGGCCGAGAATATGCAAATCTATGCAGAATTTACATGCACTGCATAACAGTTATTTTAATTAGCATCTCAACTCTCCCTTCCCTTCCCATTCACTTTCCTTGTCTCTGAAGGCTGCAGCCCATTTAAATACCCAATTTCTCACTTCCTTTTTAATTCAAATTCCTCTCCCTGCTCAAAGACTAAAGAGAGCTGCTCAGGTAGCACAGAGATTTCATGTTTCATTGTGTTTTTAATGCTATGCTGCTTATTTTATGTAGACTGTTCATTTTGGTCTTAAATAAACATCCATTCACACTGCTTTCAGTTAAAATATTTCAGATCTTGTTGTTTTTATGATAACAACTATTACATTTAAATTGAGAGACTTATGCAGCTTTTCCACTGCATGGTACAGCACACCTCTACTGAACCCAGCTTACTCTTTTTTGTTTTGCGTTTGCAAAGTTATGGATGTATCTGGCCCTTTTTTGTTATCCCCTCTGTCAAGGTTTCAATCTGATGAGCCGATACAAGAAGCTGCAGTTAAAATGCTGCACACCACGGGACATTCTGCAAAACCCGCCACTTTTTTAAATAGCCAAGATACCCCCCTTTTTTAAAAAATTTGGTCATCAAAGATTTGAAGATGACGTTACAGCAGTTTCCTAACTCAACTTCTCCTACATTGAGGGCCTACTATGGGTTGAGTCAAGCTGAACCATGCAGAAGAAATGAGGCATTATTTGACCAGGCCTACTGTATGCTGTAAACATTTCTAGTTACGTCTGAGACGTTAGATTTCCTCTAAGCCTCCCTCTTTCCTTCACCTCTACCAGTCTAAGTCGGAAGACTCGAGTGCTCTTACGACCTCCGTCCAGCAGAGCGTATTGCCTCAAACCCAGCTAATGTTGGCCGGGGGACAGATTGCAGGAGTAAGTGTCCTGTTGCCTCATTGCTTCGAGTTAGTCGTAGCCATGCATCTGGGGTGACACCTCAACATGATCCACCCTGGCTGAAAACTTGGGTGATGAAATGATCGCTTGCCCTGATTCTGTGGCTAAGGCTGGTGTCTCCTCTGCCTGTCTGCCTGTTCATCCCAATGGTTGTTTTCGGCTATGTCCAAATTCTCCCCATTAGAGAAAATGGACACATGGATTTGGACATAGCCTTGATCTGTCTGTACACTCATGGTCAGGCCAACCACATTTCATATCCATCCATTTTCTCCCTGAGGCCACACTGTAGTTCAGAAGACCAGCAGGGGTTGTATGTGACTGCCATTATGCTATGCGGGAGTGAATGTTTACTGTGCATGTGGATTTGAGTTTGAACATGACATCAACATGCTCATTTGCACTTGTGCCTCCGCTCAGCTGCATGAGTCTCTTCTCCATTTGCCTGTCTGAACGTCATATTAGTGTTGCCACGATAACGACTGTTTCTATATTACTTCAGTATCAGGTGTGGTTATACAAATTGGAATAATAAGTAAAGAAATTAGTTTAGTTTATGACGGTTAACCACAGCCATTTCAAAAACAGTTGCTAAAATGTCAATCCTGCCTCCTGTTCTGGAGCAAGGCAGGGATAAATTATCAGTTTATTTAATTGCACTGAATTATGACAAATTCCCAAAATGTCAAGGCGAGTGTGTAAAATGTGGCCCAACAAACAGACTGTGTAAAAGAAGTGGCAACCTCCGGGCTTGAAAAGTGAAGCCAAAGCGGAAGTGCCTTAAAAATCTGCATTCTTTCTAAGAGCCAACAGGGGGCACTTGTAAAAAGAAGTCTATGAGAAAATGACTCTACTTCTTACTTGATTTATTGTCACAGTAAACATTTTTTCCCCCATTAAGTGTAAAATAGATGATAAAGCAGTATGCTTTAGGGCGGGGCTACCTTATGATTGAAGTTACTACCATAGCAAGCTCTCAATCAGAATAGAGGCCTAGCAGTGTATATATATATATATATATATATATATATATATATATATATATTTTTTCAACCTCAAATTATGGAAGCTAACGCAGCCAGGAGATGGGTGCAGTCAGATTGCTGGCATGCAAAGTTTCCTCAGGTTCTCAGTTTCACACTCAAGTATGGTCGCTTTTGGCTCCAAAAAAACAAGATGGTGATGGTGAAAATGGCCAAACTCAAAGCTTCAAAAGGGTAGTCCACTAAACTAAATGGAAAAGCCAATAAAAATTGATCACAAAAAAAAGGGTAATCCACAAACCTATGTCCACTTCCTTTATACAGTCTATGATCAAAAATCTTTGAAGCAAGTCTTTACATTAGATATGAAACTGGAAGCTAAAAGTCGAGTATTGTGACAACACTAACTCATCAGATCTCTTTGACATAACATAAAACTGATTTGCTAAACGCTACTCACTTTCTCCGTCTGTCTGTTTCCCCCCTCTCTCTCTGACCTCCTGTCACTACTGCGTCTCTCTGTCTCTCTGTCTCTCTGCCCATCTTTGTCTCTCCCTCTCCCTTTCTTGGCTCTTCAGTTGACCCTGACCCCAGCGCAGCAGCAGATGTTGATCCAGCAGGCTCAAGCTCAACTCCTGGCTGCAGCCGTGCAGCATTCAGCCAGCCAGCAGAACAGCACCACTGGGGCCAGCATCTCGGCCTCCGCAGCCACACCTATTACCCAGCTGCCCCTGTCACAGCCTATCCAGATCGCCTCTGTAAGACACCATCACTATTGTTTCTCTTTCTAAAAAAATTCTCAATTGATATTTTAACAAAATACCCTGTGTGTAAACTTACAGCTCTAAAATATTTTGAATGACACCGATTGTCTAATTTAGATACTTTTTTATTGAATTATTTAACAGTTAATTTCCAAATTAACACACTGACAGTATATGTCATTTCAATTACCCACATTTATGTAAAACCATATATAATAACCATCAATTCTTGCAGTAGAAGGTTAAGAAACACCATCAGAATATGGATACTGACAACAGAGTGTATTCTACTAATAAATGCATGTTTTCTTTTTGTTTTCTTTGTGTGTTCAACCCTAAATCAAGACTGTTTATATTGGGCTTTTAAATGTTAATATTTATTTTACTCAAAGCATCCAAGGTTAGAATAGTGAACACATTTTATTGGGCTCAAAATAAAAATTGTTAATGTGTTTATGAACAATACTGTATCTTTTTTAAACAGTGGTCCCAAAAAGAAAGTATGCATGTTGTAGACAAACACATGACCGCGGACTGCCTTTCTGGAGGCAAATGAGCCAGTTGTTCATTAACTGATATGTGGATAATATGGAAATAATGATGAAATATAAATAACTCATGTTTGGTTTCAAAATGGAACAAAAAAACCAGTGCTGACAATCTATGGCAATGGAGAGGTCAATGACAGCAAAATACCTGAGGATGTTTTTTATAATTAAAGATCTTCTTTACAATTTATACATCAGCACTGGACATTACTTCAAATAAATAAACATGTTGGTATATATTATTTTCTGGTTTAAGTTGTATAATATGTTCATTTGTATGATAAGAAAGACAGTATTTTAACTGATGATCTAGCGTGACGAAAATTAAATGCTTTTGGCGATGTGCTTTCTTATTAACAGCTAATCTCCTGACATGAATGTAATAATAATTGTTTTTTCTCGCAGCAGCTACAGCCCCAGAATCTAAGTCTGCCTCAGATTCTTCTGGTGCAGCCTGGCCACCCGATCGCCACACAACTGCAGTCCACTCCGTTCATCATCTCACAGACACCGCATGCCCAACAGGGTGAGTGAAACTCGTGCACTGTTAAGACCTTTACACACCGGGGGGCAACACGTAAATACTAGATACTCTAATGCAAATATATTGAAGTAAATCTATTCGTACCAGCAGCAAAGTGTTTGGCTAAACCATGATGTACATTTTCAATTTGTCTGTTCTACAATGTAATTGGTTGATGCCGTTTTAATAGTGAAAGCTCAGAGAAATGGAAAACATTTAGCTTTTTTTTTTGCTACATAATATTTGTGTAGTGTGGAAGTATTCATGACGACAATATACAATATATTTATGCATAACATCGCACCAGCAGTGTGTAAAGGCCTTTAGATTTTCATGTGTAATTAAGCATTTGATTTTTTTTGAAGCATTCTTTATCTAATTACCATGTTTTTCACTCTGCAGGCATATTGCAAGCCCCGAGTCTTCTAACTCAACTACCTCAAAGCCAAGCTAACCTCCTGCAGACTCAACCAAGCATCACCCTGGCACCTCAGGTTGGTGATGATGCAAGCAGACTTTGAAAGATGTGTTTCAGTTATATTAGTGGTATTTACACTTTTGCAGCTGTAATCCAGGTGTTTGAATTAAATAACATCACACAGCCAACATTTATTAATTTGCTTAGTGAAAATTGACCACACTATACTCTTCTACATTTCCCCTTTACAGAGTTAATAAAAGTCATATTTTATATATTTTTCTGTTCTCTGTAGCCTGCCACTCCAACCCGCACAACAGCAGCCACACCTATTCAGGCCCTGCCCCACAGTCAGACACCACCCAAACGGTTGGATACCCCCACTCTGGAGGAGCCGAGCGATCTGGAGGAACTGGAACAGTTTGCCAAAACCTTCAAACAGAGGCGCATCAAACTGGGATTCACACAGGTGAGTGTGAGACTGAATACAGGTTCAGCGATTGTTAGATTTTTATTCTATAATTTTTTTTAACAACCATCTGTGGATGTTCTCATACTCAAATTCTAATGGATATACACCAATAATTAACTCAAGATTCAAATACTTTGTTGTCATTATGCATAACATTAAAATAACAATTGCATCGGCCTCAAAAGGAGCACTGTATTTAAAAACATACTAACAGAGGATAAAATAGGATATGAACGAGATGAGAGATGATCAATATCGGCAATAAAAAGTACAGAATATTAGTACAGAATATTAGAACAAAATATTTGCGATATGAAGTGTATATAAGTATAGAAAAACGAGTGTGCAAAGCATCAACAGCAGCAAAAGTCCAGTAAAGGTGCAGCAGTATGACCGTAGTATCCATAGTTTATAACTGATATTTTACTTGAGTCTTTGCTGCGGTTCATTGATTGTGGTTTCCCTCTCCTCACCAGGGGGATGTTGGCCTGGCCATGGGGAAGCTGTATGGAAACGACTTCAGTCAAACTACCATCTCTCGCTTTGAGGCCTTGAATCTGAGCTTTAAGAACATGTGCAAACTCAAGCCATTGCTGGAGAAGTGGCTCAATGATGCAGGTTTGTCCCTGAGCCCACCTGAACGGGTGATACAGCAGCACAACTTTAATCTCCTCACATCTGTGTTGTTCTCATGCAACGGGCAAAGGACGGCGTGGGTTTTGTATCTTTACAGTGCCTGGTCTTTACCTTCCTTCTCTTCCTTTGTGTCGGTGCTGTTTGTGCAGAGAACCTGACATCTGACCAGGCCCTGTCCAGCCCCAGTGCCCTGGGCTCCCCGGGCATGGGCATAGAGGGGATCAACCGCAGACGAAAGAAGAGGACCAGTATTGAGACCAACATCCGAGTGGCCTTAGAAAAGAGCTTTCTGGAGGTTAGAAACTCATATTGCTGAAGTGAACAATATTGATCTAAGCAGGGAAATTAAATTGTAGCTTACCATTATGTGTTAAAGTAGTAAAACATAAAAATCTCAAGAAGACAACACGCGCTCACAGGGAATCTGGGTTTTTTGTCCTCTTCAAGCAGAACCAAAAACCTACCTCTGAAGAGATCACCATGATCGCTGACCAGCTCAACATGGAGAAGGAGGTGATTCGGGTCTGGTTCTGCAACCGTCGGCAGAAAGAGAAGAGGATTAACCCCCCCAGCAGCGGCAACAGTGGAGGAGGAAGCACCCCTATTAAAACCATCTTTACCCCCAGTAGCCCCTTGGTAAGGATGGACAAAGTCACACTTATGGGATTCATCAAGCATTGTTTTCTGAAACTCTTTTATGATTCTGGATCAATTTGAGGAACAGTTAGATTCTTTTGAAGTGGGGTTGTATGAAGTATTTATCCATAGTCAGTGTGCAGTAGATGGCGGTCGACACACACCCAATTTGGAGAAGCAGACAGGAGGAGAGGCATGGAAGCTAAGCAATGTACTGCTGTGGGCAGGGCAGGACCTAAATGCATTTTAGCCACCTAAAACAATCAGTATCAGTTGAAATGAAGGCTATATTTAGAATATGAACCTCTTTATCTTGCCAACAGACAGTCCTTTTTGATGAGGAACTGAAGCTGTTCTGTCCATCTATGCTCTCTTCAAAGGCACCAAACTCCATTGACAAAAACTGTGATTTGACCTTGCAGAACACAAGAGTTGCTGGTCTACCACTGTGTTAGTCATTTACTATTTGTGTTATCGTGTGACTTTGTCAAATCCAAACTAACCGATTTAAAAACAAGGAAGTCGCACTAAAACACAAACAAAATAACCGATTGAGTCAGGGCTCAGATCAGCAACTTTACTACTCCGCTATGTAATATTGCTATTTTTTTCAAGGCAGTCTGGTGGCTTTAAAGAGTGCATAGATAGCAGCTTTAGCTCCCCTTCTGAAAGTTAAAGCAGTGAAAATATTCTATACACAGCATGCATTTAAACTGATACTGATTATTTTAGGTGTCTAAAATACATTTAGCTACCAGTACACTGCTTAGCTTTCACATTGGTTCGCCATACAACTTCTCCAAACTGGGGGGCGTGTGGACTGCTATCTCCTGACTGTGTATGAATACCTCACACAGCCCGACCTCAAGAAATCTGAACTGTCCCTTTAACACAGTAGCTCACTCAATCCTCCCGCTTGTTCTGTTGCCCAGGTGGCGAGCACAGCAAGCCTTGTGAGCAGTCCGACTATTAACACACCCACCACTCTGACTGTAAACGCAGTGATGCCTCTCACCAGCACCAGCATCTCCGGTCCGTCTTTCACAGGTGTGTGTAAGTGTTTGCCTTGATGAAGTTGACGTGTGCCCAGTCATCATACATATTAATATAATTCAAGTTTAACTTTCTCTCCCCCTTCCCTCAAAGGCACGACAGTTGGAGGAACAAACACTGCATCCGTCATCTCCACTGCACCGATGATTACCTTAGCCAGTTCTCCATCTTTAAGCCCGTCACCAACCACCATTCAGTCCACGACCACAGACAGCAAGGCGCAAACCATCGTCACCCAGACCCCGACATCCATAGCCACCTCCTTGGGGACGGGTCAGGTGATGGTATCAGGGCTGTCTGCAGCGCTGCAGGGCGCTCAGATACCCACCAGCTTTGCAGCGATGGCTGCGGCTGCTGCTGGGCTGAACCCGGGACTGATGGCCTCCTCGCAGTTCGCTCCAGGGTTAGTATAGCTTATTCTCAAAATGAAGTTCTCTGATTATTATGTCTGTGGAGTTTACTCGAGTGTTCAGGTGTTCTCTCTATTGATCTAAGTGATCTTCTCTGGGTGTCCAGGGGGGCCCTGCTCAGTCTGACTCCTGGTGGCCTTAGCAGCGCGCTGAGTCCTGCCCTCATGAGCAACAACACCCTGGCTACCATCCAAGGTTCGTATAAGAGTATAAAGATGAGTGAATGGCTACGTCAACCATCTCGCTGTCCGTCTAAACACCACCTGTCTCATCTCCTCCACAGCTCTGGCATCAAGCGGCACAATCCCCATCACTTCTCTGGATGGCAGCAACCTGCTGTTTGCCAACACCTCTGCTGGTAACACGCCCAACCTGGTGACCACGCCGGTCTTCCTGAACCCCCAGAACCTGTCGCTGCTCACCAGCAACCCCGTCAGCCTGTTGTCGGCCGGGGCGGGGGGGCTGCAGGTCTCTGCTGATGCTCATCATCAAGCCACCACGGCTGCCGTGCCTGTGCAAGCCTCGACCATTACCACTGCCTCCAAGGCTCAGTGAAGCCAGTCGGGCCGCATCCCGAATGAGCGCCCTGTTCCTTATGTCGTGCACTACTTCTTTCACACTATGTAGGGAATAGGGAGGCCGTTTGATACAGGCTCCGCGCTTCACTAACCACCCCACATTCTTTCCATTGTATCTATCATTATTTAATCCTTTTGCTGCCACCAAAAAGAAAACGGCCTCAGACGAGGTTGACTTTTTATTTTTTAGTTTGTTTCCTGTCTTTTCCTTTATGATTCTTGGATGTTTTTTTTCCACAAACAGTAGCCAGATGGACTCTGTTGTTGGCCTGCCGCTCCTCATGAACCTTGAATCGTGTCCAGGAAGAAAAATATCTTCGGCACTCTCAAGCTGTTCACATTTTGTACATATATATATAAATATATATATACTCCTATTTCCAGGTCAGAATTTTCTCTGAAATACTTCTAACCAAAAACTTTAGGATTTTGCTGTTTTAATCTTCAAACTAAACGGATTTACTACTAATTTCACAATATTCATCATCACTAATGGGGATTTGTGTCACCCTATCTTTTAATTATCTCTTTTGGGTTTTTTGGTCAGGCCTTGACGTAAATCATATCAAAGTTATATTGTAGAGACTTTGTTTTTCTTTATCTTTGCTGTCTATTTTTTTTTTTTTTTACATTTTCAGAACTTTGTAAGTCTAATATTAAGTTAAGATTTAACTATCAATTTTTAATCGTGGTTATAAGGCTTTAAAAACAAGTAATAAGTGGCCGATATAAAGGTTATCATTGCTTTAAGGGTCAGAGGGACAGGATGTGTCTCTCTGAGTCTCTCTTTCTGGAAACACTGAGTTTTACATTTTGCTGCGGTGGCAGTCGCCCCGAGCTTTTGTAAAATGGCGGTCTCGGTGCGAATTAAAGACACTGATAGAAAGCGACTGAAAACATTGCGTTAAGAGCTTTATAAAGAGCTGCAGACATGCAGTCCCGTATCTGGTCTAGGGTGGTTTGTTTTGGATGGTGGTCCATTGGAAAACTGTACATTATGTTTGGATTCAGAGGTAGAAAATAGAAGTCTGCATGTGTTGTCTACAGCTCAGGCAGATGCTGAGAGTTCAGTGACTGCATGATCCACAAGGCTCTGCGGCTGACTGGTCAACATACCAAATGTATGGTGGCATTGGCTAGATGGGGTTATTGTATTGTGTTTTTTCGTTTTGTTTTGTTTTTTAATAGTAGTACCGTCGTATCTACTTGTGCACAGTATCTGTACCAAAAAACTGGATTGATGAGCTGCAGTCTGCCTGTTTTGGGAGGAATGAAATTCTGTCTTTTTTTTTGTCTGCAGTCATTCGACTGGCTTACGTACTTTAAGATATACCAAAAATATTTGTTAAAATAATTGCTGTGTGTAGTCGGTGTAGCTTAGTCTAGTCAATATATTTATGAGTACAGAATCTCTCTTCATTGTCAACAGAATATAGAAATGCAATATTTTGATGATCATTTTCCAAAGATGACCTTTTTTTCTTTTTTTCTTAATTTGACAAAAGTGTCTCATCGCTCAACGTTTTAATTGGCAGCACAACTGACCAAAAAGAGAGGGATCGGAGGGTCGGGGCATGAGAAAGTAGTTTCCTTAAATTGTTTTTTTTATCACCGGGGGCCTCGCCCCGAACACCTGATCCTGGTTTCCTTTCGGCCATTTGATGGCTTTGTTTTCCTTTTCGTCAGTTTTGGCCATTTTGGTAGCAGTTTTGGACTTTTCTGAAACTTAGAAAAGTTCTGTTTTTTGGTTTTGTACTAATATTCAGCCATAAAACAACAGCTTGAACCAAAGTGGTTTTCCTCAGTAGTTGCTGTGCCTGTCCAAGCACGCAAGTTGCCGTTCACACGATCTCTCCGCTCTCGACACTGCTGACAAATTATTTTCCTCTACTCCCACCTCGGTCAACACCGGATATTCCTAATTTGGTGCTGCTGCTGGATAAGGATCACAGAAACTTAGCTTTAACAACGTGCTGCTGAAACTCCTGGTGGAGTTGAGCTGTTGAGAGGCCTGCATGCTTTCCTATAGCTTTATGACTACATCCTGTGGAAATCAGGTTTTGTGGTCTCGACCCTCCCGCCTGGAGGGCTCACGTATGTAAATGCATAGATCGGTCATCAGATAGCATACCACACCTCCTCTCAGCGCCGCCATTTTTGAACCAGCATGTTATGAAACAATATGCTGCTCCCTGAAAATCTGCCTGTGGACTCGTTTTTAAAACCTGCCAAATTATCTTTCTCAACACGGTGTTGGGCTAAGTACTGTTATGTGCTACACATTCAACTAAACCCCACCATGAAAAGTAGCGTTGTTCTGCTGCTTCCAAATAACAGAATGATTACCACAGTGACTATTGGATCACTGAGACTGTAAGCAGTAAAATCTGTCCATGTTAAACTCTTGTTCTTTTCTGTTGAATTATTTTGACTGAATATACCTCAGCAGCACTTAAACATAAGGTTCACCTTTAGGCATTTCTGTGTATAGAACAGTGTAGAATGTATAAGTACTGTCTGGCTTGCCAGTCAAAGTTTATACTGATGAACCATACATAGGAACCATACATAAAAGGATAACCTACTACTGCTATTTTCTAGTACTACTATTTATGGGGTATTTCCAGGTTTAAATATTATTTTGAGATCCTTCTTGCCAAAGTAAAAGCCTTTCTCTTTGCAGCTAGGCGGGTGTCTGGCTGCTCACGTTGCTGGTTTCCCCGTCTTTCAGGCCACATGGCGCCTAAAGGACTCAGTCCTGTTCCAGTGCTGTTTGTAGTTACTAAAGAGTTGAACGTGTGCTCGCAGGACGCACCAGTTGCCATCGGCACCATAGGATGTTACTGAAATATTTATCTGAGGAAAAGAATTAGAGAAACAATCTTTTCTTAATTCTATACATATAAATATATATATAAACACGTGTAAGATATTCATATTTTATATTTGAACCAGTATGTTATCAAGACTGAATGTAGTGTTTATCATGCTTACTCGAAGAAAAAAAAACTCCCCTAAATCTTCCTTTTTATTATTGAAAATTTTTCTTTTTCAAAACTGACAAGACCAAAAAATAAGAGAAGAATTGTGAGACCACGCCTCGGTGGTGCGTGAGTCGCTGACACCTGCGTCTGTCGTGTATCTGCGAGGTCTTTTCAACAGGAAGTGTTTGTTCAGGCGCTCCTGACTCTGAAGCATCTGATCTTAATTTCTTTAATAGTTTTTTGTTTTTCTGGTTGAGTCATTGTGGACTTGATTTGTTGTGCTGTCTTTAACAATCATTTGATTTTTTTTTCTTTAAATATTACTTTATGCCTTTAATTGTTTTGTATAGTGTGAGAGGGCAAGATCACTGGCTTTCTTAGTTTGACAAAGAAGATTAACATTATCATTTATGCCTTATTGTTACGTAGAAGACATGAGCATTGTAGCATCGTTTGTGTGTGTGTGTGTGAGTGTGAGAGAGAGCGTTGAGCTCACCTGGTGCATCGTTTTCACTGAAACAAAACGGTGCACTTTGGGCATTTTTGGAGCGTGGGATGATTACGTTGCTACCTATGTTTTTTAGGTGTGACTCAGACAGGTCGAGGATACCTGTGAGAAAAGCTTTACTAATAATTCCAGCAGGTGGATGTGTGTGTGTGTGTGTGAGTGTATTATAAAGAGAGAATAGGGAGGGCAGTCTGCAAACCATTATGGTGCATTTTTTTTCATCTTCCAGCGAGTGTTTGAGAGTGATTTTTATTTTTAAAGTGGTGAGACATGACAGAACTTATTAGATTTTGTCCAGAGGGGGGTCTCTGCTGATTAACTAAAGCCTTAAAGCAACTCGGCTTATGGTTTGTTAAAGAAAAACTACGGTTTGTGGTCACAATTTGACTGTTTTATCTCTACTAATGCTTAGCCGCAGGGTTCGCACAAAGTTTCAAAATGCTAAATTTTAACCACTTTGTTTTCATGGTTAGGAATAGGCTTTAATGTGAATATACTTGTTTAAAAAAAGCATAATTTTGAACATAATGTGTTTTATCTGCACAGTCTCGCACACAAACCAAAAATCTTTTAATATTTGAAATAAAAAGTTCCAGTCGGCATATTTGTTGGTTTTCTATTGGCGGAGGGGACCAAAGCTGGATCGACTGACATGAGCGACAAAATGAAAAAGGAGCATTTTCCGTTCCTCTGAGGGCGACCATCTGCTTTTTTTTTTTGTTGCAATTTTTTGCAGTTGTGGAAAAGAAAAATTTTAGATGTCATAATAAAGGGCTTCGAGAATCTGGACATTTTTGGTTTAGGTAGTTTAGAAGTGCTTGAATTTTATTGTTATAAAGTTGTGCGAACCCTGCAGCAGTCTCTGCACCAGCTTTGCTTCAAGGCTTTAGTTTTATTATGTGATCCGGATATTTTTTAAGATGCTCTTGTGGATCAGACATGCATCGAGTCGTAGTTAGTCGACCCACCACACTGGTTTGCTGGTTTTTTGACGTTGACAAAGGAAGTTTGGCGCACCAGTTAAGGCAAAAGGAGCTGTTGTATACCTCATTTCTAACTCAAGACTGAGTGAAACCTGCTTTAATCTACTTAAAAATATTTTTAAAAATCACAAAAAAAAGATGAAAATAACACAAACTTGTGTCGGTGGAGAAGCCCGTTCATACCTGTACTTTTAAGTTAAGGGTTGTGGAAAACGCCACCACAAGGGGGAGACATAGCAGTGCTCCTGAATGTCTGCTGTTGTTTCTTTAACAATTTGGTGTTTTTTATGCTGCACACTGATGTATTTTTCAGCATTGGACGGATTTGTTGTAACTTGAGATTTAAGTTGTAGTGTCTTGTATTCCTTTACTGTCATTGTTTTATGAATAGACCCCTCCATGTTTGAACACTTTAATTTTGACAATCCTGTTTTTTTTAAATTTTATTTTATTTTACTCTGACAAAGTACAGGTATGTGCGTGTCTTCCCCCGTTGACGGAGCGCTGTCGCAGCCCGCTCTCGCTTCCCTGTGTTACCAACATTAACCAAAGACTTCTAACGTGATTGTATATGAACGACGCCCGTCTTCTCGGCCCGTCCCCGCCTCACTGCTCCCGGCTGCACGCTCTCTCACCCCGAGATTCATCTGTAAAGAGTTTTTTTTTTTTTTTTTTTAATGTTGTTGTTTTTTTCTGCTTTTTATTGCATGCGAATGTGTATCCGCCCTGGAAACACTCCGGCGTCCTGTCGGCGTGGCGGTTTCAGTGCCTGTGGGCGGGGATTGGAGCGCGAGGCGGGTTTTGAAAAAAACAAAACAGGGCCTGAGCGGGCTTCTCCGACAGACACAAAACCAATCTGGTGGTAGCTGGGTGGTGTTTGTTAATACACACTGAGGGTTAATCCTGTGCACACTGTACATGCTCAGGACTCTGTATGTTTTGTCTGTCTTGAGCGAGGACGTTCCCCCTCCACTCTTTCTCTCTCTCAAGGACCGATCCTGCCTCTCACAGTGTGTCTGTCTCTTCCTCGTCACCTGTACACTGTATAGCCCCAGGACATTGACCCTGTTGTCTCCAGGAATACACATCCTGCGGCCGCTAAAACTCACTGCTGTGTCCCTCCTCCCTCCTCTTCCTCCCTTTCCCCTCCTCTTCCGCTCTCTCCTTTGACATCTTCACTACAGACTCTGATCAGCTGTGACACTATGCATCATGGTCCTTCACTCTGCATGGACTGTGTCCCTCCGGCTCAGACCTCTGGCCGACGGGCTTCAGTGACACTTTGTTTAATGCTTTACTCCGAGTGAGGTTGTAGGACCTCACAAGCGCTATCCCAAAGCAAAAATCCAAATATTTAACTTTTGACAAATGCAGATACCAAAGATATCTCTCTGTCCTGTGTCTTTCTCTGTTTTTCTCTCCCTTCCACCCTGCAGCATGTGTATTAAGAGACAAACCCAGCACTGGCTTTAGTCCTAGCCTCAGTAATTCCAAAGCTTAGATGTATATTTTGGTATATTTCTGAGAAAAACTTGCGTGAAAAGCGTCTGTTTCTCGTTTGTTTGTTGTAATCTCTTTTTTCTGTCACAGCATGGAACTAATTGCAGAACTGTCTTACTCTTGGTAGGTTAAAGATATAGTATTTTTGTATGTTTTTGGGTGTGTTATGTGTGTGATTTATCAGTTCACAGCCCAAGTGACCATGGCTTTCAACAAGAGAGGAAAAATGAGGAAAAAAAAAAAAAGAAACGCCAACCATGTACATATTATGTCTGTGTATCTCAAGAACTGCATTCTGTAAAACATTTACTACTCACGTCGGAAAGCTTGGGCTCATCTAAAGGAATGTGTCCCCAATTTATTTCCCTTTTTTCTTATTCTGCAGTCTGATGATAATTGTCTTTCCAGGACTCTCATTTAAAGAGTCCTGGCTTCCATCACGGACATAAACACTGAGGGACACTGCTCCGATTTGACTACAAGGGAAAAAAAGGAAAAAGTAAAAAAAAACCTAAAAAAAAAACCTGCCTCCAGTCATGGCGGCGTAGAACTGAAAGGTTGTGTAGGAGTTTTAAGTATGTGAATCAGGATACATAGTAGATTTTGATGCATTTGTCTGCTGTATTTTTGTTTGTTTTGTTTTTATACACATATAAAGATAATCTTTTACTGTAAATGTACAGTTCTCTTTTGTTGTAAACATCATTAAACCATTTTCCAAGTGTTTTGACATGTGCTTTGTCTTTTATTGGGATTTAGTCAATTTATTTATAACATACAGATGCCACAACCATGGCTTTTAATATACTGCCACAATAAGGTATACATTTAATAGCTAAAACCTTGATGAAATGAAATTCCCATCAGCTTCTGCTGCATTTTGCATCTACTGCTAATAAGTGTTAGCATAATAAGTTAAAATAGCATGTAAAGAGTAACCTGCTTTGTTAGCATTAGCATGTTAGCAGTGGTGGAATGTAACAAACTTTATACTTCGACTTCCACTACATTTTAGAAGCATATTGTACTTTTTACTCCAATCCTTTTAGCTGCAAGCTGTATTTGCTTTTCAGGTCGAGATTCATCATAAAACATGATCAATTTAATGTAAAGACTTTTTTTGTATTAAACCTCATAACAGTATATTAAGTCGTTACAATGAGCCCTAACTTGAGAAAATTAAAACACTAGTCACATAAATGCATCAGCACAAATAATATATGCAAAATATATAAAACAACCTGAGTAGTTGCATGATAAGTACTATTACTTTTGATACTTAAAGTACATTTTTATGCTGGTACTTGTTAGCATTAGCATGTTAGCAGTGGTGGAATGAAATGAAGTACATTTACTCAAGTACTGTACTTAAGTACAATTTTGATGTACTTTACCTGAGTATTTTATGATTACTATTTATTGAGATTTATCATAAAATGTGTATACATTTAAAGTGATTAGACTTTTTTTTAAATTTATTCAATCTCATAACAGTATATTGAAAAGTTAAAGAGAAAATTAAAACTGCTCACATAAATGCATCAATACAAATTAATATATTTTGAATTTATAGTGTGTTTAGAGTGGTTGCATTTTGCATAAAAAATGCTTTTACTTTTGATACTTTAAGTTCATTTTGATGCTTATACTTTTATACTTTTACTGAAGTAAGTTTTGAATGCAGGACTTTTACTTGTAGTGGAGTAATTTCACAGTGTGGTACTAGTACTTCTCTTAATACTTTTTTCCACTGCTGGTTTTGACCTTGTCTTGTTAAATGTGTGAATTAAAGCCTCATATAACTGTTAAACAGAATGTTTTAAAGTATATCTGGCTTTTAAGGGCTAACAGTAAAGTTAATTATTACAATTTAATTATAAGTTAATTATTAATATTTATAATTAATATTTTCTTTTATAACATGTAACAAAGTGATGAAAAAAGGCTCATTACAGGATGACGTCTTTAAATTGCTCTTTTTGTTCGATAATTAATTATCACTAACAAGAAAAAGAAACTGCCAATTCAAATTTTTTGAAAAAGCTTTTTCCAGAGAAGGTTTTGAATATCTATTTGATATATAACTTAAAAGATTAATTGTTCATCAGATTACTTGCTGGCTAATCTTGTGATAAAAGTGTGTCAGCTTTGATCAGCATTCTGTCTGTTGGACTTCAGTGGGGGGACAGAGGCGGAGCAGCATCTGAGCCGCTGGGGTTCAAAGTCTCGTAGGCGTCTTTGTCCCTCTCCTCAGCCGAGGTCGACTGCAGAGACAAAATCAAACATCTGTATTGATCAAACCAGCAGCTGTTTATCTGGTCACTTTGTTTACATTCCCACTGACCACAGATCAGTTTCACACAGGAAGTTGTGAAGCAGAGGCGATAACCCCCCAGATCTTGTGAGAAGAGATATCCTGTGATGACTTTAACTTTATTATGTTCAGGCTGGGACATTTTATTAAAGTGCCCAACACAATACAGTCATGGAAAAAAATATTAGACCACCTTTGTTTTCTTCATTTTCTTGTTCATTTTAATGCCTGGTTATTATCATTAAATACAAGAAAATGAAGAAAACAAAGATGGTCTAATATTTTTTCCCATGACTGTATGTAACACTGCAGGAGCCTATATATATATACTTATTTTATTTTTGTGAGACAGACAGTGTATTATCTGTTGGATAATAATAATAATAATAATAATAATAATAATAATAATAACATTATAATGTCTAAAAGTCAGAAAAATGTATCAAGCCATTTAAAGAGTATTTTGAGTTTAAGTGCACAAAAATATTCTTTCTTGTTTTGTTCTGCAAATATGATCAAATTCTTCTTTTCAAATATGAGAATACATAAAAGAGAAGGACATCAGAGCATCAAAACAATACATAAATAAAATAAATACATTTACATTTTTTTTAGTTGGTCCTTTGTGACTCAATTAGAGGATATTTTTTATATTTGAATAAAACATCCAAATATCTCTCAATATCCCAGTAAAAACCATAATTACTGTCTTTCTGTTGTTCAGCTTTAGGAGATAAATAAAACATTTAATGAAAGCCAGAAAAATTATTCTATAAACATAATAACTATGAATGCTTTATATGACACAACACCATGTGAGTAAATAAACTTACCTCAGTTTTCCTTTTCTTCACTTTTTTCTAGAAGAGATAAAAAATAAAGCACAGTCAACTACAGTCTTTTTTTAAGTTTGACCTTTAAAAGTGTTCCGTTACTCACTTTGGCTTTTGTTGGTTCCAGCACCTGGTACGCATCTTGGTCTTTCGCTCTGTCGAGCTCCTGGAGAGGAATCATAAAATTATAATTAAGTATCTTAAAGCAGAGCAGCAGATTTAACATTATCAATAAGCTGAGGGAGAGTTCTTCTTCTTACCTGGTAAATGCCTCCATTATCGTCCTGTTAAAGAGTGAGTGAGAAAAACACACAATATAATGAAATTCATTCAAATAGATACACATAAAAGTTTATATATCAATAAACA
Source organism: Centropristis striata (assembly GCF_030273125.1). NCBI lineage: Eukaryota > Metazoa > Chordata > Actinopteri > Perciformes > Serranidae > Centropristis > Centropristis striata. The sequence goes on from NC_081526.1 coordinate 13,607,281, forward strand.
GAAAATAAATGGAAACATGGAGACTTACAGTCGCTTTGGCAGGTGTGGGGATGATAAACTGCACAGAGGAAGAAGAATATTTTTTAAATAAATTAATAAATAATAAATTAAATAATTGATTAATCTTCATGAATTAACTTCACAAGTTATAAAAGTCCAAACTTACATCTTCTGATTAGAACTGATTAATTGTTTCTGTCATCCTTTTGAGCAAAATTGTCAAATATTCAAAAAGTTTCACTTCTTTAATGTAAAGATTTGTTACTTCTCTTTGTTTCATACAGGCCTGCAATATCTATTATCCTGCACATTATTTTCTTGATTAATTAATGCATCGTTTAGTATACAAATGTTGGAAAAAAGTGAAAAATTATCTCAAAATCCAAAGGTAATGTCTTTAAATATCTTGTTTAGTTAGTCCAAAACTTACAAATATTCAGTTTAATATGATTTAAAACAGAGAAATGTCGAAAATCTCAATTTTTGAGTGGTTGAAAACAGCATTTTCTGCCATTTTTGCATGAAAAAGAAAAAACTTAAACAGTTATTCAATTATCAGAAATAGTTGGCTTTTGCAGCTGTAGTTTCATATCATTATTCATTAAATTTGTCCTCTTGGACTGTTGGTCAAAGAAAATAAGCAATGTGCACATGTGCTCTGAGAGATTCTAATGGTAATTTGTTTGTTTTTTACTATTTTATGATAATTAATCAAGTAATTAAAAAAATAAAAAAAAAAAAAAAATGTCTGAATAGTTGATGAAAAAAATAATGGTTTGCACATGCTGACATCTGAGGAATTCTAACCAGAATATTTTTTAAGGGTATTTTTACTTGTTGAATAACTTGAATTGAACTTTTGGATTTCTTTCAGCTTCAACCTGGGGGTCACAATATCATTTCCAGGGATTGCCAGATAGTTTTGGAGAATAAAACAATAAAATAACATACAATAAAATCTAGAAAAATTGTATCTAAATTGTATCGCTATTTCCTAGAAAAATCTTACGTCACGCTGCCAGTTGATACATCTTGGCGGGCCGATATTCCTGACCTTGACCCCGACTTCGACTGGGATGGGGTCTGGGATACAGTTAAACAGTCATCCAGAAACCCTGACCATCAACAGATCCATCTAAATTTCATTCATAGAACTTATATGACTCCTCGTAAACTTTACAGTATGAAAAAAAAAGATAATCCAAACTGTACATTTTGCACTATAGGCACTGTGGGCACCTTTTTCCACATGATTTGGGAATGCCCAGGGGTTGCAAATTTTTGGAAAATGGTGCAGAGTGAACTGTCATCGCTTATATCCCTTTCTATTCCCCTGTCCCCAGCTGTTTTTATTTTAAATGACCTCTCTCAACTGAAACTTACGAATTCCCCAAAGCGCATGTTTCTGGCTGGCCTAACTGCAGCTAAAAAAATGATCGCAACAAGGTGGAAACCGCCCCATATACTAACTCAGCGTCAGTGGCTGCTCAACTTCATAGATGTTGCGCTTCTGGAATTGTCCACAGCACGTGTACATGGTGCGAAAGAGGAAGTGACATTGTACTGGGCTCAAACAGTCAAGGCTCTTAAAGGCATTTTGGTGTGAACTGCCCCCCCCCTCCCCTCTGGTCCTGTTCTGTATTTATATGTATATGTTCCCTGTTTGGGTTTTACTGTGTACTGCAAATTGTGGATGACATTAACCTAGTTGATAGATCTAACCAGGTTGCACATCAATGGCACTATTTTCCTTTTGCGTTTGTGACATTCTCTGTATTTAATTACTTGCCTTTTGTATTTTTATTATTTATTTGTTGAGTTATTTTCAGTTATATTTATTTCATTTTCATGTTTTCATTGATTTATTATTATGATTTGCCGTGTATGTGTGTCAAATCCCAATAAACATTTGATCACAAAAAAAAATAAAATAACATACAATAACACATTTGTACACGGAGCTCTTCCTGTAGATAACTCACCTTTTCTCTGAAGTACAGCCCCGTGGCCACAACGCAGTAAACAACCAGGATCACGTCCAGGAAGTAGCAAACCATCGGCTCAGCTAAAAAAATATCTGCAGGACAAACACAGAAGAGAAATATTGTTAATATTATACTTAAGAACATTTCTGAGAGGTTTTAATATTTTTGTGAGATTTTTCCTTTGGAGAGGAATTTTCTTCTTTGTCTTTCTATCTGAAGGATGTTATTTTAGCTTTCAGAGCAAAATTTAAAAAGATAAGATAAATCAAGATGATATTCATCCTTGGCAGGGAAATTCCCATTACTGCAGCAAAAAAGAATATTAAAGAGCTATTTTAATTAAATACATTCAAATGAGTAAACATGACATTGGAACAGAAGCTTTAAACAATATAAACACTGCAATAATTTGGACTATATGTATCCCAGAATTGTGCAAATATCAGCCTGAATATCTATACACACAAAAATAAGTAAGTACAATCTTTAAAAAGATTTTATAATGTCAGATTATAAAAGTATGAATAATCATTAATGATTATAATAACAGAAATAATTAACATCTCACAAATATCACTGCTGTCGGGTTAAAATATTTTATCTTGACGGATCTTAATGAACAAAAAATAAAAACCCTTACAAAGGAGTATTTTATATTTGTTCTGGTATTATTCCTTGAAAAATCAACAACAAAAAAACAGTAAATTTTTCTTGGAATTTCAAATAAATAAAAAAACGTTATTTATCCCCGAGAGAAAATTCAGTTAGTCTGTTATCTCTTAGAAGCCATGTTAATGTTTACGATTATTTTTTAATTGTTGTATTTATGTAAAATAATACAATCAAATTACAAGTATTTTAATGGAATATTTCTTATTATATTACTATTTTAAAATAACTGTAAATAAAATTATTTGAGTGCTTTTTGTTTGACTTTAGGAACAAACTATAGAAGAAGGACATAGGGCCCCAGTGTGTGTGTGTGTGTGTGTGTGTGTGTGTGTGTGTGTGTGTGTGTGTGCGTGTGAGCTGTTAACGTGTCAAACCATGTCAGCACAGTGAGGCACATGAGAGACTTGAGTAAGACCCCCTGAAACAGGAAATAAGAAAGTACATATCTGCAGCTGAGTAGATTAAGGTTCTTCCTGTCAGTTCGATGGGCTGCTCTGAGGTTTTGGCTTATCTCGCCATGCGGTTGGAAAAGAAGCCATGTTGTGAGAACGTCGCCAGTTGTGGTGATTCATTGAAGCTATGACTTCCTTGACTAATCTTGATCATGTAAGAGTTGCTTCAGGATGTTACATGTGTTCAAGTCTCAGAATATTTTTATACTTCAGAGAGGCGACTTATGAAATAACGGTTACTGAGAGCGTGAAGCTGAAAATATCAACCGGCCAAAGATGAAAGATTCTTCTTCTAAATTTCAACTTCCACTTTTGTTGACTTTCATTCTTATGTAGCCTGTTTAGATCGACCAGTGAAAATATACTGGTAATAAAACCAGTAAAACCATTAAAGTTACAATCTCGAAGATCTCTGTTTCATGTCTTTGGCGCCTCCTATGGCCATGTACGGTAACTGCAGGTGGGTTTTAAGATCTCACTTCTCTTGTGCATTGGTATCAGCACAGAGGGCTTTACTGCACGGCTCTCTAAAACTGGCACACAAGCACCACCCCAACTTGCATGGGTTACTCAACGCTACGTCACGTGGTTTGTTGCTCTGATTGGTTGTCGGATTATTGTGTTGCCATTTTGAATAGTGCTCGCTGATGACGCCACTTGGAAATCGAAACAAAACTCAGAGGTTTTAGATTAATGCACCTTCGTGAATTAATGTTGTAATGCCAGGCCATACTGAAATCAGCTCTGCCCACTCTCTCTGCTACTGATGCTCATGATTTTTCATGGAAATGTCTCCACTGACTGTTTCAGTTGTAAATGCAATAAACCATAGGCTAACTCTCATCAAGAAACCAAACAAACGTATTTCCCTCAATGTCAAACTATGCTTCAACTTCTAAACTCATGACATGCAGCCAAACATTGTTCAAACTCTTAGAATTTTATTTTAAATTCAATGAGTCTAGTCATCCTAAAGTTAAAACTTTCTTGGGTCTGAATGTTTAATCATCAATGAAGAGCTAAAAAAAAAGCAACAAGCTGATACATAATCATTGTGTTTTCTATGCAGCCAGCATGAAATAAAATGATTTTCCGCACTTTCACAAAGGTGAAACAAAAGCTAACTCTATGTTAATGATGTTATTTAGTGTAAATAAATAAATAATTTAATCACTGTCTACATTGTCAGAACCAACACCAACACATATCTCCTGATCAATATTTGTTGATTGTTGCCTGCTGAATGTAATAAACATGTAATATTACCGAGAAGGAATTGAGCATCGGTCATGAGGTTACAAGAATGCAGCCAAATAATATTTAAATATATTAATATTTCCATTGCAGCAACTTTCCATTACACAATATAAAAAGTGGTTTCTGCTGAGGAAAGTTTTTATGCTTTATCTTCACAAGTTGCTGCAGAAAACTAACACCTTCAGTTTTTTTTCCCTCTTACACTTAGAATAATGTCTGCAGGGAGATTATTTATTCATGCATGCTTTCTTGTAGTCCCTTCATCAGAATGAATCTGACTGAGATACATGACGGGACTTGAAAGTGGTTTTTGATCATTTTAAAGCTATTTTTTTCATGATTCTCCCTAACTACGACTTAAAAGGAGAGTCTAGGAAACATCAAATGCACACAAACTTCTCAAGTTAAACCCAAAGGAAAGAAAGGCCGTTCTTTATTGTGCATTTTATGTCTGAATTCTAGTCAGACACATATAGATGTATTTATACCGAGACCAGGAAAAAAAACCCTCTATAGTATGTAAAATTTAAGATGAATAAACATAATTATTTTCTGTATCAAGATTTTGCATAATTTTATTTTAGTTTCCATTGTTCTAAATAAAAATAATTATTCTCATAACACTGAATGGACGATTTAATTATTCTCTCGTGTCATAATTTCCTTACCACGCAACACAACCTCAAGCGACTCTACTTTTGCAACAAGATAATGCTAAAAATATCTTCTCTCATCTCGGCTGTGACTCTCTTTGCACTTTTGCAACAAAGAAAGATATTTCCGTCTCTTTATAGATATTATTTGTCCACAAACGGACAGAACAAGAGATTTTAAGTATTTTAACGGGTTGAATGTTCAACTTTATCCGAGCAGCGGAGGCCTGTTTTACAGAAGACGTTTTCCACAACAGAGCGCCAATATAAAATGCATTAAAGTTTAAAAAAAAAAAAATTTTTAAATAGTCTTTTCACATGTATCGACTCTTTCCCAATACCAACCGGATGATATGGACATTCTTCTTCACATAGACAAACATTTCAGGCCAGACTAAAAGAGAATTTAAGAGTATAAAAGAGGTGTTTTTGTGTCTCTTACCTGTCGAGGAAACAGGCACCAGGAGCACAAACAGCACAAACACACCTGAGCTCAGTTTATCCATAACTATTTTCTGTCTGTTCTGCAGAAACAAGCTTTCCTTTCTCTATTTCTTTCTCTTCTGGTTGCCTCAATCTTCTTTCTTTTTTTTTTTTTCCGTGATCAGAGGAAGTGGCTGAACTCACTACCTGCCAATGGACTGAGACGCTGTGTGAACTTCAAAGCATCGTACAACCTTCCACACCCACAGTAAGTCTCTCTGACTGAGTCTTGTTCAACTGTTTCCTCAAAAACAGACAAAATCTGTCCACACATTTAATCTGCAATGAGAACCCCTCTGCCTATGATAAACCCATATGTACAATCAGGTCATCTTTTCTTAAATAAACCCACACAGTTGTTCCCCAGTTTAACATGCAGCTTTATAAAACAACATAACAAACTGCAATGCAAATTCTAACCAAAGAGAAAATTGGCAAAAGAAAATATGCTTGTTTCCATCCACTACATGAGTTTGTTTGTTGAGATAGGCAAATTTTAGGCACCAATTTTCCAGCTGCAAAAGCATTACACGATTGTATTATTATTATTATTTCTATTTTATTTTTGCCATTTACAATCATTTTTTATGTGCAAATTGAAAAAGCACATAATGACCGCAGTTCACTTAACATCCACTGGTGTCATTAATAACACGATTTTCTGAAAATTCCACATAGTAGCTTTAAATGTTTCATCATGAGTTCTGCAATATTTTTTATTGTTTATCATCCTCTTTGTTCATTATGCAAGATCAAGAAGTGGTGTTATTAAGCTTTTATTAACTGGTCATATATATATTTTAAATTTATTAAGGCTGAAAAATGAAAAAGTCTGATCTGTTGAGTCCCTCTCAGTCTTAAAGAAGAGACTTAAGACCCAGCTCTCTTCTTCACACATAATGTACATGATTTAAAAAATAAAAAATAAAATAACCTTTCATGCACTATCTGCACTCTATCCTTACACTGCACTGCACTAACTCATGTGTTGTCTTCTGACCAGATCTTTGTTTGTGTTGTATGAACTCTCATATGTACTTCACTTTATTAAAGCATCTGATAAATTAAATTGTAACATTGTAACAAGTACAATTATAAACACATGTTAATGTCCCTATATCAACTTATAGCTACAGGCAAACTAGCACATAAAATAAACATTTTGCGGAGGATATATATTTGTTCCTTTATAACCCTGAACATTTAGACATACATTGCAGTTTTCTGAGGTACTTGCAGATGAGTAGACATTATTAATGCAGCATATATATCACTGGCCTGTATCTCAAAATGTGGCCAACAGACCAAAGCGCGTGTTATCAAGTGGAGAGTAAAATTCAGATTGCACAGATGGTACAATAGTACAAAATGTACCTCAAATGTTCATCAACAGGCTGCAGACAGATTGATCGGACACATGCAGCTGGTTACAGTCTGTTTGAGTAACTGTGTGTTCGAAGGGTCATAAGATAAGTTGACCCTATGATACTTAAATGTTAGAGTGTGTCTGTGTAACGGAAGAGTTTACAGACACGAGGCCCTCTGCATCTTTCCCAAGAGTTGCGTCCGTCTAAATAATCACACTGTTCTGTGACTCTTAAGGAGACTATTTGACCTGCAGCAGATAAGTACGGTCAGGTTAAGTTGCACAGAGAGGAGACTTCAATTTGACACTGCTGTGTGAAATGTTCAAGGACTTCTGACCTCAGGGACTGTTAATTACACCCACACAAATAGGTTGTCGTTGTCATGTGAGTGATACAGGCCAGGCTACAAAAACTACATGAAACTAACAGGATACAATATATTTACATGTATATACCCTGCTATAATGTAAAATGTATGTATATGGAAAATTATAATCTGCAAAGTAACTAGAATAGATGTAAACTAATGCAGTTAATTAAAAAAATGAATCAAAATTTCACTGTAGCTCAGCATGGGAAGGGTTCTCGTATCAACCAAAAGCATTCTCACATAGTCAAAAGAAAGGATTAAAAGAATTAAGTGCAAATTATGCTTTCCAAATTGACATATTTTCAACCCAGTGAACATCTGTGTGGCACAACTTTTGTGATAATATCTTGCATTCAGATACCTTACCTAAGCCAAAATACAGACACCACATTGTAAAATTCCTCTCTTACAAGTAAAGGTCCTGATTAAAAATCTTACTTAAGTAAAAAGACAAAATACTTCTTGAATTATTTAGATTCTTGAAAAGTGGAAGTGGAGTTAGTTTTAACCTCTTTATATACCGTCAGTTTGTGTGTGTGTGTGTGTGTGTGTGTGTGTGTGTGTGTGTGTGTGTTTAGTTTAGTTTATTTGATTAGGATCCATAGCTAAAGCATTCTTCCTGGAATTTTCTGTGTTTGGATGGCAAGCAGTTCTGCTCTGGAAACTACTGAGAAACCTCCTTATTGTCAATAAACCTAACTACCTAACTTAATACTAGACTGTCTTCTGAATGCTATAGGTCTCTCGGTTGTGGTTGTAAAGTTTTTTTGAGGTTGTGATTATCCGGGAGGTCACAGCAGCTCATTTCATACAGTGAGGTCATGTTTAAAAAACTGGATTGGACTAACACCATCACACATGAACAATTGGACTCATTGAATCCACAAGAGTCTCAGCTTTCCAGTGATATCCAGTTTATGTAATTTCAAGACTGTTTAAGGACCCCAATGTGCAGGAATATTCAAACTAGAAAATTTCCTCTGGGGAAATTTTGAAAGGGACACGGGGGCTACTGCCGGTGTGTGTACACTATGATGAGACTCTTCAGAGATTTCAAACTATGCCCTTTAACTTCAAAATGTGTGTGTGTGTGTGTGTGTGTGAGAGAAACATGTATGTGGAGGAGTGTGCGCGCATACGCGCGCATTTGTGTGTGTGTCGCGAAAATCGCATAAAGTTACCTGTGTGTGTGTCTGTGTGTGTGTGTAATTAAAATCACATAAAGTTACCTGTGTGTGTGTGTGTGTGTGTGTGTGTAGCAAAAATCGCATAAAGTTACCTGTGTGTGTAATTAAAATCACAAACTTACCTGTGTGTGCGTGTCTGAAGCAGGTGTATGCATGTGTGAGGAGTGTGCGCACTTACGCGCATCTGTGTGTGTGTGTATCTGTAACTGTAATCACATCAAAGATCAAAGGCAATCAGATCAAAGCAATCAACAGAATTAACTGATACCACCTGTTAAAGTTCCGAAAGAGTGACAGCAGCCAGAGGTGGACTAGAATTTCTGGCCTCGAACAGAAAGCATTTTTGGCAAAACCATAATACCTATCATTGATTCGACTTCACTTTGAGCGTCCTGAGTTCTTCCTGAACGTCTACATATGTTTTTTTTTCAGAAAAATGAAAAAATAGCTTCGTTAGAGCGATCTAAAAAAACTGTTCCATATCCCTTTTTCAAATATCTCCCTGCGTTTTTAATATGGGACCCAGTGAGGCTGTTGGTGGTGTTGGTGCCGCATCTGTGCGTCGTACACCCAAACTATAACTCTGACAGCTTTACCAGAGGATTGTGAGTGAGAAGACAATTTTTCCTATGTTTCTATGTATAAATTATTTCTGTAGAGTGAAATTTGCGGCCTGGAGCGCAGTTTTAAAATTTATTTTTTGACAGTTTTACCTCTCCCTCTACACTCTGAGCGATGACATCACACACTCTGACACCAACATTCCGTGCAATACACACCCATTATAATCTCAGAATTTCTCCAAAAATTATCATGGTCATTGAACAGGGATTGATAAAAAACTATATGACCTATCGAAACGTGGATTAATACACCGATACACAAGACTTGTGTCTACTGTTTAAAGTTTAAATGGAGTCTCTAGGTGAAATTATGCCAGAGAAGTAGACGTTTAGAAATCTCCAATGGTTGTTCTTTTTCGCTCATTTTTTGTCGGCCGTCCCATTCATTTCAATGCAAAAATTTTGAGCAGTTTTTCGCGACTTACGTCGCGAAAAATTCGTATTCTGTAGAGAAAAGTAATAGCGCACCAATCCTGATCAAACCGCACGTTTTGATATATAATTTGTTCTGCAACTCTTTAAGTTGTAGGACTAGTAGCGGGATGAAATTGTGTCCGCAAGAGGAATAAGAAGAAATCCACAGTATAACAGTAGTGCTGGACATGGTTGATACCATTGGATACTTTTGGTCTTCTTCTTTTATATAATAAAAGTATTTCAGCAAAAGGGTTAATCCATAACAATGCTTTTCTAATTGTATTAACTTATCAATTAAATATCAATCTAAAAAGTAACCTGTTTTGTGGGTTCCCCTGTTTAACAATAGTAGTGGAGTGAAAAACACTTTTTTCTCTGGATTTTGAAGTTAGGTACCTTGAAATTGTACTTAAACACACATATGAAAATTTTAAAAAATTCATGGAAAAAGTAAAAAAATAAATAAAATACATGTGCAGATGAGGTAGAAACCCACTACAGGCTTATCTAAAAACCTCTCTTAAAAAAAGATGAAAAAATATATATAGGCGTACATCAGTGGTGGAATGTAACTAAGTACATTTACTTACATTAAGTACAATTTTGAGGTATGTGTACTTTACTTGTGTATTTCTATTTTATGTAACTTTATACTTCTATTCCACTACATTTTGAGGCAAATACTATTCTTTTTTTTTACTCATCTAGCTGTCAGCTTTAGTTACTTTCCAGGTCAAGAGTTAACATAAAAAACATGATCAATTTAAAGTGATTAGACTTTTTTTTTTTTAAATAAAACTTCATGAAGAAGCTAAAATGAGCCCTTTCTTTACAAAACTAAACACACTGCATACATAAATGCATGTACATAAATAATCTTATAATATAACTGGCATATAGGCCTATAAAACAATCCGAGTGGGGCCATTCTGCATAAGGAGTACTTCTGTTACATTTTGATGGTGGTTATTTTGTACTTTTAATGAAGTAAGTTTTGAATGTAGGACTTACTTGAAGTGGAGTCATTTCACATTGTGGTATTAGTACTTTTAATGAAGGGATCTGAATATTTTTTCGACCACTGCCGTACATATAAAAAAATAGATAAAATAGACTATGTACTTTCAATTGCTACATGATTGTCTTAATTAAGCTTTGATTCATCCTTTGTTTTTCACCCTTTGAGTTTGTGGCTATTTTATCGGTTTTTGACTCCTTTTCATTCTGCCTGTATAAACCACTTCAAAATCTTTACCATAGTGTTGGTATCATTGTTTTCAACACAACCTCACCTATATGACCTGATTATTATTTTCATTTTGACTTACTGGATCAACATTTTATACACAAAAAACACAAAAAAATGTTTACAAAAAACAGACACAATGGCACACATAAAAACACATAAAAAAAATACAACAAAACATATAAAAATACATAAAAATGACAAAAATCCCACATAAAAACACACAAAAATACAATAATAACATTTTTTTTTTTTTACAAAAAACACAAAAAATTACTAAAACCCACATAAAAACACCAAAAAACCCCACAAAAACACATATAAACACACAAAGAAATTACCAAAATACCACGAAAAAACAGTTAACACAAAGAGAGAGAGAGCTGATGCATTATATCGGAAATGGAAATTTCTGGAAAAGCCAAAACTTTATAGAAAAGCTGACTTCAGGGCTCCATGCCTCTTCGTTTCTACGTCGTGACGTCATGAAGAAGTCGGGAGTGAGCGTTGTCCTGCTGCTGCGGACCACGTGACTCTCGGGTGTTTCTTAAAGCCTGTGTCACATGATCCTGATGTCAGTCTATACTGTAGTGGCGCTGATGAACTGTGAAACCGAGATAATTTAACCTCAGCAGCGACCAGGAGTCAACGGGAAAAGTTTAAACTTGTTACCAGAAACGTTAGTTGTTGTGCCACCAAAAAACCCACGTTATTATCTGAAGAAATCAGCGCTTGACTTTTATTCTGCCTCTAGTGTTGTTGTGACGCTAACGTTAGCCGAGCTAGCACAACATCTGCTAAGCTAGCTGAGCAGCCTCGTCCCGGCTGTTGTTTTTGTCCTGACGGAGAGAAGAAAGCGGAGAAACATGACCCAGATCGGTGCTGTTCAGTCATGGTGGCTGGGAGTAACGTTACAGCTTGTTTTAGGTGAGTATCGGTTCCGTTTATTTAACCCGGTGAGCAAAACAAACACGTTAACTGAGGTCGCAGTTAAACTGCCCTCAACTATCAGGACAAACATTAGCTTGTTAAAAACACTAGTGTTTTATCTGATTTGTACAGATTTACACTCTAATGACTCAGAGGAAATGTAGGGTACCGAAACTAATAGTTTGTCAGGCCGTCACATGCAAGTTAATGTGAGTTTTCTGTGGCAGAATTGGTGTTTTTACTTGTAAATGTAAAGCTGAGTTCACGTCTCTGTTCTCGACTTTAGTGCATAATAACGCGTTTTTGTGTTGAGTCTGCGGCTGAAGGCAAACTGAGATGAGTCAGTGATGAAGCAGAGGTAACTCAGGGTCAATCTCACGTTACTCCTTCACTGCCTGTCCTTCCAAGGGAAGGAGAAGTACTTGCCTGATGGGTTTCTTCCTAGATAAAAAGTTCAGTTATCTCCTTATAAAAATTCAATAAATCAATAAACACAGAGTTTTTGATTGTGCCATTATTGTGAGATAAAGTAATCAAGGAGAAAAGATAGAACACTGATTAAATCACAGTTAACTCTTTCACTTAGTGTCCTTTATCTTAACAAAACCACCACCTGGAATCTTCCACCGAAGAGGAATTAAGTAAAACTTGTTTTATTTGTGAGCTTTAAAAGCTCTTGCTCCTACTCATCTGTAAATCCAGTAGACATGTAAAAATATAACCATACAATACATTAGATTCAAAAGAGGTACCAGAAAGTACAGTAAAAATAACACTTCCATCACTGGAAATGTAAATGGACACAAAACAATATAAAATAAAAAGTGGAAAAGTGACATTTGCTTCCCCAGTTCCTCACTTGATCTGTACAAATGGAGCATGAGTCCAAATTTTTGCCAACTCCAAAAGAAAATATTTGACTGGATTATTGATAATCCATACTGAAAATGGCTCTGCACGAGTATTTTAAAGACGTGTTTTGAGATGTATAGAAATACTTGCTTTGAATAGTGATTTGTGCCTGATATGTTCTTTCTGAGATAAAAAGTTCAGTTACCTCATTCTAAAAAATGACATCTACTCCTCCACCCGGATTATAAATCCATAACTCAAAATGTGTTAAATTAATCATGGAGCAAAGGGTAACAAAGAGAGTGAATCTGACCAGGGGGAGAATGAAGAGGAGATATTGGAGTCAGTTTAGAGTTGGCTTGATAATCCACAATTAAAATGGAAATGAGATATGTATAATGCATGCATAAATCTCAAGGTTTGTATGCAAATAAATGGACGATTTTAAAGAGATTTTGAACAACAAATTGAATTAAATCATTAGGAATTATTGTTTTATACTGCTAGGAAGCACTGTAATGGACTCTTAAAATGTCCTAGGTGATATTGTCCTGACTGGTTTATCCTCACGTTCTATACTTTGATATGGTTATGAAATGTTAAAAGCTGTCTTTAAAAAGTCTTAAATTGAACCTAAAACCTGTATTAATTTGTTTAGTCCTAAACACTTTGCACTTTTGTTTTAACACCAAACTAAACTGACTTTTAGCTGCTGTCCTGCTCCCGGGTTTTACTGCTGCCCAAACCACTGCTGAACCGCAAAAAGACCCTGGCAGACCTGAGAAGGGAACCTATGTGGTCACCAACAGCAACGGTACCACCTGTCTAATGGCGTCCATGGGTCTTCAGCTCAACGTCACCTTCAGCTCTGTCTCTCAGAACAAGGTACCTGATTACAAACGGTTGTCTGAATTTTGCTGGAGCTGCAAATGTAGACACATATGACTTTCAAACTTACTAAACTTCTATTCATTTTCAGACCATGCAGGACATTATTAACCTCCAGCCCAATGTGACAAAGCGCTCTGGATCATGTGGCCAAGACAGCGCCTCCCTGCAGCTGTCCACAGATGCAGAGAAGACCAACCTCACCTTTTTATTCACACTAGTAAGTTACTGGATATCAACCATGTACATCAAACACCTTGCACTTCCTGAAACAGCCACTAGATGGCAGCTGGAGCTTGAAGTAAACTTACTTTAGTGCAGTTTCACTGACTTTTGCTGTTTATCTCCAGAACACTACCTCCAACAAATACCACCTGAGTGAAGTGACTCTTTCGGCGGTCTTGCCAGACATGAAAGGTGAGTGCGCACAGTGTGCATGTAAACACATTGATTCATCAGTTAACTAGGATAACTAGTTGGTCTGAAGCTCTTCTCTAGTTTTAGCTTCCTGCAGCAGTTTTTTGACAAATTAACAGCATTTTGCTCATAGCATGAATAAATTCTTTAAAAGGCTGTGCTAATTTCAAATATGCCACCTGTAGGATATTTGCTGGTTTTCATATTTATTGGGTGCAATTAAAACAATCATCATGTCTTGAATAAAACAACCAACTTTGAATTATCCATGCAAGGTTGAAAGGGTGAATCTTGTCTGCTGTGATTTTCCTCTTTATTTAAATCTCTTTTGCCTCTTCACATTTCTGTCTGTATTCCTTTTGATTTACATCTGTAATCACTCCCTGCTCTGTCCTCTGCTATAGAGCCCTTCTTAGCCCATAACAGCACTCTGGACTACCTGCGTGGCACCATGGGGTTCTCGTACATGTGCCGCGAGGAACAAACGCTGAAAGTGGTCCAGAATTTGTCCATCAACACTTTCCAGCTGCAGGTGCAGCCCTTCGGCCTCTCCGGAGATCAGTTTGGAACAGGTAAACACTTCTTCTTCAGTGTTCATTTTGAAAGATATTTTACATTTAGTCTTATTCTCTAGATGAAAATGCTCATTAGTTTAAGTCATATTTTCATCAGTTTTATCCATCATGGTTTTAGTCGACAAAAAGGCATTAAATTCTTTGAGTCATTACTTTTAGTCAAAATGTTTTCTCTCTTTAAACCAGTGTCAGTTTAATAATAGTCTTAGTGTGTCAAATGGCCTTGTTGGTTTTAATTATATTTAGACCTAAGTTTCGTTCCTATCTTGCTTCTGATTGGAGGAATTGAGTTAAACCTAATGCTCATTATCAGATTATATTGAACATGTCAGTCAATCTAGTCGAGCCAAAAAACAGTAATTTTGTTATGTAAGTCATTTAGTTTACACATAAGATTTTATCTGACTAAAATCACCCTACTGGGTACAGGGCGGTCACAAACACCAGGGGCCTCATGTATCAAAGAGTGCGTAGTTTTCATACTGAAAGATGGCGTACTCCCAAAACTAGAGTAAAACTAAGCACGTACGCAAACTCACCTCCACATGTATCAAACTGTGCTCACGTCATGTTCAGCGCACCTTTCCGTGATACATCCCAATCAGCATGAAATCGAGCTCACATGCACGAGCCACCAACCACGCCCAGCTCCTCCCAAAAATAAATATGCAGATGACATGCAAATGACTATAGATCGCCGGCATGCCCACTGGTTATTGACAAAACAATGTCAAATCAATGGGGAAACAATCGGCGATCAGGACTTTGACACAGTAATTGAGGCAGGTTAACTGTGAAAAATGTATGCGCTCATTAATCAGAAGTACTTTATTGATCCCCGGAGGGAAATTCGGTATATATAGAAATAGTGTACATAGCAAAATATATAGACTTAAGAAATTATACAATCTTAAAAAACATACAGACTTCAACATACTATTACTGCGCAAGTAAGCAGCAGTACGCAGGTGAAATCTAAAATATGATAATAGATTTTTTTAAAAACAGTCTATCCCCCCATATTTATAACATTTTCACTCGTCCATTGTCCAAGAGCTATAAACTGTAAACACAATGCAAGTTGTGTGTAGTTTGAGTTTAGATATGAAACACGTTTTAAATCGAGCATAAAAGACAGTAGTTTCCGCCAGACAAAAGTTTGCAGTGACACCGCACATTCTCACGGCACCTCGATAGATTGCGCAGCAGTCCGCACACTCTCACGGCAAGTTCTCTTTTTATACATGTGGCGTGTGCGGGAAAAACAGCGTAAGCAATTTTTTTGTGCGTACGCAGATACATGAGGCCCCAGGTCGTTTTGAGAGCCAATCTACACCACGTTACATGCAAAAACAATGCGTTAATCAACCATCTGTACTCGACCTGCAAGCTGCCAACATTATGCTTTATAGTAGCACAATTGTCATGACTGATGAGTGCTAATTTTTTTTTTTAGTCTTCTCTTTTTTTTTGTCAAACATATTGCATGTTATTTGCATGACATCACGTTATTGTCTCATTTTTGTCATAAAAAGAAATGGGTTGTTGACGAACATACTTCATTATATTTTTCATTAAAGAAGTTAACACTAGTTTTTTAAAAAAAAATCAGCTTTCTTGATCTAATTTGTCCTCTGGTGTTTTCTCTCAGCTGAGGAGTGCCAGCTGGATGAAGACGACATGTTGATCCCCATCATAGTCGGAGCAGCTTTAGCGGGTCTGGTGCTCATCGTGCTCTTGGCCTACCTCATCGGCAGGAAGAGGAGCCACGCCGGCTACCAGACCATCTGAGGTCACTTTTCACTCTCATGTTCCCAGAGGCCCGAACGCTCTGTCCCACCCTTGAGATTAACCACTGTTATATGAGACTTAACACTCCGCCCTGTCCCCCCCTCTGTCCCTCCATCCTTCATCCTTGCTGCCTCTGTGTGTGCTGTTCTCTGCCCTCATCAGTAACACTAGTCTTTATCACTTTGTGGAGGTTGATATGCTCTTTCTGAACTGACCTGCTCATTCGTAAAAAAATAAGGGGCTTTGTTTGGGGATTGTGATGTAATGAGGAAGAAAAACCTACTGGTACTGTGTAAAGCAGGGGGTGGACGTTGATCAGAGGGTCCATGAGAGTTCTCTAACTGTAATGTACTATTTATGATTTCTGTGAAAGGAATTTTGAGGGATTATGGGATTTGAGGGAATTGTAGCTTTTCTTATTGTTTATCAGCTTTATGGTGGCTATTTGTAGTGGTCTTACCATAAATGAGGTTTGTTACACAAAAAGGGAATATTTCTGGCAGTTTAACTTGATCCACTTTAGACAGTTTTTAAATTGCAACTAGGGCTGCAACTAACAACCTTTTTCATTGTGGATCAATCAAGAAGATAACAGATTAATCGATTAGTTGTTTGGTCTCTATAATGTCAGAAAATAAAGAAAAATCTCGATCATAGTTTGCCAAAGCCCAAGTACTCAGATTCTTGTTTTGTCCACAAAGCAAAGATAATTCAGTTTATTGTCACATTAAAGAAAGCGGAAAAATACTCACATTTAAGAAGCTGGAGTTAGAGAAATTACTTTTTCTGTCTTGAAAAATTGAAACAGTTGGCGATTCATTTAATAAATGACTAATCAATGAATTTTTGCAACTCCAAATTCAGCCCAAGTATGCAGATTTTATGTAACATACTGACAACACAGTGACCTGATCCTCAGAAGGACATGTGAGGAGTTAGAAGCATTATGAATATTGTTTTTTTTCCACTGGGAGAGGTGATTATATGTACTGTTCTTTCCCACTTAAAGGTACTCGGCACATTTTGTATGGAGATTGTAGATGCAGTTGTCAGCTTTGTAAGATAATTTTGTGATTGGGCGTTTCCACTTCACTTAAAGGAATAATTCAATATTTTGAGAATTATTTTAATAATTAGGCTTATTTACTTTCTTGCTGAGAGTTGGATGAGAATCTTAATGCCGACTAAATAGGTTGCAGACACTTAATTAACATGTTAAATCTTTTGGCTTAATCCGTACAAAGGCTGCCCAAAAAAAACACATGAAGTTTTTACCTGTTCGTTTTTGTGCTGATAACTTAACCAAGATATAAATTGTTTATTAGTGAGCTTTAGAGGTTCTGTTCAGAAGATTTGTCACTTAAAAGCTGGAGATTTAGTTGCTTTTAACTATGCATTTGTGTATGCAGGTTGGCTGTGTATGAGTGCTGGTTGTGCACACCCTTAGGAATGAACACTACACTTCTGCAGTTACCATACATATATCTGCAATGACAATGCTGTCACTTTTTTTTGCCAAAATGTCAGAATTAACTGATTCCAGCCTCATCAACTATTGCCATGTTTATTGTTTACATCCTACAAATCTGATAGTTCTGTATGGTCTGATTTCTCTGGTGTTCCTCCAGCAACACATGTTGTAAATAGGGGACCGTGAACAATTCTATTCACAACACTGATATTATCTTCACGAACATGTAGTAAAAAAGTACAGTACCCTCTGTTTCCAGTCTTTATGCTAAGCTAAGCTAAGCATCCCGTGGCTGACTGTCTTCTCATCTAACTCAAAAATATCACAAAATATAAAACTATTCCTTTTAAAGTGATCTTTTGGATTCTGCTGTTACAATGTTCACACATAACAGTTGCTAAAAAACTCAAAAATAAACACTTGTTGGTTTATGTGTATGAAGAAGCTCAGGACGTCACAGTAAGCGTGTGATAATGTTGATTGTCCACTGGGTGGTTTTGTTTTTCTTTTCCATGGAGTATGGGCCCACTCGGGATTTTGTTTGCTGAAGGGAAAGAAGTTGCACTAAAGTTCTGACAAACAGCCCTGTTTAATGATTAAAGTGGCCAAAATGCTCTGGTCAGTGTTCATCAGTGCCTTCCCAGCTGTCACATAGTTGGGATTAAAGTAAAGCCAATATAGAGAAACTCACTCATTCACTCACTGACACTGTGTGCTGCCTGTCTGGGACATTTTCTTTGTGTCTCACTTAGCCTTCATGTACTGTTACTACCATAAATATGCATTGTTTGATGTTGTAGGAGAAAGTACAGATACTTGTTTTTTTATGTGTTTTTTTTTCCTCCCGCATCTGAATATCCATGTAGTGATTTAATAAGGTTTTAATGGATTTGTTTGAACTGTTTTCTAAAGGAGAGGTCAATAAAAGTGAATGAACGAGACTGTTTGACTTCTTGTTTTGCCTTCATACAGTTCATCAGCCGTCAGACCTGTTCCTGGTTTGTTTGGACTCCTCAGAAGAGTACCAACTGTATCTAAGAATAATTGAGATATTGAATACTGAAAATGTCATTTTAAATACTTTTACATCATTATTTCATTTAAAAAAATCTAAATTAATGTGCATTTTTTAAAGAGTTGAACTTGTTTTAGTTTTTAGATTCGGATGCACTTTATTACAAAGGTTTTCAGTCATGCAGGTTTTATGTCCTAGAGATGTGAATCATTCTCTAATTAGATGGATGAAATAAAGCCATCAGGACTCTAAATAGTGTTTTACAACAGAATATGTAGTTTTTTTTATCTCACCAGGGCTCATCAGTTTGTCTGTAAATACAGGGTGGAGGGAGGTTGCTCAAAGGTGTTTGACTTTTAAAACTGTCCTCAGGCACGTGAGACCTTTACAGGAAAAAGTCTATTTATATCAGTCAAACATCATATCGGAATATCCTGTTTACATGACCGGTGTAAAGATATAAAATGCAACTAAAGGGACTTTTTTTTGGCCATTTGTCTGTGGCTTAGCAGTCCTGCTGGATTTATAAACTTGGAGTCTGTGAATGAACTGAAATGACTACTTCTCTTTATCTTTGTTTGGCAGAGGCATTAAGGTCAGCTAGACAAAGAGAAAGATCAAAACAATTTTAAGGCTGCTGTTAAAAGTGAAACACAAAGTTCTGTAAATTAGGATATCACATTTTTAATTCACAAAGAAAAATAAGCATTTTTAACAATGTGCAGGAGTGCAAGTGAGATATTAAGTGATTATCTCAACAATAACAAAACTATCACTTCCATGCTACTAAATCAATATAGTGCAAGTAATAAAAACCATGGCAGATTGAAATACATATAAAGCATCAGGTGTGAGGATGTTGACATACTAATAGCAGCAGAAATATTCTGAAGAACATGAGACACTGAGCAAAAAAAAAAGGTTAAAAAATATCTACATCCTTCAAAGTGTAATCCAGAAAAGTATAACAGAAGGAAAACTAATAAACACACTGAGATAAATGGTGTGGTAATAACTTTATGGTCGTCCAGATTGTTCCTCCTGTATTCGTTGTCTGCATTTCTCTCTGAGTTTATCAATAGTTGCCATCGACAGACTTCCAGGTTCTGTAAAGATTTTCTGTTTAAAAAAGAGAGTTTGAGACAAGGTTAATAAACTGATTAATTTATGATTATTACACAGCTGTGTTTACATGGACCTTGTAATGTCCCTCATAATAACAACACAGACAGAATAAGCTTAATGTACACACATCATCCATAATAAAAACTTTTTCCTGTTCAGTATACTTAAGGTAAATCTATTCTCCTCAGTAAAGCTGGCCTGTTCAAGTTAAGTCTAACGGGTTCCCCAGCAAAAATGCATAATCTCATCTGCTATTTTATTGGGAGCATTTTTTGTTTTAATAAAGTGTTAGTAAAGAAGATCATTAGTGAATCAGTAAAAGCCCTTTAAAGGTGAAACAATCAGTTCATTAGTTAATATACTGATAAACAGAACATTTATCTGCAACAAGTTTAATCATCAGTTAACCATTTAAGTCCCTTTTCCAGATAAAATGCCGGAAATGTGTTGATTTCTTTATTTTCTTTGACTTTTACAATGGTAAACAGCATACATTTTCTCATCATACCTGCATGAAGGTGTGGCAGTCCAGAGTGAAAGCTCCACGTGTGATTTGTTTGAAGCACTCGCACACATCAGTCAAAGAGCGAGCTCGCAGGATCTCCGGCTGGTGGTGAATGATTAGAGTCAGAGCAACACGGAAGAGAACCTTTGAGCCCTCGTAGAAAAGACAATCCCAGACCCGCAGCACTGTCTTCAAGCACAAGAAACATAAAGGTGTCTGTAAAATGGTGTGCTTCAACATCACTGAGAATTATAAACCCAAACTTTTCCTCACCTCGATCGGCAGTATGTCAATGTAGAGGCAGATGAACCAGCGCGACACTACCAGTGTCCATATGCCGGGATACTGGTCCATGAGCTGTCCTACTGCAGGAGCTTTAGCCTTCACCAGCTCATCGAGAACCTCCTGGTCAGTTTTCAGGCCCATCATAGCCGGGCTGTAGAAGTCTATATTATCCAAAAAATAGATGAGTTTACACTGAACTGGTTTGTATCCGTCTCTGAGATCAAATCTAAATGTTTCAGATTGTTGTGCTCGTCCAGAACTTCTTGTGAGAGTGAATTTTTCATGTGGAGTGCTGCAAGGCTCCAACCTGGGTCCACTACTCTTCAGTCTTTAAACTATGGCACTATTAGTTTGCATCAATATACAGATGATGCACAACTCTTTATAGTCATTATTACAAATATTTTAGCTGCCTAATTGCATTAATGACATTAAAGACCCAAAACTCTACCTGGCAGCATTCTGCCCAGCAGTGCATCCATGAGCCAGAATGACTTCTCTTCATCCTTGGTGATGATCATGAGGTAGCCTGCAATGAAGTTCATGCCCTGACAAGAACAAAGACATGATCAATAATCAATGATCTAACTGGGAGCACTGTCATACTGTAGGTCACTGATCTACAGACACATGCAGCCAAAATATGAGCAGATTTTATGCTGGACTTATTTAGAGCAATGACATATTACTAAAAGCTTAATTAAGAATTTGATTTTGTCACAAATATATTGTCAATGTTCAATTGAGGGAACATACTTGAATGTACTGAGGGTGGAAAAGTAACTGTACATCTGTTGTTTTCACTGTGATAGAGCACGGGGGAATTTGCCTTTTTCCTCTAATATGTCTATTTTATTATGAAATACATTGTAAGACATTGTTTTTCATTAATATATGAATTTTCATTTCACCATCATCATATTACGTTATTAATTTTGCATAGCAACAGCTAATCATTCTGTTAATAAAAGTAAATACAATTTTTTAAAACATAGATATATATATATATATATATATATATATATATATATATATATACACACACACTGGCCTTCAAAACAAATCTAAGCACTAGCCAGATCAAGATCTTTACAATATGAGCTGATGCTCATTGAAATACTACCGCTTTCGCCCCGTGGGGGAGCGGGAAAAATCAACACACAATGAAAGTTACTTACAGTTGCTTTAACTGAATACGGAACCAGCAGGTCCTGATCTTTATGTAAACAGATGTTATGTTGATTAAGAGCAGAGAAAGTGCTTTCCTCACCTGACAGTAACCCACTTCCTTATTATGGTGTCCGTAGGCCAGCAGCACATTGTACAGAGCTCTCTGCAGGCTCGGTTCTGCTTCGCTCTGGAACAGGACGTTGTCAGGAAAGGTCCTATGCATGTCTGCCAAGAAAAATCGCAAGAATTGTTCTATATTATGGGCCTGTTTACAAGTTGAGTTGTGAATGTTTTTATGAAAGGAATAGTTGATTGTAGGGGGGGTGGGGAGACAGAATAATGCTTTTTGACGTCAGACATTTTTAGGGAGAAATAGAGAAAAACTCAGGCTTCACTAATAACATTAATGAGTCAGGGTCTGTTCTATTCAGGCGTCGCAGTGAGTCATAAAAGTGTGACAGTCAGCCAGCATTGACAATACCAGGACCCTGAAACTGAAGCAGCTAAATTTAATTTATTTATCATTAATTTTACTTTAGAAATGTCAAAATGTCTTCAGTGAAAGGGGTCTTTTGTTGCACCTGTATGAATGGTTTCCCTCAGCCGTGTGTCGTGCTCCATGGCCAGCAGAGATTGGTAATAACCCGGGTTACTCTCTAATCGTTCCTGTGCTCCACTGGCTGCCATCCAAATCCTGGCACGGTGCTCATTGGGTACACCTTTACGCACATACCTTTTCACTTCCAAAAACAGATTTTATGATTAGATCATGTGACCGCACAAGTAAAAAAAGGCCTCTTTAAACCAACTAGTGGCGTGTTTATACCTTTCAAGTTCTTCTCCACATTTGGTTTCTCTTCAAGGAGCTTGGACCACCTCTTGGACCGTCTGTTGAGGACGGCGAGGTACTCATTCATCATCTCGGTGTAAGATTCATAATCATGACGTCTCTCAAAGCCATAGGGGTCAATCCTGCTGGGGCAAAATCCACACAGTGCAGTACCAATGAAAGACTAAACACAAAGCACAACAATGAAGAAAGGGCTAACAGATGGGGTCACTTTCCTCCCCACCCTTTCTTTCTCGCTCCTGTTCCCCGATGACAGACACTACAACAGCCTCCACGGGGTCGGGTTTCAGTAGCGGGGAGATCAAATGCCCCGGCTGGATGATGAGTCAGTTTTAAATTACTTTCAAGTGGGATTAGTAGCAAGGAGCAAAATTCAAGCTCAAAAATAAACTCAGAAAATGATAAAAACAGCTTTTGTTCAGTAAAACAAAGAGCAAATGAATTAGGTGATGAGAGAAGAAGCTGATGCAAATATATGGTAGCCGAAAATACAAGAAAGACATGCAGTCACAAAGCTCACCTTTCACTGCCATTATTACACGTAAGAGGTTGAGAAGCATTTCCTGTCATTTCCATTGTGTGTCATGTGCTGCAGGTAGAGTCCACCGGGGCTATAAACAACCTGCACAGAGGAAGTTATTTCATTTCTGTCCCTTGGAAATGAACTGGCTGCTGTCAAGGTAAAAAACAAAGCAGTCTGAGTTTCAAATGACTCACCTTACAGTTTTTACTGAGAGGAGGAGCTAGTCTAAGTACCACCCAGGTAACATCCGCAGGTGTATTTGCATGTAAAACAATTGGAGGAAGAGAAACTGTAATGTTTGCTCGTATGTCCTCTTGCACATTATTGTCTGTGATGTATCAAAGTAAAGGTTTCATAACCTCCTGTTAGAAACTTTTATTTTGCCAGGATTGGAGCCTGGATTTTGGAAATACTGACTGAATTCAGATACTTTATTCCCCCTTAAACACATTTAAACCAGAGGATACAGTCTTCTTTATTATTATATTTATGATACAATTCAATTATGTTTAGTTAAAAGTTCCCGAAGAAATAAGGTTGAAAAAATGTTTTTACTCATTTGGTAGCCAGTTTCTTAAAGTGACTATATCATTTTTTTAAAAATAATATAGCAATGTTTCTGCTACCCCCAAGTGGCAAAAAAAATAAAAAATAAATTAACTGGTTTAATTTCCACTCTTAAAAACAGTCAAATAGTAGATTATTAAGTCATTCTGAGATTGTTACATCCATTGAATTCACAGAACAAGACAGAGGACATGTCCTGTTGTCCTTAAAGTATACGTCCATATTCTTAATGTTTGTCTTTGAGAACAATAGTTAGGTATATGTACACTGAAACAGGTTTTGCTTGTTGTAATTATTCGTCCTGTTCAAATTGGCCAACGGAAGATCCTGTACTAATGCTCTTCAAGCGGAGATTATGTGGAACAAAATCAACAGTCCTGGGACACCTGACTATTCTTCTGTAAAATAATAAATGTAAACCTATACTGAAATGGCAGCCGCAGACAGAGTTCTCTAAATTAGGTGAAGTTATACAGATGGGAATGCTGATCAATTAGAATTTTATACAAGTTCACCATTAGGTGGCACTAAATGATTTGAGAAATAGCTGTTGTAGCAGCAGCTGAGAGCTTCAATCTCTCACATATTTTATTAATCAAATACACATTCTAGTTCTCGATTGAATCAGGATAAATTCAATAAAATCATGTGCTAAAGATTTTTTGGGTAGGGGGGCTTTTATGCCTTTATTTGATAGCAATAATGGAGAGATTAAATAATAATAGAGAAACAAATAAAGGTTGCATTCAAACTAAAATGTTATGGTTCATGGTTCATCCTAAATCCCTCAAATAATATCTGGAAAATAAACATTTTGTTGGCTACAAAGAAGTCGTATGCAAAGGAAGGCACAACATGAAGATACATAGGGGAATAAATACTATCTTTAAGTTAAACTGATGCTGATCAGCTCATCATCATCCAACACTGCACTTTTGGTGTGTTGCATTGCAAACAGGGAATACCCTGTAATAACATACTGTGCTTGTTTTACAAACTTCCAACACCAAATTGGCTAAATTACCACGACTAAATAGTAAATAAAAACTATGGTTTGAAATCGTTTGTACTATTACATGAACTCTTCCATTATCTAAGTGATAAAAAGCCCCTCATTAACAACAAAAGAACTATTTGCATGTATGATTATGGAAAACCCATGCTTTATTCATCTTTCTTAAATGAACAATATACTTAGGCTACTTACATGATGTATTAACAATATATTCTAGTTTTCACTACCTTCAGTAACACTGGACAGATGGGCTTGAACAGAAACATAAATATTGAACAGACATATTTATTCATTAAGGCTTACTTTGTCGTCCTGTTGTCGCCCTCTTTAGTGTCCTGGCTACTGAGCTTGGAGCTTTGCACTGCCATAACATACAGATATGTGCCATGCAATCCTAAAGAGTCTGGAATTTATTAACTTTGAATTTGATTTTAATGCTGCTGAATTGTCACTTTAGCATTAATAATGTCTCAGGGGGATAAAAATAAAACTTGTGGTGCTGTGGTCTACATCGTGTAGAATTCAAGACTCCCAACTGAGATTAACCTGACAAATGAATACCACAAACCAACTATCTAAATTAAAGCACTGTCTTTACTTTCTTGAAAATGTATCGTGAAACCAGCCCGAGGTGACGTAAAATGTGTTTAACATGCTTTCAATGAGAAGCTCACAATTCCATGACTTGACAGATCCACCTAACAATTAAACCAACAGCATATCATCCACAATATTGAGGCATCCCGTTAGAGATCTTAGCATTTACTGTACATAAAAGAAACATCTTTTGCATTTATAAATTGAACATATTTATATTATTCTTCATATAGCTCTCTTTGTAAACTGTCCCAATAGATACAGCATGTACAGTAAAATATGCAACAGTTCTGTTGGTGCTGGTGTAGTGAGCACTCCCGAGATTAGAGTAAAACATGGGAACTTTGCACAGTCACTCAGAGCTTCATGTAACAAAACAAAGCTGACTAGGAAGAATCTTAAAACACAGTTTTCTCCTCTCCAGTCCCTTTAGAGTGCACACAGCCAGTGAGCCTCCTCTCAGTGCCATGTCCATTCCCACTTACAGGGCTGTGGCCTGACAGGTAGTGCTCCTCCTGGAGCAGAGCAGAGGGGTGTCCAGGATGCTGAGAATCCAACAGTAGAGACAACGGTGAATCCGGTAATGTCCGTATGACGCCTCAGTCTCACGAGGACAGAAAATGTGGCCAGTTGCTCTCATAGTTTTTACTCAGCTCCCTGAAAGGTGGTTTCCTGACAGTTTCAAGTGCTTCTGTTTTCTCTCTGAAGTCTACGATTTTTCACTTTTTGTTTGTACAAGTCTTAAAAAAAACTATGAAGTCACTGTAAAAGAAACAAGGTTCTGGCTTTCCAGAGTTGGGATTGGATTTAGAGAGTTTTACGTTTTGATCCTGTTACAATTGGTCGGGCGAATTCCACAAAATCATCTATAAGGACCGGCCACGCTCCTGAGAAAGAAACACAAAGATATCATCAGTGTCACACGAAATTCACAGCATGAATGAGAAAGCAAACGGATAAATGGTAAGTCTGAAGGAATTCTGTAGTCAACAACTCACCTTCCTCATCATAGTTTGACATATCGTCTGCAATCATGTTCCCAAAGTCCAACAATAGGTTCCACGTGTCCTTGGGGATTGACCGTTTATGGTGTTCCTGTAATGGACAGTTGCTGGTCAACATAGTGGTACATATAATGGTTTCATGCATCTTGCGTTCATTTTTTCCCTTTTCCTATGTCAAATTCAAGGTAGTACTGAAAGTAATCAAGGCACCATTACTGCAGTGCCTACTAGGAGGAGCTCTGCTGAAAAGTGTACAAATATCCTAATTTTACTGTATGTGAAACTTTACTTTCACTGGTTTGTTTCACTGTGTTCTGTTCAGGCTACTGTAATAAGTTGCCACTGCAGTAATGGTGGTGCTGTTAGATGGCTGAACACAAATCTTTCGATGGATTTGATTATAACCAAAAACTGTAGATATTTTGCTGTTATAACACCAAAAACCAGTGATGGACCAGGCAGTGTGTGTTCTGGAGGTCAAAGAGTCTGCAGGTTTTTCAAACACCATCTGGTTGCATTAGCTGACTCCCCTCTTTGACTGAGTCATCAGGGTGTAATGGAAGCCGAAATAGCCCTACCCCAGATTCCCCATCACTGAGCCAAATTCATTTCAATGTGGGATGCACCAATCCAACTTTATCTCATTTGGTATTGATTCCGATACTTCTTTCTTTTCTGTATTTCTAACTTTGCAGAACTCATTGGTATTGCTTTGGTGCAAGGTAACATAACGTCAGATAGCCATAAAATCGATCTGCCATGACTCAATAAATGTAACTAATAGATAAAATTATATTTTTGTAAGTCAGGTCATGGCCATGACCTGATCTGCTTTAGAAGGTCAGTGTTGGCACTGATACTGATCCTAATTTCACTTCTTTGACTCACCAAAAGGAATCTGTTCCAAAGATCGAGGAACTTAAATCGTCCTGACAGAACCAGGTTCCAGTAGGCTACAGCCATCTCCAAGTCTACACAAAGAGAAAAAGCAGAACTTTTCATTCTAAAAGTTTGTAATTCAGTGATACCATTTACCAAGTTGTTGTTGTTACGGTCACTCTTCTTACCTAGACCTTTCTGTCCAGGATTTTTGGCAAAGTTAAAGGTGAACTGGTAGAAGTCCTTGAACTTCCCACTATCTTTGAGCTCCTGCTCTAATCTTGGCAAGAGGGCCTTCAGTTTTTCTGGGCTATCACACCTAGAAGAAAAGACAATTTAAGCAAACAAACAAACAAACTCTAACTGAATACACACAGACACCCTAACCAATTGCAACATAGCCTTCTTGTTGCTGATGACACATTGCCCTAAGTTAACTTTGACACATGAACCTCAAAAGTCAAAACACTGCAGCTCTTCAACTGAGTCATTCCACGAAGACACAGAATACTCAAGCTGTGGTTGAGTGGGTCTATATATAGACAACCTTCCCTCCCTGGAGCTACACTAAGAGAAGCGCCATGCAAAGATAGTTCGGGCTCAATTTTTATGTCCCACTTTGGAGCATTACTCAGGCTGTTGATGTCAACACTCACCCCAACTCTGTCATTCCATCCAAAAACTCCTTCTTGCTGAACTCGCACTGAGTAGCAGCACGAAACTTCCACGCAACGACCAGAACGGTGATGCTGGCCGGATCCAGCGAGAGGTCATCACAAAACTGTTGGATCCCATCAATACCAATCTTATTCTCATCCTGGGGATCTACCAAGGGGAAAATACAGATACACTGACACTTTTTGCAAAGAAGTAGTGTGTTAACATTTTAAGGAATACAACCATTTCTGGAACAACTGTCATACTTACCTTTGTAGCGATTGTAGAGCTGCTCCAGCTTTTTCCGATCTACTGACGTTTTCATGGATTCCTTACAGTAGAGATCTGGATTCTGAAAGTAATTGTCGGTAGCAACTTCTAGTTTCCAGTCATTCTGCGTGAGGCAGTACACAGCTGTCTTCTCCCCAGCTTGTGTGAAGGACATGAACTGCCGTACCTTGTCCCTCTGCGAAGGCTTCAGCTTATGCTGTGTAAGTACAGGACAAGGGCTGTCAGACACGGGAGCGATCAGACCGGGAAATACTGACAACAACACGCAAACACACACTGAAACACAGACAATGACACACAGAGAGACACACACATCTACAGGCATTCAGGCAACATTTAGGACTGCGAGACACTCAGAAACACTCATATAAAAGGTTAGTCTGTCACACTGACAACAGATCATAGGTGGTGAGCCAAGACGCTGCGCCGGTAATTATGTCCTATCCAAAAGCAACATGGGCTTCTCTGAAGGGGGATGTTGTGGATTCTCAAAGCACATGCTGTACCCGGGAGGGCCCCTCAGATAACTACAGTCATAGATGTAACATGAGTAGGGAAATGGGATGCCTTCACCCGGACCTAGAGGTGCAACAAGTCTGGAGTGTAACACAAGCACCCTGCCAAAAATACATGGCAATATTTTTTATTTTTGTTTAAAAAGAAAGAAAAATCCAATGCCACAATATTGTCAGACACTTTATATAAACTTTACATACCCATATTGTGAAGATATTCTGTGATATAGGAACCTACACTTTTTTAGGATATGTGCACACTAGAAATGTTTAAGGAATTAGTTATGAATGCAAGCATGAGGTGGTAAATAAGTTTTCAATATTGAATCATTAAACTGGAATGCAGCTATTTAAGACCGTTAATAAACAACACTTGAGCTTTAATGTCACTGTCATACTTAAACCTAATTTCAGGTGACCTCTGGTTTCCTAAAGCTATGTAGAGGTTGTGCTTAGTTAATTAATCAATTAGTTTATCAACTAAAATAAATTGGCAACAAGTTTGATAGTCTTCAATCAATTCATTGTTTAAATCTTTTTAAAATACACAATATGTCATTTTTGCTGCAGGGTCCTTCACTCGAAACAAAAAGATCAAGCTTGAAAGTTTGAAGTAGCGTGAGTAGAGTGATGTTTCTTCAGCACCACTGTCATCGTTGCAGTCAGCTTCTCCCAGGTTATGATTCCATAAGTGTTCATTGTTCAGATTTTTCACAGGAGCCAATTTATCCATAGAGGTTTAAAAAAGAAATGCCCAAACTTCTCGTGGTCAGTTTCTCATTAAGTTAACATTTACTTATTATACTTGTGCTTAAATCAGTCATCTGTTATGGTAAAACGAATATTCCTGAGTTTTTGACTGTTTATTTTACGAAACAACCTATTCAAAGACATACCCATAGGCTCTAGGAAACTGTAATGAGCCCTTTCTACTATGTAACTTACTATAAATATCTTCACAATGTTAAAATAATCGCCTATGTCATTTTTTTTTCAAAATTGTTTGGTTTTTTGCCTACATCATCTCCTCATGACGCCGGCCACCTATGGTAAAATCTCCTACATCCTCAGTTGATCAGATCATGTGATTTTACCCCTTTAAGATCATCACTTCTTTGACAATTTGCCACATTCATAGGCATCAGATAAGAACCCAGCAAAGAAGACCTAGAGGGAGATTGTTTAGTTATCAGTGTTTTATTGTTGACACTAATATTGGTAACACTTAACTCTAAGGTGTCTACATAAGAGTGACATGAGTGTGTCATAAACATGACATGGGATGTGTCATGAACATTAATGACACTTTGAAGTAACAATGCTCATGATACTTGTCATGTCATGTTTCTGACAGGCTTGTGTGACTCTTATGTAGACACCTTCAAAATAAAGTCTTACCATATCTTGCTCAAGTCACAAAGGCATGTTCAAAAACTTGCCTAAGTCATTTATTTCTCTTAAGTTACATAATTTACACACAGTGTTATTACTATGCCAATAGCCATCCTTTGTTACATCCCCTTTGAGTGAAATGATTAATAAATGTCATATGTTACACTTTTGGGGAAGTTTTTTGTGTTTCCTGCAAAACTTGAAAAAATAGTTAGGCGATTATTTTAACAGGGTGACGATATTATAATGAAACATCCCCCAGCTCTATGGGGAAAAAATCACCATGCCACCTTCTCACAGCAGCAGAAGTGTCTGAACACTTTGCACTCCACTGAAGAGCATTTCCTGAAACCGGAGACTAAAAACTCTGTGAGTTCAGCAAGCTGCTAATGACTCCACCAACCGTTACCGATTTCTGTTAAAAAACGGCCACATGAAGTCAAAGGTCTGTACCGGCTGCTGTTCAGACTGCACGGATTATTGTGCGACCAGATGGGCAACGTTAGGTTAGCATTGTCTATATACCACCAGCTAGTAACTTATACTGGCTAACGTTAGCCAAGTTAGCCTAAATGTATCAGACATCAACGATGGAGATAGTAACACGGGAATACACTGTCAGTATGCTTAAGGATAGGTCAGGATTTCACTCAACTGACCCCGTGAGCGTCTGTCTTTGAGGTTCAATGACTGAGCTGATCGCAACCGAAGTTACCAGACTGCCAAAAAGGGACGTGTAGCTAGCTAGCTGCTCTCAAAATATCTACTGACCTTCCCTGTTATAGCAGCGAACACAACTAACTCATCATTGTTGACTTGCCAGAACGCGACACGGTATGCACTTTAATACTACGGCAATAGTATTGAAGGTAAGCCTTAATGGCACCAAAGACAATGCCCGGGTTTGTGTTTATTTTGGTTACCTACCATTTTTACACCCGCTGTTTGACCAGTTTGGTAGCCCGACTGTCGCTTATTGTGCGCATGCGCGGAAGTAGTCGGGCAGCTCTTTTTTTTCTTTTCTTTTAAGGCAGGGGTCTCAAACTCAAATTACCTGGGGGCCGCTGGAGGCAGTATCAAAATGACCAAAAAAGACACAAAATGACAAAAAAAAAGACATAAAATGACGGAAAAAAACTAAATTACTAAAAAAAGACACAAAATGACCAAAAAAAGACAAAATTACTAAAAAAGACACAAAATGACAAAAAAATACACAGAATTACCAAAAAGACACACTTATTAAAAAAAGACACAAAATGACCTAAAAAGACACAAAATTACAGAAAAAAAAACTAAATTACTTTTTTTTAAATGACCAAAAAAGACACAAAATTATTTAAAAAAGACACAAAATTACCAAAAAAGACACAATAATTACAATACAATAATTAAAGGGACCTTCCACACAACACAGTAAAGTGCCATTCATATAAAACTCACATTTAACCTTCATATCAAGGTGGGGGCCACAAAATATTGTCACGAGGGCCGCGAGTTTGAGACCCATGTTTTAAGGCAAAGGCGAGAGAGACCACAGGCCAAACATTGACTTTCATGCGTTGGTTAGTTTTGTAATTTTAGGCTATTTTGATTCTATAACATGTATGTTTATTGATCAAGTTGAAAGAAAACATCTAAAATACAAATTGATGTGTTTATTTGACAATACTTGTTTATTTGCGTTGATAGATGTATCCATAATTCACCAAAAGTTAGCATTAGATAATGCCTCATATGTATATTTAGACATAATGTTTCAGGAAAGGTGTAATTCAAAAAAGATAATTGGCTTAATGTAAGTTACCAACTGGGGAAGTTTCATGGGGATATCAATAAGTTAAAAATGTTTACTCCATTCCCTTGAGGTGTCTTGTCAAATGTAAACAATGTTCCCATTGTCTGAGCAAGAACTCCACAACAGTAGCACTAACATGCACCAACATTTCTAGTTTCATTCATCTTAATATTATGACCTTTTTTGGTTGCAGGCCTAACTACATTTCTAAAAAGTATTAAAGTGCCTCTTGGAATCACATTAAAAATGATAACAAATTCTGGAGGGGTTACCGGGAAATGGTATGTTGATAAGAATACTCCATAAGTGAACCAATAGCGTCACCACAATTAACTCACCAGCAGAATCTGATTCTGAACCCATTTTGCAAAGAAAAGTGTTTTTTTCTGCTGAGCAGCTATAGTAGATTTAATTAGAAAGATGAGATTATGCAGCAACTGATCTGTTGTTATTTGCCTTTTTTGGTAATCATTTTGCGAAATGTATCAAATGTGCATGTGCGTGTGTGTGTGTGAGAGAGAGAGAGATAGAGAGAGATATTTTTTCCTTTGTTAACCATGAACACCACAGGAAAACTCCAAAACTCTTCACTCTCTACAAACACTCTGACTTCCAACTTTGGTATGTTCATGGGCAGCGGCGAAAAAATAAAAAGGGCACATTCTGCAGAACATGGGGCCCCACCGGCACGCAAAAAGCTATGATGTATGATGAAACAGCCCTCATTCTTGATTATGATTAGCATTAAGTCTAAAGGAGACCCAGATAAAACCAATTAATGATATGGTACTTGAAACCATTTAACCCAACTATGTAAGGGGGTATGCCCCCCCGGGAGAAAATTTGTACATTTTTAAGTAAAATGCATCACTTGTGCACTTTGAGAGCTAAATGAGAGCAAACACCTCACATTCGTCATAACGGCGCCACATGAACAACGCCACTTTCGCATTCCCCGTTCGTTGGCTACCAAAGAGAGGAACGTCTGCACCTCATCAGCTTACCACAACATGTTTTTTCGGTTTGCCATATTCTTGCTCTAGAGGGCACATCATCATGATTTATTGTATGAAGGGGCACCCTAGAGCAGTAGTTCTCAACCTTTTTGAGTCGCGACCCCCAATTTAACATGCATGTTGTCCGTGACCCCCGCTCACTGAACACAATCTCACACGCACAGTTCAGATCATACAAAAAAGAAACAAAACCACCAAAAAGACACAAAATGACAAAAAAAGACACAAAATGACCAAAAAAAGACACAAAATGATCAAAAAAAGACACAAAAGGACCAAAAAGACACAAAATGACTAAAAAAAGACACAAAATGACTAAAAAAAGACACAAAATGGCTAAAAAAAGACACAAAATTACCAAAGAAAGGAAACAAAATGACCAAAAAAGACACAAATTGACCACGAAATGATCAAAAAAGGACACAAAATGACCAAAAAACACACAAAATGACCAAAAAAAGACATTAAGTGACCAAAAAGACTAAAACACATGAACACTTTAACACAGTGGAGACAGAGCTGACTTCCAAAATGATTTGGCGACCCCCAGAAATCATCTCGCGACCCCAATTGGGGTCCCGACCCCAAGGTTGAGAATAGCTGCCCTAGAGGACACTCAATCATTTCACCCCAGGGGAGGGGTTGCCCCCTTCCCCCCTCTGAGTCCGCCACTGTTCATGGGCTTTAAGTTGGAATGTGGAAACAACATGGGAGTATTGTATATTGTTTGGTTGGGTTAGTTTAGCTGAGTCAATTGAATTTTGATGATTGAAACTTGAGTGATTTTGTCCCAGACATGATGCACCAGTACATTCCCTAAAATCATTAAAATATTACTTTACCTGACCCTGTTATCAGGGTTAATACTAATGAGGTAACATTTTCTAACTAAACTAGGTCACTCTACATGGACAGAAGCTCATGGTTACAACCTAATATATCACAAATTACATGTGAGCAAGAAAAAATGGTTATACATGAATTCATAAAATGTTTCTAACCATCAACCAAAATGTACATTTGTCTACCATGTTTCTGGATTAGTTGATGTCAACTCTGTAAATTTGAAAATCCTGTAGAAATTATAAACTATTAAGTAAGAGAAAGATTAGAATCCAAAGACTAAGTCCCTATATACCACGAGAAAAACCTTAAAAGAAAAATTAAATATCACTGTCTGTTAGGGCAGACTGAGGCTCAGCTGAGTTTTATCTCATGTGAAAATGAATACACCCTTCAACAAGTGTGAAGGGTGTAAGAATAACTGATAAAGTATCAGTGGATGTCAGTCTTCCCTTCTGTTTTACAGTAAAAGGGCATAATTGGCAGCTGGGTTTAGTAAAGTCACTTTAAACGTGTTTATTCACAGGACTATATATATATATATATATTTGAAACTTTATTAAAGCAACATGGTGCAATACAAGACAATACACCAATAAAACACAGTCAGGGGGTTTCAACAATACAGAGGCAAGCTTTCATACAAAAACATTGTAAAGTGTACATAAATTCAAATTTTCTATAGCTTTCATGTTGGTAGATTTCTTAATAGACCTAATATATTGTTTTGTTTCATTTTCAAAGACAAGAAAGAAAGGTTTTTGAGTAACGTAACGACATTTATGGATATGCCATTTGGCTAACTGTATTATGAGATTGATGATATAGTATTGTTTTGTTTTTTTGCAAAAGGAAAATCAGTGAAACCAAACAGTATATGTTCAAAACACAGAGACAAATGAGGTTCAATTGAAAAATAAATCAGGTTACAAATATCTTCCCATCATTTAGTTGAGAAAGGGCAGGAGCAAAATAAATGAAAAACATCTTCAGGGTGTCCTTCACAGAAAGAGCAGTTTAAGTCTATGTCTTTCTTAAATAAGTAAATTCTGTGAATTGTCTTGAAAGATACTTCTTTAACCTTATTATTGATTATATGTCTAGCAGGTAAATTCCAGCTCTTTTTCCAGTTAAGGTTGTTAATAAGGTTATTCCAATAGGTTGTTACATATGGAGTTGATACGACTTCTTTCTGAAATAAAGAGCGTATATTACGGTTACTATTGCGTGTAGAGGAAATAAGTTCACTAGTAAAATGTATATTCACACTCCTGTACAGCAGATGGCGGTATATGTCTGTTTGAGGCGGGTTGGTGTCCTCCAATCCCAAGAGATGTACGTTGTGGGCATGAACCACTCTGACTGCTTTGCTTTCGTCTCATCGATGCTGTCCAATCACACTGCGCTAAAGTGAGACACCGCCAAGATCAGATTGTGAGACGCGCTGCTGTAGCGAGGCTAGCACAGAGTGGATAGAAAAGGCTAACAAACAATTTGCTAACTTGTGAAGTGCACCGGTAAGCCGTATTTATCGACTTGTGGCTCGCTATACAGCTGTCACAAACGAAAGTTCTTGGTGTTGAATATCTGTTGTATCAGTTAATGTGGTTTAAATTTCTTGAACATGGACTGAAATGGACACAAAGCTAACATAGTAAAATTGCAGCTAATTCTGGCAGTAAGGTCGATGACAGCTGTGGATTAGCTCAGCCGCTAGCTCCCAGCTAGCGTATTGCCAGTTAGGCTAACAAAGCGCCGGTGGTCCTGGCTTTCCAACCGTAGTCGCGAGTTAGCCCAGTGCTAAACTACCTAGTTGGCATAGCTAACTAGCAAAATACTAATTGTCGCTGTACTTTATACGTTAATTCTGATGTAGCGTCTGACAAGGTGCTAATTTACAGTATGTATGTATAATACGATACCGGCGTAACCAGCACCATTTGTTAGTTTTACATAACGGTTCATGGTGACTGTCACCGAATTTGTTACGTTAACGCACATTAACGAAACGGTGAAAACGTTACGGGATCAAACGAACGTTGGTGTTCTGGAACGTTATAAAAACAAACGTTTAGAATGCGAGATCAAACAAACGTTGGTGTTCTGGAACGTTATAAGAAAAAACGTTTAGAATGCGAAGATGGGTTCCATCAAACCATTAACGTTAATTAGGACAAATTGAATCACCGATAGAGTTGATATTGTGTTCAAAGTAAATTAATGAGGCTATTTTAGGTTTGTGGTTAAATGCATCTACAGTGCAAATAAATGAAGTGTTTGCGATTGTAACTTGTGGATAAGCTCACTGCTGTTATGTTTGTTACGGACAAATATCTGACAAGAAGTATCTGTCAATAAAGCCACATTAAACATCAACAATCTAATCAACAGAAAGTGACGGATATATCAGAAGTTGTGTTGAAATAACTTCCAGTAGTGTAATTAGAATTTGGATAAAACACAACTCGTTTTTATTTAATTGTTGACTTTAGGCGTTTACTTTTTCAGTGGTTCGTCTTTCTTCAAATAAAAATGATCACTTTTTAAATGCAGGTCCATACTCGACCAAACAGGCAAATCCTGGTGTTGCTTACAGTATAGCGGCAAAAGACATATTGTTGCTGTAATAATATACTCGAGAGTTAAATACTCAAGGCTAAAAAAATGTTTAACCGTGGTATTAACTATAGAATTATGAAAAAGTAGTTGGACATTGCTTAGTTTGTTTCCTGTTTGGTAGGATTTAGACCTCCTCTTCCTCCATTCTCAAATGCCAACAACAACAGCCGTCGAAGAAACAGCAGAGTGCACTCGTAAGTGCACAGAATCACTATATTAACTTCACTAACCGTGCGAAATGCACACACATTTCTTAAATGTTAACTCATGCATGATTTTCTCTGTAATCTGCAGCCCGGAACCAAATAATCGTTAAATTCTATGTCAATCCTTTCAAAACGTGCATAAGCTAACTAGCTAGCTAACGCCAGCAAGCTGAATCTGAGGCTAACTGTTAGCAGGAATAGTTAGCGAGCTGCATTCAACAAAAGATTGTTCATTGCTGCCGTCGTGGGGTGTGAATGGTGTTACTAGCGCATGCAGCAGTAATATCTGTAACAATATGGTGCTATCCCTCCAGTTACATTAATAGTTTTGCTCTGGAGTGATAAAGTTAGCATGTTTTTGTGACCTGTAGCAGAAGTTGGACGATGCCTCTCCTCCGGACATGCTCGGTACCTGAAGTAGGCCTTGTGCACACTTAGCGTAGTAAAAGTTGTGAGCATCAGTTGATGGTTTAATGTGTTTTTCTGCATCCACTATACATTTATAAATAGCCCCCAGAGGCTCATACGATCGAGAGTGGGCTGAAATGTACACATTTTCCGTCATTTTTTGTCACGATAACTCAAGCTAACGGTGGTGGTAGCTTTGAACAGTGTGCTGGCAGCAAGCTGTTCAAATGGGCCTCACAAATAACTTAAGTTAAATTAAACCTCAACAAAAGAGTGAAATATACCTAAACCTGAGGAATTATATCAAAAAAACGTGATGTTTGGGTGAACTTAAACACTCACCACTATCATTAAATGGTTTTACTTCTTTCTGTCCTCAGGGGTCTGAAAATTGATAAATAGAGGAACATTTTCATTTTAGCCTGAAGCTCAACTCCTCCGGTCCTTTGGGATCATGGCTAAAGATGTAAGTAACCATATAATTGTTTTTTTATTGAAAAAAGTGCTGTTTAGCCACTTTGTAGGCACTGCAGCTAGTTTCTTCTTTACTCTTTTTGATTCACTGACCTCATGCAGTGTCTCGAATGTGATTTCTGAGTGTAATAAGCTCTTGACTTTTGCAGGCTGGTCTGATAGAAACAAACGGAGAGCTGAAGGTTTTCATCGATCAGAATCTAAGCCCTAGCAAAGGTATATATTATATTTGTTTCCATACAGCAGTTGCACATGGTGCACCTCGTTTTCATTCCATTATTTTCCTGCATCCTAACTCTGCCACTTTTCTGCTAATACTTTACTTTAACTACTAATATAAACAGGGGTGCACATAATATATAGGGCCAATAAATTATTGGCCATCACGAAAAAAATATATTTGGTATTATTCTGGAAATTAAATTATAGCCAATAAATAGAGCCACAAATGTAAATAGAGCAATGAAAGTCCAATAGCTGTCATTGACTAAGAATATTGTCCACAAACACTTTCTTTTTGTTATGAAACACAGTCTACAATATGGCTTTCATTGTGTTGCATTTGCAGACTAAGAAGCCATAGATCAGTTGTATAAAAGCCTATTTTTCTTGAGTATTTAATACATAGAATAGTCAGTTTGAGCTTTCCATCTTTGCTCACTACATCTTGGCCTTTCTTACCCTCAAACTACAGGTTATGAGCTTTTTTAGGTTATTCTTTTTTTTTTTTTTTTTCTTTCAATTATTGGTAACCTAATCTGTTTCGGCCTTGAGAAGCAAGGCCGAAACATTGAGAAGGTAATTATTGCTGATCAGTATTGCTTATCAGTATTGGCTAAAAAACAAAACACATCATGCACGTCTAAATATATAAGATTATGTAAGGTTTTTTAGTTAATTTAATTGCAAAAGCACTCTTATCAAATGCAATTTAGATCAACGAGTTGGCCACCTGTCAGACTGGATGTGTCTGACAATAGTAGTGGACATTTCATGCAGTCTAATTAGCTTTATTGCCCCTCCCACAGAGTAAACTGCCTTTTTTCAGGTTTAGGGCTAATCTACTTGTAGTTGGACGATAGGGGGCAATGGAGTATCAATAAAGAGCTCTACTCATTACTGGTCTTGTGTCTTTTAGGTGTCCTTTCTTTGGTCACTGTCCAGCCAACAGCTGCGCCTGTGGCCAAACAGCTACTACCAAAAACTCTTGGGCCATCCAATGTGAACATTGCTGCACACATGCAACATGTGCCACACATGGTGAGTAATGCTCCACACGACTGCCACATGGTTTTATCGTGTCAGACGTTTGTGCTTTCTTTGCCACGTTTGTAAGAGAGTTTAGAACCTTCCAATAAATATAAAAAAGTTATTCTCTTTAAATTTTCATTAACCTGAATCTGTATTTGCGTGCAAATTTGCATGCTGGGTTTCTCTGCTGTGTCTTACGGTTGTATAAGCCCCTCATTTATCATTGTGAGGTGACCGGGCGGAGGGTAGGTGGAGGCCGTTGATCCTAAGCTCATCAACTCTACAGTCAGCAGGATTACACCCATCATCCCATTATATACAAGGAATGTATACATAACGGGAATGAGCTTAGATATCACCTTAGTTAGGGAATAGATCACCTGTCTCCTAGACGCCTCATATTTCTTTTGAGGATGCAAAGTAATTTTAGTAATTTCTTTCATTAATCATTGGCCATGTTTATGACCAATAATTGATTAGTCAATTAAAAGTTGAAAAATAAGGAATATGTATTTTTCTGCCTTTTAAAGATAAAAGTTTAAACATTTGATCTGCTATTATTACAGCACAATTCAACTTTATTGGGCATTTGAAACATAAATAATAGGAGTTAACTCCAACTGCACACAGTGTTACCAGAGAGGGTCCAAATCAAACAAATTCCTTGATATTCAGATAATCAGTGACTGACCTGGTCCCTGAACACCAGTGAGCCACTAGTGGTTAACCACTTTGCTTTAATATTTTCTTTATTTTTCTCTGTAATTTTTTTAGGTGATAGGAACACCTCAAAGGCCAACGGTATCCAATACCATTTTGGTAAACAGCCCACATACGCCCAGTTCCCAGTTCCTCACTCAGAGTCAACCATCAGACGCCTCTCCATGGTCATCAGGGTAAGATTTTCAAAAGGTCCTGAAGTTTTTAGATTTAACCATGATTGTTAAATTAGGGTTTTTTTGCTTCATCACGTCAAATAATGGGGGACGAAGAAAGAAAATGAACACATTTGACCTGCTAATCATTGTGTGGTGGATCTGTTTTGTCTGCAGCAAACGCGGTAAGAAAGGGGAGAAGAATGGGAAGGGCTTGAGGCATTTCTCCATGAAAGTGTGTGAGAAGGTGCAGAAGAAAGGAGTAACCACCTACAATGAAGTGGCAGATGAACTGGTTGCAGAATTCAGCTCTGCAGACAACCACATGTCACCCAACGATGCGGTGAGTGCTGAAGCTGCATTACATTTCCTCAGAATTATCGAACAGTTCTAGATTTTATTATCTCATAATAATTTATACGTTTCTGTTAATATTTCGAACCTTTTTTTTCTTATCTTAGCATGTGTACGACCAGAAGAACATTCGGCGGCGTGTGTACGATGCACTTAATGTGCTTATGGCCATGAACATTATCTCAAAAGAGAAGAAAGAAATCAAATGGATTGGCCTTCCCACCAACTCAGCGCAAGAGTGCCAAAACCTAGAGGTAGAAACACACAGTGAAGACTGTTTCCACTACAGCTTGTGTTGGAGACGTCTTGCCTTTTTACTTATGTTATAATTCTTATTCCTTCATTTGAACTGCAGGTGGAGAGACAAAGGAGGCTGGAGAGGATTAAGCAGAAACAATCACAGCTTCAGGAGCTCATTCTGCAGGTTAGTGTTTAAAACTGAACATTGTTCTTGTAAAGATTTCATTAATGGCAGAGCTGTTGAATTGAATCAGTGTGTATACGACATGCACATCATAGCTTCATAATCATAGAGAAATTCTTTGAAGTTTAGACCAGTTGCTCTGCTGCAGACGCATGCAGTGGGACAACACAGCAGTATGAATCCAGCTCGCTGAAGAAAGTAGCAGAAATTATTTTGAAATGTTGAATGTGCCGTTACTCTAACCTCCCTGCAGCTGCTTCAAAGTTGTCATCTTTCTTT
The DNA here is from genome assembly GCF_030273125.1 of Centropristis striata. Classification (NCBI taxonomy): domain Eukaryota; kingdom Metazoa; phylum Chordata; class Actinopteri; order Perciformes; family Serranidae; genus Centropristis; species Centropristis striata. The sequence continues at coordinate 13,647,854 of NC_081526.1, forward strand.
GATCTTGTCTTACAGCAAATAGCTTTTAAGAACCTGGTTCAGCGGAACAGACAGACAGAGCAGCAGGCAAACAGACCTCCACCTCCCAACTCCATCATCCACCTTCCCTTCATTATTGTCAACACCAGCAAGAAAACTGTCATCGACTGCAGCATCTCCAACGACAAGTATGTGATTGCACGAGCCTTCAGTTTCAGCACTTTTGTGCGAGGAGATTTACCTTCAAGGCTTGTTTGGGGATCTTGAGTGTCAGACTTAATAAGGTTGGGCGTCAGGATGAGCATGATAAAACTAAACGTTTTTTAAGATGACTCATCATTTATTAAGCAGCTGGCTTTTAATGTGAGACCTTCCCTCTGGCAAAAGGATTTTCATGCAACATGCTGTCAAGGCCCACCGGAGATAGAACATGAACAGTCCACTGACATGCAGTTAAAAGTCCTGTCCTGCTCCCAGCGTATCTTATTAATATGGTTCGTACACCACTGTTTTACTGTGGTGTGTGGCTTGAATGCTTATCTGTAGCAGCTGAGGCTAAATTAAGTGTTTCAGTATGAATTTCATTATGTTCTGTGCAACCACAACTTCTGCTATTATGATTAAACGCCTTTGATGGTAAAGAGAAAGTGGATTTATACACTTGTCCTTACAGCATCAGTGGGAGTATACCTAAACTGTTATGGTGTAATTTGTAACAAACACATAATTAACTTCTCTTAAGGTCCCTGGTTGAACATTAAGTATTTTGGTGGGAAATGTAAAGAAGTCATGCTAAACTAATTGCATTGCGGCTTTAATGCACTGCAAAAATCCCAATCCTATTGATGCCTAGATGCCTAGGGAACTAGTTTTATTTTCAGTTCTTTTTACCTCTTTACGCAAAACATAATGTCCATAAAAGCTGAGGAACTGGATAGAAGATAATAAAACAAGTCTGTTTAACTGAAATAAGCAAACGCACCACAGTATTTCCCTGCAGTTCCCATATGCAGCCAATGTGAGTCAATTAAAACCTTTTAAGGGATAGTTTTTTTCTTTCTTTTCAGGTAGGGTTGTATGAGATACTTATCCATAGTCTTATCATTATTCATCAATAGATGGCAGTTGGTATGCCCCCAGTTTGGACAAGCAGGATGTACAACAGGTACAGAAGCTGAGCAATGTACATCTGTGGACCGGGGCAGCAGCAAAATGTATTTTAGACGCAAAAACAAAAACAAAAACAAAAACATTTGTTGAAATGCAAGCTTTATTAAGTATATTTTCACTGCTTTACCTTGCAGTCGGACAACCCTGTTATGTTTTCATGGTGGGAACCGAAACTGTTCTACTTTCTCATCAAAACCACTAGACTTAGAAAAAAAGTTCAGTCTGTTTGTGTGACTTTAGTGTTTTTCGGGACTTAGTTCAGATTCACCAAAGTCATCAATAACACAAACAAAGTAAAAGATCGAGGCAGCAGTTTATTGTTTCAGGGTAACCCACAAAGTCGGGAGAACCATCGAGTAAATACTTTCCTTTTAGTCAACTGAAGAAAGATCAAATCCTTTTACAATCACTTGAGGTCTCGAATCTAAGTGGGCCTAAATTCTCTTCATAATATGTCTTGGTGTCTATAAGCAGTTGTTTTCTAGGTTTTGCCATCTCTACTCTCACCATTTCTTATGCCCTCTGTTCTTCCTCTTTCTCAATTGCAGGTTCGAGTATTTGTTCAACTTTGACAGCATGTTTGAGATCCACGATGACATCGAGGTGCTGAAACGTATGGGCATGGCCTGTGGGTTAGAGGTGGGAAAGTGTTCTCCAGACGATCTGAAGGTTGCACGCAGCCTGGTGCCCAAAGCTCTGGAGCCCTACGTTATAGGTCAGTGCTACAGCCAACAGTGTATGACACACTCATCTGGAGTTATTAGTCTGTGGCTGTTGAGCTACTTTCGATGCACAACAGTTTTCTGCTTCACATTAAAAGCTTTTTATATAGCAAGTACTTTTTGCTCAACCGCCACATTAAGGGCACCCTCAAATAGTACTAGAACAGGGCTTTCTCCATCAGCTGATCTGTTTTAAAGATTGTAAAGAAAAGAACAATGTAAAGCAGCAGCCTCAGTGAACTGGCAATAAGTTACTGCTTAAAGATTTCCTTCAGTTTCGAGTAGTTCCCTACATCTCGATGTCACTAAACTATGATGAAGTGTTTACTTTCACCCTCCTTTTGTGTGGACAATCTTGTCAATTTCACTGCATTTACCTTTAAATTTCATTAACTGTGTCTGGCTGACACGCAAATCATTGATAGTTCTGCAGTCTGTAAGCTGGATGTCAACTGATGCAATTGTATGACACTTTGAATGATTTAGATCTGTAGCTTAAAGATTGTCCCTATTCCTTTTCTGCGTATCATAAGCAAATTATTTTTGCAAGATATTGTAGGATTCCAGGTGGTGCAGGACGCACCCAGAAAGGGAGGAATCAAAAGTGTAAAAGCTTTAATTAATATGAAAAAAGGGCAAAATTTGACAGATTTTGTTAAAGTGATGCCATGGTGGAAGTGAGGTTTGAACCAAAGTTGTATAAAGCCTATTAGAACAAGGTTACAGGGGTGAGGAATGCCTGTGGCAACCTAGGTCCTATTTCTGTCTGTTGTTGATGAATTTTGTCTTTCTTTCCAGAGATGGCAAAGGGTCCCATCAGCAACGTCTACATCACTGGAGGGTCCTCAGCAAATGGAGCCCGTTACCCTGCAAGGTGAGAAGTCTAGCCTGCGTTTCAACTCATGAATTAGACGGAAAGCAGATGTTTTAATGCTTCTCTTCCACATCTAACAAGTGATAAAACTCCCTCCTCCAGTGACGGCTGCACCGACGGCACCATGGCCTCCAGCTCAAATGACTCTCACTACAGCGGCTCTCGTGTGGAGACTCCAGTGTCTTATATGGGGGACGAGGACGATGAGGACGAGTATGATGAGAATGATGACGAAGACTAACCTGTCTACGCCTCGCCACTCCAACAAGCACAGTCCTTGAAAACCACCTTCACCATGGGAATTTAGTCCCCTTTTGTGTGTGCTTCTTCACCCTTTTCCCCCCTCGTTTCCCCATGCCTGTATTTCTGTCTGGCTTTCTCAGGGGTGTAGATGAATATTGAAAGAACAGAGGTGTATGTTACACCCATCTTTTTCTGCTCCTGAATCACGTGCACCTGCACCACAGCTCTGGGGGAGGCGTCGTCCAAGGGAACTGTAGAATGTGGCCCGGCCACCACGCTGAAGTCTTTGTATGTTTAATCCACTTCTCAATAAGCCATCCCACTAAAAAACAACCTCTGTAAAACCTACTGCTGTTGGAGAATGTATAATGTACTTGTTTGAATAGTTATTCCTATTATTTGCAATTACATATGGCAGACATGATAATGATCAAAATGTTCCAAGATGGCCAAAGTGTCTGCTTTAACATGCTGTGTTAGTACAACACCATGGATTCTGAATGGCCTGATGCGGACGCCATGGCATCCCAGGATGGGGCTCCATCAGAAGTGTTGATACTTTTTGTTTTGTGTTCTGGGCAATAATTTGAAATAGTTTCTTATTCTCCATTGTGTTGGGCTGGCTTCCTTCTGTTTTGTAGGCAGCTGCTTTCCTGATCTTGTTCGCTAGTTTTTTGTTGGGTTTTTTTGTATTCTTGGAGTTGAGGACTTCTCCTTCACCGCCCTGTCAACGCCTTGGTAGTGTTTACAAAATAATGGCACCAGCAAGGTAAAGACTTTTTATAACCCAGGCTCCTGATAGGTAATAAGCATTGTTTGTGAATTACGTATATGAATCCGACCATTGTAGCTTATAGTATCCTTTAGAGGCCAGTGGTAAAGATAGACCTTGAAAAATTATTGATGTAACAAAAAATGTGTGGTTGCATAGGTCTTTATTGTACTCCCTTCAAAGATCTCCCTTTTAAAACTTAGCAACACATGTACTGACTCTTCCAAAAACCTTTTCTGTAATCTAATATAAGTTTGCAAATTAAAATATAGATTGTTTTAATAATTTTGTATCTATAATTTATACAGGTTTAATGCAGAAACGAAAGATTTGATCAAGGACCTAGGTTGTGTTTTTTTTGCTTTTTTATAAATTCTTAGAACTGCTGTGTATTCCTCAAACATTTAATCTGCCTAAGGATTAAGACCCTGAACTGATTGGAGACTGGTTCCTTTAAAAAGAGGTGGCTGGTGAAGTGTTTGGAGAGGTGACTGCTTGTCACAGGAAAGCTAAAGGAAACATGGTAGACACCAAAGAAGAGGATAGCTATGAGGTGAGAACTATTGATTATATGCTGCTTTATTCACTTAAATTATCCTGCCTTAGTGTCACATTTATCAGCTTTTAATTTTAATAAGGGTTTGAGTAGAGAGCAGCTGACTTTACGACGGGCTTTTTTTTTTTTTTTTTTTTTTTAAAAGAAAAGGTGCCCAAGTGTTTTTGACATGTAGAACTGATAAGGACCAAATGCTGCAGACACCGGAGAATTTAGATGTTTTTCTGTCTCAACAGCTTAATACGTCCAATCTTAAGTCAGCAAAACCTGTACATGGATGCTCCCTTTTTTGCTGTAAAATCTCCCACATTTTAAAGAAAAGGTTCATTTTTACACAAGGGACAGGACTATCTGTACATTCAAGGTTTTTGGCTACTGTTGTCATTATTCCTGCTAATTTTGGCTGCACAAAAATCCTGTGATTTATAAAATACTATCCTAGTTTGTAAAATTACATTAAGTTCAGCTATAGCTAAAATGGCTGTTGAGGGAACTTAAAGGGGGACATTTTGGGGTTAAAATAGCTTGGCTAACATGTCCAGTTTGTTAGTCAACACAACTGGGTAATCAACAAAGTAACACTGTTTTTATTATAAGATTCCCTTTCCATGTACCTGCAAACTGTTTCCTTGCTAAATAGTTGCAGAAAAATGGCAACACAGAGCAGTTGTTTGCTCTAAAAATATTTCCAAATACTATCCCACTTGGTTTAAAGGTGGGCTGAGCCATTCTGGAGAAAATATGTTGATATTGTATTTGAACTCAACACCCAAACAAATGCTGCTCTCCTCTTTTTACCAGCCCTTTCGCTCCCACTGCATTTTTCTTTATACGCACGTGACCTTTCCCCTTTCTGTGCACAAGCAAGACCCTGGCTGTTGCTGTTCTGCTGGGGCAGTGTTGTGTGGTTCTGTCAGAGTTTGCCATATAAAGAAATCAGGGCTGTGTATAAACAATTTATTTTTCCCCCAGCACACACAGAACAGCATGTGGACCATGAGGAGATATTTGCTGAATTTGACAAATGTATTGGATTAGAATTGCTGACTCCATCTTTAACCCTGCCAAGGCATCATATTAACTTCAGCTAAAAAAAAAAAAAAAAGAATGTAATTTTTACTCAAAACTATGACTGTGGACTCTCCATCACGAAATGAGTTTTGAGGCGGACTCTCTTTGTGGTGAGTACAGACAGGAGGAACAGTTACAACATCAAAAAATCCATCCATTTTCCAGATTGGTATGTCAGTAATGTGGTCAGAGACTAAACATTTCAAATCGTTTAATATTCCCCCCTTCACAGACTGATTTACTCTAAGGATTTATGATAATACATTTGGAAATGTAAGCACCAGCTTGTGTATTGGAACATCGTCCTAATGTATTTTGATTTGATTTGTTGGTTTATGATTTAATCACAAACCTGATTGCTTTTCCAAACCCGAGCTTTGCTTTTAACAGCTTGATCAGTCTTTATGAATGTCCCCCTGTTAATTGTGATTCACCAGTTGACTGACTGGAGACTCTCCAGCTGCCTGTGTTCTGTTCCAGCATGTGCTCGCACACTTTGTCTGGGGCATTAGGGTGTTAATGGATTACCGAAAGGTGTTGACTCAGGTGTGTGTGTATGCACGCGCGTGTAAATTAGGGTGATGCAGTGCTCAAAGTGTGTGGGGATTTCGTGGAGACACCAGTCTGGAGTTTCCATTTCTCTCCGTCTCTCCCGCTGCTCACTGATCTGTGTCCTGTTTTCTCATCTTTGCGTCATCCTTTTGACGCCTCACTCCTGCACATTAACGAGCAGCATTTATCCTCTGCGTCTGTTTTCTCTCTGCAATGTCTCCTCTTTGTGTTGCCTAACAGTCACCTGCCCTCAACATGGATATCGGAGGACTGACCACAGTCGTAGCAAATTCTGCTTACATTAATGCTCGTGGAAGCATCGATGGCAGTGCAGCAGCAACTCGTGATAAGAAGTACCATTCTCGCCTCAAGCTGCCCCACATCACAGTGTGCGAGGGCTTGGGGGATACCCTGGATCTGACCTTTGACACAGCCTGCGTGGAGCAGCCTATTGGCAAACGCCTCTTTCGGGAATTCTTGGATTCAAACACAGATTATCACGGGGCCTGCCGTTTGTGGAAAGACATTGAGGCATACGACCTGGCGGAGGATTCTGACCGGGCAAAGAAGGCCTCAAAGATTATCCAGCGTTACCTGGACCCCTCTGCCAAACACTTCTGCCCATTCCTGTCTGAGGACATCATAACGAAGGTGAAGGAAAACCAGGATGCTGCTGGTGATGATTTGTTTGCTGCAGCTTTGGCCACAACTTTGAACTATCTGCGTGAGGCCCCCTACATTTTCTTCCTGGAGAGCTTGTTCCTAAAGAGGTACCTGCAGTGGAAGTGGCTTGAGATGCAGCCCATGGATGCAGACTGGTTCCTAGACTTCCGTGTGCTGGGGAAAGGTGGGTTTGGGGAGGTGTCTGCCTGTCAGATGAAAGCCACAGGAAAACTGTATGCCTGTAAGAAACTCAACAAGAAGAGGCTGAAGAAGAGGAAAGGCTTCGAGGTGAGAGAACAACTGTCACCCTGATAAATTGCTCCTTTATTCACCATGTTGTTTGTCTTTTGCGTCAGTCTTTTATTTGAATGTTTAACATGTTCCTGTAAAGCGTAGGAATGGATTTTGTTGGGGACACGTCCTCCTAAGTATTTAAAAAACACTCCAAGCATCCTTTATATTTTTCTTATCCATGCATATTGGACAACATACGCCGATACCGATAGAAAGAGATAGATACCAATGTGTCTGTGATAAGACAATATTAGCAGCTTTTCAGAACCTGTACAAGGCCTTAATATAAACATGAAAGTAGCAGTTATTTCAACAAACTGCTAGAAAAAGTAGCTGGTGGCAGTATGCAACTTCAAAAGCACTTGTTGCAATCTGCATTAATTGATCAAAGAATGCACAAATGGTGCACAGGGTTCGTTCAAAGTCTTTAAAGTTTGGAAAATGCTTGATTTATTGCATTATTTTTCGTTTTCTTGGTCTGGAATATACTTAAATTTGATTTTGCTCCTTGAAAAATGCTTGGTTTTTTCAATATTATCTAGTAGTTCATCTAAACAATCATGTCAACCAAAAATCATTGCTATGAGCATTAAACTTAGCCAACGTACATATTTTTCTGGGATAATCTGATCCTTAGTTTATTTGATCCTGGAAATTTTTGGTTAAGGTTCTTGAAAATTGCTTAAATTTTACTTTTAAAGGCTGTATAAACCCTGGATGTATAAAAAAGTTTTTGACACTCCAGGTTTCTTTGTGAAGGAGGTTTTGGGCACTTAATAGTTTGAGATGCAATATTTTCAGTGTCTGATATAGTGGTGCTTTTATATCTATATTATCTCAATATAATTCAAATAGCAATAACTCCAGCCTCAGTTTACATAATGTGCCACAACATTGAGTACAGCATTTCCTCGCATGAGATTTCAGGGACACACAAAGCTCTTTTAATTGCGATGCATGCAGTGATTTGATTAGGCATTTTGCTGGCTTGTGTTCCAGAGAAAGTGTCCTGCGCTGAGCAGACTGTGCTGCTGCTAATCATCTTTGTCCCTGCCTCTCTGTCTCGTTTGGCTTTAGCCTGCAGTATTAAACACTGAGACAGGGATAGAGTGATTACTGGGAGCTTTAGTTGAAAGCTCTTCTGAATGGAACTTCTTGGCACAGTTACGTCTTGCCCTTGACTTGTCTAATGTATTTTATTTAAAAAAAAAATCTACTCTGACCTTTTTTTCAATTGGCACGTATATTAGCATATTCATCAGCAACCCCATGGAAGAAAAGTCTCTTGTTGTAAAATGCCATTGTTTTAAAAACATTCTTTCCTAATGTCCTCCTGTAGGGGGCGATGGTGGAGAAGAGGATACTTGAGAAGGTTCACAGTCGCTTCATTGTGTCGTTGGCGTACGCCTTCCAGACAAAGGACGAACTTTGTCTGGTCATGACCATCATGAATGGAGGAGACCTCAAGTAACTTCACACTCTG